>NC_140171.1:69258738-69436238 GCF_963971535.1 Notolepis coatsorum
TTGCCGGTGGAGTCAGAAGGCTTCCGCGACGTCGAGCTGTCTCCGTCGCCGCTACCACTGCCTCCCCCGCCGCTGCTGGCCCTGCCAAGAGGGCCAGGGGACGAAACGGCGCTTCTGCCACCGCCGGCCCATCCACGACCGGAGGAGACGGTAGGGAACGTCGTGTCCAGCAGACTGTAACCTACCGTCCCTCCGGGGCTCCTCGGGGTGGCAAGACTCGAGCGGCGCGAGGTGGCAGACGCCGTTAAGTGACTTTTTCCCCTCTGTGTCCCCTCTCCTCTACACCCTCCCCGGCCCCTCTATGATTTTGTGCCTTAAAACACTTTATTTAGTTTAATAAAAAAGTTCCCCGATGTGAGGGGGACTGTGTTTTGGCCGAACAAACTGTGTGTTTCTTCAAACAATTCATATGGTGGGGTTGTGTATATATGAATCTGCCCTTTTTACGTTGTGGGATGAGTCGTGTTGTGTTACGAGGTTAAGCAAGGTCTGCAACGTACACTCGGTAATAGGTTCTATTAGCTTGATGCTCCACATGCAGGTAGAAACTGGTGTTATTCCATTGCTTGAACTAAGTATATGTGTTTCACAATGCTGTGTTGTTTAGTTGCAGTAATACTCGTACACACACATTTCACGGCCTAGCCGTTTACTCTCGATCAGCGTTTTTTCCTATGTACGACATAGTCAACGGGTGTAGGATTCACGCACAGGCGACTTGTGTTTTGTTGTAAAACCTGTTCACAATTTTGTGGGTAGCGGGCATTGTATTAGCTTTTGCTATGCATTGCTTTCTACCGGAGGTTTTTCAAGATGGCTACGGTTGTTTTTTCTGTGTGTAGGGATAAAGGGTGTTTTTTCGGGAGGGGGTGTCGAATAAACCCCTCCTTTCCCACTTGATTGGTTTAGGGGATTTTTGATCTCTTCTGCTGAGCCAGTCAGGGTCAAGCCGGTGGGACGTCTTGGCGGGGGGGGGGGGGGGGGGGGGTTATTCTACCGACTCCTATTACATGACAGGAGCCGGCAGGTTTCCCCGCCCGTTGTAGCGGTGTTGCTATGGCGACGCCTTCCATGAGTTGGTGTCTTAAAGGTGTCGAGTTTAGGGCGTAGGGCTCACAGTTCTGCTGCGCCCGATTTATGTGTCAACTTGAGTCGGTTGGTCACGTGACTCACAGTTGGCATATCTTTTTCATGACTATGAACTCATGTGGGAAGGTGTTTCTGGGAGGGTCTGGTCTTACACTCTGATTAAAAAGAGTGACTGGATTAAAATCATGTGAAAACAGGTTTTTTACTCCCAGCTGTGCAGTTGGGTCATACGGGTGATGCTTTTTCTTTATTATTATAAAGAGTTGGATGTGTCTATATGGATTGGAAATGAGGGTCCCTGATGGAAACAAGACTAACGTCTTTCTCAGGTCTGCCTCCCCTTAACCAATTGTGTGTATTGCCGTACTGGGTTGTACCCTTTCTGCAGTCTGTTGGGTAAAAATTTGTCATTCATTCATTCATTCATGGAGTTGATTGCATCTCGCCCATCTTGTCGTTCCCCTGGGCGTCTTGGGGATTCAATAAGGTGGTCTAAACGGCCTATTGTTGATGTGGGTATGTCAAAACGCACACATAGTGCTAGCTCAGGATGTTCTTTTGGGGCATTGGCTGACTGGCGCGCCTTGATTGCTTGGGGTTGAAACAGCGTTTTTTATGAAGCAATTGGGATGGGGGTTTTTCCTCTTCCGACACCCTGTAAAAGTGGTTGTCGATGGGTTCCCGTTCATGTCAGGGGATGATAACGGAATGGGTCTGGACATATGGGGAAGGGTCTCACGCCCTAGGGGTGGGCCACCGGGCGCGGTTCGTACCGAAACGTCTGGGTGGCGCCTTCTTTTTATGTTGGGATCAACACGCATATCTGCCCCTTCTCCTGGGGTTGGCAGGTCGGCGTGATTAGGGCACGGGACTGGTTCTGGTCGTGCTGGTCCAGATCAGTTGCACCCGTTGTCCGCTGGGGATGCAGATCTGCTGTTCTGGTACCCTGAGGGACTTGGGTTTTTTTCAGGGGGAAAAAATGCTAGGTCGGTCCGGGTGTCACAGGGTTGAGCGTTATGGAACCCTTGTTGGGTGCGTTGTATTCTGCAGTCGTAATGGCTTACGGCCGTGCCAACCTGTACGCGCCCGATCTCGTCGGATCTCGGCCGCTGTGCAGGTTGGTCTTGGTTGGTACTTGGTTGGGTGACCTCCTGGGAATACCGAGTGCGGGGTGCTGGGGCTGGTCTTCCATTTTTTACGCTCTTCTCTTGCGCTTGGCGCAGAGGGGCCTGTTGGGGTGGTTTTAACCTCCTCGGGGGACCCTGTGCTCCCCGTATCACCGGGCCCGGTCCGGGGTAATGTTTCGTTGACCCGTAGGCCCGGGATAGCCCTGTTGGAAACCAGAACGCGGGCTGCGGCAGTGCCGCAGGTGTGTTTTTGGAGTTTTCTTTCCTGAGGGGTTATGGGACCAACCATTGCATGGGGTAATGCCTGGGTGGTTGGTTCTCTGGTGTGTTGCTGCAGTGTCAACTCCCGGTTTCTCCGGTTGAGGGTGCCCCTGCACGTTCATGACGTCTGCCGATCGTATCAGCCTTCTCTGTGGAGGCTTGGTTATGCGACAACGCCAGCATACGCCCCTTCCGCCGGGGCCGCTGTGTTCAGCTGTCCTTTCTGGCACCTGCCTCGTCCGCAGTCTCCAGGCTTGGGTTGACAGCCTGTTGCCTGGTCTTTTTTCCCGGTGCACTGCCTGCTTCCGTTGGTTAACTCTTGTGTGTTACGACCATGCTGTCTGCCTGTTGCAGGGCCTGTGTTCCAGGCGGTGTACTGTTGGGGAGGACAGGGCCCGCTCGGCTGAGGGGCCTTTGTCCGAATACGCTGGCGATGTGGGGGGCGGGGTCACTAGGTGCCCACCTGGTGGGGTCTTGATGCTGGCATCATGGACTTCTCCGGGCCCCCATTCCAGGGAGTCCAGTCCTTTTGGTGGGTCTGGGTCTTCCTTCGCGCTCCGCTGCTACGGCCTTGCCACGGGGTTGGGTTTGCCCTTGATCCCGTGATTCTGGGGGCAGTAACGAGGTTGTTTCCTACCTTCGTTCCCGGGTGGCATGCGGGTTGTGCGTGGGTGTAGTCGTGGGGTCAAGCCACGGTCTGCTCACCCTGTGCGTTGAGTTGCTTGAGTGCCTCTTCGCGCGGTCGGGTCCGTCGCCCTCTCGGTAAACCTCTAATAGGGAGGGTGCCCTCCATTAGGGGGGGTCGGGGGGGCTCGGCCCTCCCTGTTCTGTTGGTTGTGGGGGGCCTTCAGCGGGGTGTATTTGTCAGCCAGCGGCTCCGCTTGGCCTCCCTTTGTGCAGTGTGATGCCAAGCAGAGCCCCTAATGGAACAGAACGTTAGGTTATGACTATAACCAAGTTCTGTTAATTAGGGGTGACGCTTGGCATCAGACGGCCGCTGCAGGAGAGCAGGTGACCACACACCTGCTTATGAAGGTAAGCTGATGAGGGGTGTGGTCAGACTAATACTGGTATTAAAGGTACATTTGTGGAATTTATTCAGTGCGCGTGCACGTACGCGAGATAGTGCAGTGTGATGCCAAGCGTCACCCCTAATTAACAGAACTTGGTTATAGTCATAACCTAACGTTAATGTTAAATAAAGCCCATTTGAATTGAGAGAGAGAGAGCGAGAGTGTGTGTGTGTGTGTATGTAAGCTTTTTTTTTCTTTATCTGAGAGAATGTCCGCGAATGTCCTCAGACTCCTCACGCAAGAGAAACGACTGCAAAAAGTCGAGTCCCGTGGATATTATTGCAAGAGATAATTCATACATATTATGAAAAGCCAATCTGTTGTTTAGAATTTGGATGGGGGGGTAGGCTCTGATACCAGTCTCACGCCTCTGCGGGGGTGTAACACCTATTCACAGCGCACACGCCGCTATTGTGTGTGTGCGCGCGTCCATGTATGTGCGTTTCGTGACGCGATGTAGTTCTCCTCGCAAACGGAGATAATTACAATCATACCATCTAGCAAGAATTAAACATATTTACAAGTCGTATTACGTTTAGCAAGTAAGGAGACGTATACATTACATGTCAAAGCACTAGAAATTGTAATTTTTCTATTTTTATCGATTTCTGAAAATATGTACTTTTTGAGCATTTAGAAGACATTCTAATTCTTTTGTTCTCCGCCCACGGGTGCAATAAGCCCCGTTGACTCCTAAGGGTAATGTTGTGTTTCTTTTTCAAATGTAGCCAAGAGTAAAGACCCTAACCCTATCAAAACAGCAGTCAAAGTGTATATTTTCAGCACTACATTTGTTTACCAATGATTTTAAGTGTTGTAGTCCTAAGAGAGAGGAGACCCAGGGCTTTCGATGGACGATTTCATAAAACTACACTACCCAGCTCACACCAGCCGCCTACAACTGTTACGAGTGGGGGTAGTGTGGAGAGGAGAGAGAACCCAATACTGCGGACAATGATGATGAGAGGCAGAGACGGGACTTTTTACTTTAAGTTCACCAAGCACTACACGAATATAGGACAATAACGTCACAGCCTTGCTGGTACGATAACAATAACGACACAGCCTTGCTGGTACGATAAACAAAAGATATTGAGAACAAACAAAAGAAAGTAAACGGCGCAGCCGTGCTGGCACTAGAACAATAAACTGGAGAAAACGTTAAACAAACAGGCAACATCAAAAGACTACACTTACTAGAAACAACCAAGGGAGAGCAACAACGTGGACAGGAAACAGGGAACTGGAGGTACTGACGCCACGATGAGGAGAGGGAGACACACACATCAGGCGCGGAACTTTGTTCCTAGCGGTGGGGGGGACATATTAGGGGGCGTGGTCAGTGACGTCGGAGGGGGGGGAGGTAGGGGGGGGCGCGCCCCCTTCCAATTTTTTTTTCTTCTAATACCAGGTGTGCAATACGCATTTTCCCAGGCGGTGGCGCCTCTTGTAAGAAGTGGTCATCGTGGAGCCAGGGCTTGTCCAGCTGCACGTCCGCTAATTTAATATAATGATACTAGTGAAATTTTTTTAAATAAACGAGCTGCATAGGCATAATAAACTGTAAGCGACATATACATGTTTGCACTGTCTTTTTTCTATTATAAAGTGCCTCTCGAGACTCGGGTCCATAACACATAACAGATCAGTCATTTGATTGTAATGCAGGTGCTCGCATTATAAATCGAATGTATGCGAGACAAACAATGTAATCGTTTTGATGCATACATCTCTGCCCAGCCTACCCCACCTGTTGCTGTTGCGCCCCCGCACAGAGAGACCCCCATATCCCCGCACCAGAACGCTACGACGGGGACGTCTCTAAATGTCATGCCTTTATTTTTCAATATTCACTAGTATTCGGACAACAGCCGCACACTTAAAGTAATACATCTAAAATCGCTTACCTTACCTGTCGGGGGTCCAGGACTCCTGCGTTAGAATGAGAATTGAGAGCGTCCCAAAAATGATTCCAGGCCGCTATTTCTTTACCAACGGATTTCCAGTTCCGCTGCTTTACACGCTGCTTTAATAACACTGCATTATCGAGACAGCGCCCCTATGTATGACTTTGAGGATCTGGCAATGCATTCCAAGAGTAGGGTAAATCTGCAGTGCCGGCACTGTGTAGTAGCGACTAGCGAGTCACAGTGCTGGCCGCCAGGCCGCGCAGTTGCAGCGGTTTGGGGGTAAAAACATGGGGGGGACAAATACTGCATTCTGAAATCATGCGGGGGACATTTTCCGGGGACCCCCCCGCAAATTACGCCCTTGACACACATATATACCCGACTAATTAAGATTGGCAACACCTGGCCAGGCCAGTCTAAAACACAATATTAACCAACTAAACACATAAGCAAAGATTATAACAACACCAGACAGGGGAGAACATCACACCAGGGAAGGGAATGACAACAATGACAACACACATAGAATTACATTATTGACACTGTTAATTACATTAATTACATCTCTCAAAATTGGCCAAATGGTCGCCTGCATCATCTGATGATGTCCATTAGGTGGCGGCATGATACCACCGAAAGGAGGTAGAGAATGTCCAGTGTTATTGTTCTTCTTAACCCAGGCCCCTCAGGACCTGGGGCCCGTTCCCTGTACCTGGTTCAACTAAGTCGATCAAGATGTCATTATCCAGATTCAGTTAACCCGATGTTTGAAGCCGGGATTTTCCTGTTCCTCGAAGGTGGATTCAGTCTCGTTAACTCAAGCCAGACTTGAGACCCAGGATAAGTGCGCGCGGCCGCTCCAGTTGAAAAGCCAGCACGTATCGATAGCAGAGATCCTGATTCTCTAGCGGCATTGATTGATTAATTGATTTAAAACTTTATTAACATATTGCAGTACGGCTCAATCGCCTCGCCGACAAGTTAAATGCGTTATCTATAGGCTAATTTTAAGTCCCTCATTACCTCAATCAATCAGATTATATTTCTTTAAACTTGCCTGCTGGATTGAATAATCAAATGAGATCTTGCTAGCGAAAATAATTAGTTAAACTGTTATACAAAATAACGATACGGCTCTCTTCCCATTGATTGATGTATGGTCGATCTTTTACTTATCTCCACTGTGGTGTAACGGGTTCTTCTTTTGACTTTCACGCAGACGACCGGGGTTCGAAACCTAGTCTTTCCCTTCTTTTTGCGATGTAGGAATAATTCAATTTGGTGCACGTTGAGAGCTATATAAAGAATGACATCCTCAATGCATGTAGATTTATAATATTTTAACTTGAAACTAGGCTACTTTGGCGTATAATCATTAATATTATATTCCAAAAAATTATATTGGAAACATGGGGTTTCGAACACCGGTCGCTGGGTTGCCAGGATTGAGCACTACCGCTGCGCCACTGTGCCAGATGGGATAAATTCATTGTTTATACATTAATGAACGAGACAAGATCCACAATCCACGCATAGACACTTCAATTTTATGCTTGAATGAAACACAATCCAGGCGCTCCATTAAACATCCACAGCGGAGAATATGAAAGGAATCAGAGCCAAACGAGCGATAGGTTTCAATCATTAAAAATATCCCCGCGGGATTCACATTTGCAATGCTGCGCGTTGTTAAAATAACCACATAATGTGTACATCGCACCGAGCGAGCGCCACGGTATATATAACGTGCATTATTTAGGACAAAGTGAATTTAGTATCAGCATTTTGGGTCTATTTTACATTTCAAAAGCCCCCTCTGGAAGAATGGAGCACAAAAACGTAATTCAGAATGGTATAAAGCAGATCCTAGACTGTGGGAATAATTTCAGGAAACGCGCTGTCACTTTCTTTGCGGGGGCGTGGCTGTGCTTCATCCGGCTAACTTGAACTTAAACCCTGCTTTCGACCAGGCTCAAACTTTTGGATCTGTTGTCATGGTGATTTGGACAATCCAGGTACGGGGAACCGGAAAGTCCGGCTTAAGTCAGACTTAACCGAAAGTTATCCGGCTAACTCAGTTATCCAGGTACGGGGAACGGGGCCCTGGGGTTGTTACAACAACGGAAGTCCAAACATATTTCACGTAATTTTTGTGACGTGATTTTCGTGTTTATATCTCACGGGTCAAGCAAACCTCAACGTTATTTCCATAAAATATCACGCATATTGTTTCTTTTCCTTTCTGTGAACGTCTAGAAAAAAAGAAAGATGAAAAAAGAAATAATAAGCGGACATTGCGCTCGTCACCAACGCAAGAGACACCGGTATCGAATCCGGCTGTCAGCGTTGCCTCCGGCTTGGGCCGGCCGTCATACTGACTCAATTGGCAGAGTCAGCGGGAGGGGAGTCGATGGGTGGTAGTCTGGTCGTTGTAAACAGCGACTCCTACAGGTCGGTCAGGGCGCCTGCACAGCAAAGACAGGATATGGCGGGGGCAGTGTGAGCCTCCCACACGTTACACCTCACCAATGAGAGTCCGCGCTGGCAGGTGAAAAGAAGTGACTGGCTGCCTCCACATGTATCGCAGGGGACATGTGATGGGCTTCTATCCTCCCTACGACCGGCCAGTGGGGGGCACATGTGAGCAACGATCAGGACAGGGGATGGAGAATTGGCACGACAGGAAATTGGGATGGGAGAAAAATCACAGAAAAAGGAGGAGGCAAATATTTTTTAATATGGCTAGGGCTTAAGAGGTTAAAGGAATAGTAGCCAAATGTATTGACAGCCTGCCAACAAAACATCCTAAGTGATATTACATCTTTTGGGGATTTCCATGATAAATCTTTCTCCAAAGATGTAATTATATAGAGCAAAATTCAGAAAGTGTCCATTATGCATTCTGATTCTTGACAGTTACAATAGCTTATTAAAACAACAATGCTATATGGTAGTCACTTAACACTTTCCACGCCAGACCCGATGATAGTCGGATTAACTCGCTGAACGTTCGGCGCCAGACCGAGTATAGTCTGGTTTCTTTTATTCGCTATTTCCATTGATTATCCATCCAGGGAGCCTGATGTTATCATTGGGAATGGGTCTGAGATCGCAAACGTCCAATACAGCCGGTATTGCACATCCTTTGAAACTCTCTGGCTTGGGCTGTGCGTCGATCTAAAGTGTCCGGGCGGGGTTTTCCTTGTCGGGCAGGAGAAGCGTTTATAACGCATGGATTGAGGAGAATCAAGCACTCCCGGTTCATGTTCTTTGGTGGATTATGTTGGCAACACGATCGACATCAATACTTGGAATGGCGATCAGATAATTGGAATATTCTTTTTGGAGTACATCCTAGTCAAGGTAAGGGCTATATGGTATCAATCTTGCGTTGATCCAAGAATCCCTTCACTGCGATCCGAGCGTATGTGTG
This sequence comes from Notolepis coatsorum, assembly GCF_963971535.1. Classification (NCBI taxonomy): domain Eukaryota; kingdom Metazoa; phylum Chordata; class Actinopteri; order Aulopiformes; family Paralepididae; genus Notolepis; species Notolepis coatsorum. The sequence continues at coordinate 69,267,632 of NC_140171.1, forward strand.
TAATGTGTGTGTGTAACGTATTCCGTTGGTGACGATTAAAGCATAGAAAAACGATGATGATTTCGAAATAGTAGCGTATACAGGCGAGAAACGGCACGGTTTTGAGTGAAATGCACGTATTGCTGCATAGCATAGTTTTCTGGGATTAGACAGGATTACTCTAAAACTATACTCATATTCACCAAGGTATAAAACGGGAATGTATGGATGAAACAATTATTTCTTTTTCACAAATTGAACGATAGATACTCGATGTCAAATGGGCAATAGTATTATATCCATAGCTATGATATATAATATAGTTTGAGCCCTGCAAACACCGCCACGTATTCGTAGTGCTGGCCTTTCGACAGTAACAGTAAACAGCGCCATCTGGCGCTGAATGAGTTAATGTACAATCAGTTACAGCTGGATTCAAAGCAGCACATTATATCAACAAAAGAGCCGGCACACTAATTTACCACTATTTGATAACATATGATATCCATCATATCAATGCCAGGTCAAAACTCCTCTTTTGGTTTAATGCCATAAACAATTGTAGGAACTAACTATGTTCTGGGAAAAGGCAATACTTCCTCAGGGAAGCTGAAGGATTTCTTGGAGGAGCCATATATCTCCATGCAGTAACCTATGAATCATATGGTAATGATTATCCTATCTGTCTGTCTGTCTGTCTGTCTGTCTGTCTGTCTGTCTGTCTGTCTGTCTGTCTGTCTGTCTGTCTGTCTGTCTGTCTGTCTGTCTGTCTGTCTGTCTACTGTAGCTTTTTTTTGTATCCTCTTTTTCTCCGCCTGATTTTTCTGTGCTTTTTCCTCCCATCCCAATTTAGTCGTTATGCCAATTCCCCCCTCCCCTACCTGGTCGTTGTGCGCATGTGCCCCCTACTGGTTGGTCTAGGGAGCCCTGAGGTCTACCACATGCTTCCACATGCGGAGACAGCCAGCGGCTCTCTTTTCACCTGACAGCGCGGACTCTCATTGGAGAAGTGTAACGCGTGGGAGGTCACGCTGCCTTCACCACTTCCTGTCTTTTGCTGTGCAAGCGACCAGACCTGACCTGTAGGAGTCGCTGTCCACAACGCCAGATTACCACCCATCAACTTCCCTCCCGCTAACTCAGCCAAACGAGTTAGTATGACGGCTGGCCCAAGCCGGAGGCAATGCTGACACCTGGATTCGAGACCGGTGTCTACTGTAGCTTAACGAAAATACATAAATCAGTCAAGTTTATGGATACATATTGAGACATGTGACCCTGTGCATCACACAACACTGCATTACACCCCCCCCCCCCCCCCCCCCCCACACACAGAGATACAAATACACGCAGATACACACACACACACACACACACACAGATACAAACACACGCACACACACCCACACACATACCACACACTCACACGCAGACACACACACACACAGATGGTGACAGGGTGTGCTCAGGTGCAGGGCTGTGTGTGGCTCCCTGAGGATGGCTGCATGTGTTCGGTGTGCTGTCACCATTAGCAGTGATGTAAGACCATGACCTTGGTCACAGGATGTTTGCCTGACCCAGAGCCTCACTGGCACAGCCAGTAGTATGGGTTTGTTGACAACAGCGTTTTAGAGACCGATGTGCATAAATACTGAAGTGGCAAAAATCACCATCAGAATTATATAAATATAAATATATATCCATATTGTATTAGTAATGTAGCCTGATCATTTACTCCCTGTAGAGACCAATGGAATCAATAACTGTCTCTCTTGCTCAAGTGACAGGTTGTAAAAATGCCTGAGCACCTGGCCAAAAGAAGGTTGTTGTCATGGTATTCAATAATTCTTCATACAGCACCCTAATATGATACGGATGAGTGAGTTCAAACACTTAACGATCAATAGTAATGTTGGGGAATAATTTGATGTCATTTGATGAAGCTTATATGGGAGCACATTTATCATATTGTTATATTAGACAAACATCACAACATGGTTATTGACTCTAGGGTTTATTTCTGGGTGTAACTCTGGGAAGCAAGGGAGACGTTCTAGGATCTCTATAGGGGTGTGGACATTTCTCGATTCTAAGATGCATCGCGATGCGGACGTGGACGATTCTGCAACGATGCAGTGACGGAACATAATCGATTATAATTATTATTATTTCTTTTTTTACTCTCTAGCTAGCTTTTTTTTATTGTTTTTTTTTTTTATCCACTTTTCTCCTTATTTTTCTATTTTTCTCCCATCCCAATTTCGTGTTTCCAATTCTCCCCTCCCCTGTCTTGAATGTTGCTCGCATATGCCCCCCACTGGTCGGTTGTAGGGAGGATAGAGGAGGCAGCCTGTCACATCTTTTCACCTGCCAGCGCGGACTCTCATTGGCGAGGTGTAACGTGTGGGAGGCTCACACTACCCCCGCTATTTCCTGTCTCTGCTGTGCAGGCGTCCCCCAACCGACCTGTAGGAGTCGCTGTCCACAACGTCCAGATTACCACCCATCGACTTCCACCCGCTGACTCTGCCAATTGAGCCAGTATGACGGCCGGCCCAAGCCGGAGGCAATGCTGACACCCGGATTCGAGACCGGAGTCTCTTGCATTGGTGACGAGTGCAATCTCCGCTGCGCCACCCAGCTGCTCTCTTGCTAGCTTTTATGTTCTTTTACAATGTAGCGCTTTTATTATTATTATTATTATTATTATTATTAAAGCTAGTGCTCTGGTCATGCATCCACTCAACTCATAGAAAATACAGCATCAGGCTATTCTAAAAGTATTGATACTACTAATAAAAAGAGTATTGAACCGTTTTTAACAGCTGGGTATCGAGATACCTTTTTAGTATCTGTATCATGCAACACTAGTAAAGACATTTATTTTGACATTCTGATTTAAGAACTTTCTAAATAAAAGTAAATGTATCTGACTGCTTGTATTAATTGATGAAAAAGTAGCCATGTGCAGTAATATACATTATAAAATTTAGGATGTAATATATTATTGAGCTGCATCGAGATGCATCGTAGAATCAAATCGAATCGTGGACAGCTGAATCGTAATCTAATCGAATCGTGAGGCCAGTGAAGATTCACAGCTCGAGATCTCTGTGGTGGACCTCACTCCATGAAGGTGTTGTTCCCCTCACTCTGGAATCACAAAGATAGGTTATAGTCTCTTGTGTGATTTGAACATTTGTGCGAAGAGTATTAGGAGCAGATTTCCCTGACAATATCCAATCCACACCATTCAATACAAAGTTACATCATGAAAGAAGATACGAGTTATTACCAAACCAGGTGACCAGTAGATTTAGCTGAGACTCATTGTGATCTACAAAGACAATTATAGTGATTAAGATGCCCTAGAAACAAGTGAGAAATTATCTTTACTCTTGTCTTGTCTCAGCACGGCTCTACTTTTTTTTTTTTTTTTTTTTTAATCTTTTTCCCCCTCCATTTTCCTCCGATTTTCTCCCATCCCAATGTTAGTCGTATGCCAATTCCCAGTCCCTTCCTGGTCGCTGCGCACTTACCCCCCACAGTCAGATCATCTGGGAGAGTGGAGGCTACCACATGCTTCCTCCGACACACGTCCAGCCAATCACCGCTTCTTTTCACCTGGCAGCGCGGATTCTCATTGAGAGGGCGTAGCGTGTGGGAGGACCACACTATCCCCCTCAAGTCCTATCCGCGCTTAGCAGGCGCCCCGACCGAACTGTAGGAGTCGCTGTTTACAACGACCCGGACCCACCCCGCCAGCTTCTCCCACCCTCTAATACAGCCAATTGTATTAGTGCAGACGGCCAGCCAAGCTGGTGACAACCCCGGAGCTGTGAGCTGGATTCGAACAGGCGAATCCAGCTCACAGCTCCGGGGTTGGTGACAAACGCAATCTCCGCTCGGCCACCTAACCGCCTTGCACGGCTCTACTTCTAAAAAGGCCAACCCTCAATAATATTTCTACTTGGTTATACAGCTGCATAGTTCCATATATCCTTCCGTATAGCAAGCTCAGCACTGCGCTGGACAATAATAGGCACACAGAGAATACACCCAAGTCAGAAGGCAATGTCAGCATAAGGTATTGGTGTGTCTTAAAAGGCTGATACTTAGGTAGGTCGGCTGCTTTTAGGCTATGTGTCCACTAAAAGCCTTTTTTTCAAGGCGGACCGATTTGAAAAAAGAAAAAAAATAAGCTCTGAGCGTTTTTCTGAGGCTCGCGCCAGCCGCGGCTCCGCCCCTTCCTCGATGAGTTACATTGATGAGCGCGCTCCTTTCCAAAAGTTGAACTAGTTTCAACTTTATGAGCTGGCCGCCGAGAGCTCATAAAACGCGAGGCGCGGCGTTGGGAAGAGGAGCGCGCCTGTCGCGTCTCCAGCATAGAAATGAATGACAGAAAGGAGCTGACAACGTAAAACCCTGGTGGACACAAGCCCTTAGCCTACGAACTTCTGCATAAAAGGTGGACACAGACAGAGAGTGGTATATTGGAAGACAGGCCAAGCTGCAGGGAGCCTACAGGTTGATGAGAGTATTTGTCTAACGTCTGTATCTGTTTGTTTATTGGCTCAGTTTAACCCTCTAGAGCCCCTCCTCCCTCAGAATTTTCTAAAAAAGAAAATTACATAATATGAAACTACAGGTTCATACCTTCAAAATAAGCCATCAATTGTAAAATGTGAGCCGATAGTTTTCAATCAATGTCCTATGAAACACTCTGGTAACATTGTAACTAAATCCCAGTACAGTGCTTTGAAAGGAAGAAAAAGAGAATTCAGCTATTTGATGAAAGGACTACACTCCCAGAATTCAATGTGATCAATGTCACTCTAGTCTAGACTAATTCACACCTGAACAAAGGCCCAGCTTCTAGTCTGTCATTATTCCAATGACTATTCCAAGAGGACCCAAGAGGCCCAGGCTGTGTGTGTGTGACACACACACAGCCAGCATGTTTATATCTACTTTATATCACTATATACATATATATATACGTACATATATAAATAAAAACACAACTGGAATAGAATATCACACAATTTTATAAAAAAAACATAGAGAATAATAATCAACAAGAAACATCAACCCTGTATTGTACAATGAACAACCCTATATATCACTGGGGTGCAGAGTCATTAGAAATGTATTTAGAAATATATTGTGAATTAGGCTACAATAATAATACATAGGTGCCTCATATGATATTTGGCAGGGAGCGGCCACGATGAATTTAGGAAAAATCGACATGTACAAATGTGTATTTTGAACGTTTCCTTTAAATTTTTTTAATTTTTTAAAAATAATAATTTTGAGTGCTACAGTGTAGGTTAGTTTATTAGGACAAGTGCATGACAGTACGGTTAGTTATGGTTAGATGTAAATAGATATAGTAACTAGTAAGGGTAGGTAAGGGATATGTACAGATATAGATATAGTAACTAGTAAGAGTAGGTAAAGGGTGTACATATATATATATATAGTAACTAGTAAGAGTAGGTAAGGGATATGTACAGATATAGATATAGTAACTAGTAAGAGTTTGGGAGATCAAAAGCCGATACATAAAGTTGAAAACTTTGATGGACTTACTGGCAAACATCGATTGATTTATGAATGAACTGGACGCGAGGATTACGCACGAACCCACTGCCAACGCAGGCAGCGATGAGTAGACTATGTGAATCATAAGTCGCAAGGCACGTTATCAAATAACTCGAAATGTCGGAGAAACCCGAGGATGCGAGTCGGACTGATCCAATCCAGGATGAACACGCAGCTGAAACTGAAAGAGAGCTTTTCAGACTGATTGGCTCTCGCCGTGGCAAACGTGGCATCATTGATAAGTAAGAAATAAGGCGTGGGTTCTATGATATATAGCATACAGGACATTGAAGATTTCCATTGTCACTGTATCGTTTTGTGGGAAACAACGGCCTCATATTATGATATTGGGCAGAGAGCGACAATGTGAGAAACACGGAGCAGCTCAGCCTCACACACAAACTCTCCCTCCCCCCTCTCTCTCTCTCTGAATGAAACGGAATGCATTTTCACTCCGGAATCACTTTCAACCAAGTGATACAGTGATCAAGTAAATAAAACGTCCAACTCGCGCAACAACTCTGCAAAAAGTCGAGTCCCGTGGATATTATTGCGAGAGATAATTCATACATATTATGAAAAGCCAATGGGCCTCATGCATGAAGCGATATAAGAAGAGATTTCGTTCTTAACTAGCATTTCCTCTTACTTTGTTCTTACCTGGGATTCAGCAAAGTTTTCTTATTGTTGCTTTTTTCTCAGGCAAGAACAAATTATAAGAGTGGTCGAGAGAGAGCACTCTTACCGAAATAAGAAACTCTTACCCAAAATAAAAATAAAATAAAAAAGCATACCATTGGTTAATTGCCCCCAAATACGAGTTTAAAAATACAGAACTTTTCAATAATAATAATTATTATTATTATAACTTATTGCGTGCGTTCTGTCTGAAATGGATTATATATTACTGTTAGAAAAGTTATGCTCTGGCCGCCCAGGCCATTGATTGATTGAAGATTTTATTAACAGATTGCAGAATGCGTACAATACAGTACAGCTCAATACACACAATTGTTAAGGGGATGCAGACCAGAGAAAGACTTTCGTCTTGTTTACATCAGGGTCCCCCATTTTCAATTCATAATGACATTTATGACATACACAACATACAGATATACAGATATATATCATGACATTTATGACATGACATACAGATATGCAGTACTGTATACGTAGCATAGAACGCATATTTAGAGATCGTCTATATCAGTGGTTCCCAAACTTCTGTTTTATGCGGACCACTAGATTGTTATCAAGAACATTTGCGAACCACCTCGTATGCAAACAGTAAAACATAAATAAAAAAACAACTGACTTAAACCCAGTAATACACGAGACCCTCTTCTTGGACCAAGTAAGGTTTCGTCGATAATCCAATGTACGGTTACCTCCACCCCGCCTACCCATCCCCCCCCACCCCACCCCACCCACCCACCCAACCACCTCCAATGTACAGTCCCCCCCCCACACCCCACCCCACCTACCCAACCCCCCCCCCCCCCACCTCCTCCAATGTACAGTTTCTACGTCAAATGTATATACTCTCTTTTTTTTTACTCTTTTTGTCTTTACTGTCTCTCTCAGTACTGTATTTGTAAATCTGGTATGTCATAAATGTATAGATGTAGTAGTACTGTCTATCTGTATGTCATGTATGTCATATGTTATGATGAATTGAAAATGGGGGACCCTGATGTAAACAAGACGAAAGTCTTTCTCTGGTCTGCATTCCCTTAACAATTGTGTGTACTTTGCTGGAACGATTCATTTTGCACGTACTGTCTGCATAGGCCTACACTGCGGGAGGTGGCCAGAAGCGTGCAACTAGCCAACTACTATTATATTACTACTATATTAATACAGTCTATTCCATTATACTATAGGTGCTGTATGATGACAATACATTTGATTCCTATCTAATTTTGATCCATCGCAAAGCGCTCCAGCGCTTGATTACGGCCGGGGGATCCGCTCTATACAATGCAGACCCACGGCTCTCGTATTATAATGAGCCCGCGAGGCGTGTCTCTGTATGCAAATGACTTGCGCGAGAACGCGCATCCAGTTTAGAATGAGTGGAATTCACCATTCAAAAAACCTGGGTAAGAACAGATTTGGACTTTAAGAACGGCTTGATGAATGTGGCGGTGGCTTTTCTTATTGTTCTCTTAACAGACAGGTAAGCAAGAATATAAGAAAAATAATAAGAGAGTATTGTTGCATGAGGCCCAATGTGTTGTTTAGGATTTGGAGGGGGGTAGCGCAGTCTGACAAGTCTGTGGGGGGTCTAACACCTATTCAAGGCGCACACACCGCTCTGTCTCTCACAGTGTGTGTATGTGTGTGTGCATGTATGTGCGTTTCGTGACGCGATGTAGTTCTCTGGAAAACGGGGATAATTAAAACCAAACCATCTAGCAAGAATTAAACATATTTACAAGTCGTATTAAGTTTTGCAAATAAGGAGACATATATATATAACATCTCAAAGCACTCAAAAATGTAATTTTTCAATTTTTACCGATTTCTGAAATGTTAATACAATTGTTCATAAGTAGTTTGTCTGATCATTCTGAACACTTCACATACTGTACAATGTGTGTGTGTGTGTGTGTGTGTGTGTGTGTGTGTGTGTGTGTGTGTGTGTGTGTGTGTGTGTGTGTGTGTGTGTGTGTGTGTGTGTGTGTGTGTGTGTGTGTGTGTGTGAGAGAGCTTATATTACAGACTCACCACCATTGTTCTGAGGATAGTCATTGTCACTGAGTCCTGACACTCCCTGGGTGGAGAGAGAGAGTTGATTATGTTAAGATAGGTGTGAAGTTTAATGTTTCTATAATACATTATTATTTTGTGTGTGTGTGTGTGTGTGTGTGTGTGTGTGTGTGTGTGTGTGTGTGTGTGTGTGTGTGTGTGTGTGTGTGTGTGTGTGTGTGTGTGTGTGTGTGTGTGTGTGTGTGTGTATGTGTGTGTGTGACACCAAATGCTCATATGGACCTGATTATTTCAGCAGCTTGTTCTGGGGTCAGGTCATCGACAGCAACGTTGTTGATCTTCACAAGCTGGTCACCAGGGACCAGCCGACCATCTGCAGGACCTCCTGGACACACACACACAAACACACACACACACGTCACGATGATAATCACCTTCACATCTTCACTATCATTTCAAGTTTCTTTATTAGTTGTCATACAAAAATACAGAATACTTTTACATGAAATGCTTTTTTCTGTTTTGCTCCTAAGAGTGTGAGATCATAATTCATGGTTCATACACATACAGCTCAGGGAGGGTTGGGAGGGATCACCGCCTAATGGCGGCATCCTAGTCATCATCATTATCACCACCACCACCATCTTCATCACCCTAATTTCTTTTACAATTTGTATTAATCCCCTTGGGGGAAATTCATCTTCTGCATTTGACCCATCCTATTTAGGAGCAGTGGGCAGATACACAGTGTGACCAACTCCAGTTGTAATGCCAGTACGTTGGTCAAGGCCAATGGCAGGATATACCTAGCATGCATGTCTTCTTATGGTGTGAGGGAAACCGGAGTATCCAGAGGACACAGGGAGAACATTCAAACTCCATCACTACTACCTCCACCACCACTACTACTACTACTACCACCACCACTACCACTACTAACTCCACCACCACCACCACTACTACTACTACTACTACTACTACTACTACTACCTCCACTACTACTACTACTACTACTACCACCACCATAACCACTACCACCACCACTACTACCACCACCACTACTACTACTACTACTACTACTACTACTACTACTACTACTACTACTACTACTACTACTACTACTACCACCAACACTACCACCACTACTACTTCCACCACTATCACCACTACCACCAATACTACTACTACTACTACCACCACTACTACTACTACTACTACTACTACTACTACTACTACTACTACTACTACTACTACTACTACTACTACTACTACTACTACTACCACCACCACTACCACCACTACTACCACCACTACCACTACTACTACCACCACTACCACCACCACCACTACTACCACCACTACCGCTACTAGTATGGCAAGCCGTTTTAACAATACTACTACCACCACTACCGCTGCTACTACCACTACCACCACCACTACCACCACTACCACCACTACCACAACTACTACTACCTCCACCACCACTACTACTACTACTACCACCTCCACCACCACTACTACTACTACTACCTCCACCACCACCACCACCACTACCTCCACCACCACTATTACTACTAATACTACTACTACCAACACCACCACCACTACTACCTCCACTACCACCACCACTACTACTACTACTACTACTACTACTACTACTACTACTACCTCCACCACCACTACTACTACTACCAACACCACCACTACTACCTCCACCACCACCACTCCCACCACTACTACCAACACCACCACCACTACTACCACCACCACCATAACCACTACCACCACCACTACTACCACCACCACCACCACCACTACTACTACCACCACCACCACTACTACTACTACTACCACCACCACCACTACCACCACTACTACTACCAGCACTATCACCACTACCACCAATACTACTACTACTACTACTACCACCACCACTGCCACCACTACTACCACCACTACCACCACTACTACCACCACCACCACTACTACCACCACTACCGCTACTACCACCACTACCGCTGCTACTACCACTACCACCACTGTAAGGGCAACCGAACAAGAAAAAGATGCCAGTGAGGGAATCTGGTACGAAGCTCTTTCCAACGCATGGTGCTTGTTGATAATAAATTATGTCTTCTCATTGAGTGCGTTTAAGAGTTTTATTTTTGCTTGCAGAGTGGACAAAACTAAACATAACGTAAACTCTGTGTTTAAACTGTAACTTAAACAAAAGATTAGTGCTACAAAGTAAACCTGAAAAGTAACTCAAAATAACTGAAAACAAACAAACGCGTGTAGTGGCTACTGGGACATAATTCACGGCATCCTAGCCTATTGTGGTGTTGACTACATCTCCCGTGATCCTTAGCGGGGGATGACGTAGTTAAAGAGAGACAAGTGAGAGATGAATGGCAGTGTTGTTTGTGCGACTGTAGATTGCGTAATAAAATAGTATTTTTGCATCGGAACACGGCTCCGTTTTCACTATCATTACCGCATTCCTACATTGGTGACCCTGATTTTCTCTTGGACGTATTTCGGAGATTACATCGAACATGACTGACCAACAGCAACAGAACGCAGATCGCAGATCTTTGAACGCCGTTTCACTCAATAATAATAATAATAATAATAATAATAATGGATTGGATTTATATAGCGCTCTTCGTGACACCCCAGAGACCCCAGAGCGCTTACAGAGTCCATTATTCGTTCATACACAGTCATACCGGTGGTGGTAAACTACAATTGCAGCCAGAGCTGCCCTGAGGCAGACTCACGGAAGCGTGGCGAATAATCATCGCCTACGGCCCCTCCGACCACCACCAACATTCATTCACATTCATACGAGGCAAGTAGGTTAAGTGTCTTGCCCAAGGACACAACGGCAGTGGGATGGACATGGGCTTGAGCGGGATTCGAACCACCAACCCTTCGATCATTGGACGACCCGCTCTACCCCTGAGCCACGCCGGCCCAACTCAAAAACTGCTCCCAAAACTCAAGCTGCCGGAGTTTTGGGAGCAGAGTGCCAACGCTTGGTTTGCGCAAGCTGAAGCTCAATTCGCTCTCAGGGACATTACCGCGGACGCCACCAAGTACTACTATGTGGTAGCAGCCCTTACGAACTCAACTGCGGCGAGAGTGGTGAGTTTGCTGGAAAACCCACCTACACATGACAAATATGTTGCTATAAAAACACACCTTAAAGAGGCTTTCGGTCTATCTGAATCTGACCGTGCTCGCCAGCTTCTCTCTCTACCTGGATTGGGTGACTCAAAGCCCTCTGAACTGATGGACCACATGTTAGCTTTGCTGGGTGACCATGGGCCATGTTTTCTATTTAAAGAGCTTTTCCTGCAACAGCTGCCAGACTATGTTCGTGTACCTATGGCTAATTCCATCAAAACTGACTTTCGCCAGCTAGCTAGAGAAGCAGATGTATTTTTCTCAGCTGGGAAGAGTTGTGTGGCAGCATCAGCCTACACCGTTGATGAGCAGGGGTTCCAACCACTCTCTATCTCTGCCGCGGCTATGCCCCGCCGGGTGAGGCCGTCGGGGTTGTGTTTTTACCACGCAAAGTTTGGGAACAAAGCTAAGAAGTGTCTGCCACCATGTAACTACAGTGGGTCGGGAAACGCACTGGCTGCCACTCATTAGCAGCCGTGAGTGTTGGCCATCCTGCAAGCTTGCTGTACGTCACCGACTCACTCTCCGGCCGCCGTTTTTAATGTGACACGGGTGCCCAGGTGAGCGTGTTGCCGGCGTCCACTCAGGATTTCCACTCAACGAGACGGGGCCCCGCCCTTGAAGCTGCCAATGGCAGTGCGATCCCTACATTTGGCAAATGCACTGTGGCATTATGTTTTGTGACCAGCGTTTCACCTGGGATTTCGTGTTGGCCAAGGTGTCCACTCCCCTCCTAGGCGCTGACTTTCTCTGCGCCAACAGTCTCTTGGTAGACGTGGGGAATCGCCGGCTCGTCAATGCTGAGACTTTTGGCTCCTTGGCATGTGAGCGCAGTGACACAGCCACAATGACACTGTCCAGCGCCGTCGCACCCACTGATGATTTCTCCCGCCTCCTGTTGGAGTTCTCGGACATCACAACACCCACCTTCTCGTCCGCTGCCACTAAGCATGGAGTCGTTCATTACATCACCACGGAAGGCCCACCAGTACATGCTAGGGCTCGTCGTCTCGACCCACACAAGCTCACCATCGCTAAGAATGAGTTTGCCTCCATGGAGGCACTGGGCATCGTTCGTCGTTCCGACAGTCCTTGGGCCTCGCCTCTCCATCTCGTGCCGAAGGCTAGCGGCGGCTGGCGTCCGTGTGGCGACTACCGGCACCTTAATGACGCCACTACACCTGATCGTTACCCGGTTCCACACATACAAGATTTTTCAGCCCACCTAGCTGGCGCGTCTGTTTTTTCGAAGGTGGATCTGGTGAGAGGATACCACCAGGTGCCGGTTAGCCCTCAGGACATCCCCAAGACGGCAGTTATAACCCCATTCGGACTCTTTGAATTTCTGAGGATGCCTTTTGGCCTAAAAAATTCTGCTCAGACCTTTCAGAGGTTAATGGACGCCATGCTGCGCAACCTGTCTTTCGTGTTCGTCTACCTGGACGATATCCTGGTAGCCAGCACGTCCAAGGCAGAACACCTAACACACCTCCGGCTCCTTTTCAGTCGCCTCAGAGAGCATGGATTAATCATCAACCCAGCAACGTGTCAGTTTGGACTGCCTGCCATGGACTTCCTTGGCCACCACATCACTACTGCTGGGGCGGTCCCATTACCGGTAAAGGTGGAAGCGGTGCTGCGGCTCCCATGCCCTACCACGGTTAGGGCCTTGCAGGAGTTCCTGGGGATGGTGAATTTCTATCATCGGTTCATCCCTCAGGATGCCCACCTAATGCGCCCCCTGTATGGGGCTCTCAAGGGCAAGACTCCCAAGCATGCCATCGCCTGGTCCAATGACATGTCAAAGGCGTTCTCGGATACCAAGGAGGCCCTTGCGAGCGCAACCATGCTGACGCACCCCGTGCCTGAGGCTCCTGTGGCGTTGACAACTGATGCCTCGGATTATGCCGTTGGAGCAGTTTACGAGCAGTTGGTCAAGGGTATTTGGCAACCCCTGGCGTTCTTCAGCCGACAACTCTGTTCCAGCGAACAGAAGTACAGCACTTTTGACCGTGAGCTCCTCGCCCTGTACTTGGCAGTCAGACATTTCCGTTTCCTGCTGGAGGCTCGCCCTTTCACTGTTTTTGTAGACCACAAACCCTTGATTTTTGCTATGGCGAAGGTGTCTGAACCGTGGTCTGCCAGGCAACAACGCCATCTGGCTTTCATCTCTGAGTTCACCACTGACATCCGGCATGTGGCGGGGAAGGACAACCCCGTGGCTGACTGCCTCTCTCGGGCCGCCATCGGTGCTGTCCACCTGGGCATTGATTACGCCTGTATGGCTGCGGATCAGGTTTCAGACCCAGACATCCAGGCATGCAGGACGGCGGTTACTGGCCTCCGGTTGGCGGACGTCCCCTTCTTTGATCATGGCACGACGCTGCTATGTGACATATCTATGGCGCAGCCAAGGCCAGTGGTTCCACGTGCATGGAGACGACAAGTTTTCGAGGCTGTCCATGGCCTCTCGCACCCGGGCAGGAAACCATCACAGCGCCTAATGGCAGAAAGATTCGTCTGGCCCAGGATGAAAGTTGACATTGGGGGTTGGGTCAAGACCTGCATGGCATGCCAACGCGCGAAGGTCCATCGGCATGTTAAGGCCCCGTTGGAGCGGTTCAATGTCCCTGAGAGGCGTTTTGACCACATCAACGTGGATCTGGTGGGACCCCTTCCTCCCTCACCTTCTGACAATGGTAGACAGGACCACCCGTTGGCCGGAGGCTGTCCCACTCTCTGCGACTACTACAGCTGATGTGGTCCGCGCATTCATCAGTACCTGGGTCGCCCGGTTCGGTGTTCCCTCTGATCTTTCCTCTGACCGAGGGGCCCAATTCACTTCCGCGTTATGGACTTCCATTACCCAGCAGTTGGGTGTCTCCCTCCACCGCACTACGGCCTACCATCCACAGGCCAACGGCCTGTGTGAACGCTTTCACCGGTCAATGAAAGTTGCTCTAAAGGCCAATCTCCGGGGTGACAGCTGGGTCGACAGGCTTCCTTGGGTGATGCTGGGACTCCGTACTGCACCTAAGGAGGACCTTCTTTCATCTTCGGCTGAGCTGGTATACGGCCAACCCCTCCGCGTCCCAGGGGATTTTCTTCCCTGTGTTACGGCCTCCTGGTCAGCACTGGAACAGCGGGATGCTCTGCTGGACAAGGCCATGTCTTTCTTGCCCATCCCTACCTCGTGCCACGGCGTTCCGAAGGTGCGTGTCCCGCCTGATCTGCAAGCAGCGGGGTACGTGTTTATCCGCTGCGACGCCCATCGAGGCCCACTACAGCCACCCTACGACGGTCCTTACCGGGTTGTGAAGACAGGCGATAAGACCTTTATCATTGACATGGGGGGGAGTGAAGAACGGATCTCAGTAGATCGCCTGAAGCCTGCTCACCTGGATTTGGACCGCCCCATTGAGTTGGCCCAACCGCCCCGCCACGGTCGCCCCCCTGGTAGGGCAGTCCCGACGCCTACTCTAGCTACGGCGGACCCCCGGACCTGCCGTCCGAGGCCTGTTCAGTGTCAGCCTACTGCTTTACCACTGCCTCGGGTTCCTGTGCCTGCCCAGGGGTACCGGAGTCGTTTTGGGCGGGTCGTCAGAGCCCCGGGACGTTTATTGGGGCCAGTTCTGGTGAATTCTGGGGGGACGTGTGTAGTGGCTACTGGGACATAATTCACGGCATCCTAGCCTATTGTGGTGTTGACTACATCTCCCGTGATCCTTAGTGGGGGATGACGTAGTTAAAGAGAGACGATGAATGGCAGTGTTGTTTGTGCGACTGTAGAGTGCGTAATAAAATAGTATTTTTGCATCGGAACACGGCTCCGTTTTCCGTCTATCATTACCGCATTCCTACATGCGCACGGTTAAAAAACTGTGTGGCTATGCAAAATGATAGAGAAGGGGGAAATGCAGACACTACAAAAATTAAAGGAGAAATTTGGACTAGAAAACAGGGACCACTTCAGATATCTACAGGTTAGAGACTACTACAACAAAGAAATAAGGGGGGCCAAAGACGAAGAACAGAATGGAATAATCAAGATGATAGTATGGGCATACGAAGGGGGGCAAGGAAGAGTAATATCAGCAATATACCGGGCTATAATGAACAGCAAGGGACACACAACCGATTACATAAGGGAGAAATGGGAGAGAGAACTAGAGATAGAAATAACAGGGAAGGAATGGGGGAACATATGCGAGGTGCAACATTCAACAACAGGATCGAGGATATGGAAATAGTTTGGATGGAAAAACATAATCAGATTCTTTATAACCCCAGAGCTGAAGGGAAATATGCACCAACACAAAGAGCATGCTGGAGGATGTGTGGGAAGGAGGGGGCAAATCACACGCACATATTCTGGGGATGTCAGAAGCTGAAGGGGTATTGGGAGGAGATAGGGGAGGCAATGATCAGAATATTTTGGAGAAATTTGAGGAAAGATGGGGAAAGTGGGAGGATTATAAGGGGAACGAGAACGACATCACAGAGGAAGAAACAAATGCAACACAAGAGGGCGAAGGGTAAAGGAGGAAAGAGGTTCAAGGAGGGTCTCTGAGCCCATGGCACACACTTCACCTTAGTCAATACTTTTTTATTTTTTTGAGGGTATTATGATTTTTCTTTATGGTCTATGAAAATAAATTGAAATGTAAATAAACAATGTAGGGACCGATGTTTACTTTTATTTATTATTTACGTCTTTTTTCACTTGATTTAGGGGTTATTTTCTTATAATTTTGTCTGTCAATTGTAATGTTGTAATGTTGTTGATGTTGATGTTTGTAAGTCAAAATAAAAATTTAAGTTTAAAAAAAAAAAAAATTTGTGGCTTCCCTGTGATAATTACCCAATTCCCTCCCGCTGCACACCTGTGAAAACACTTACATATAGGCCGTGCCTGAGAACGTCTGAGCCCCGCCTCCTATGCCCACTGCCCAGCTAATTGGTCAACACCTTCACAATAACACAGTGCCTTCATTCAATGAAGTAACTGCAGAAAGATCATTAAATTGGCTACAACAACCACCACTAGGGTGACCAGGTCAAAATGGTTCAGTCACAGGACAGCAGCACTGCTCTTGCGGGACAGTGCGGGACACCTGGGGGGGGGGGGGGGGGGGTGGGGGGGGGGGGGAAATGTTATTGCTAATTAAAATTAAATAAATTTATTTATTATTTAAATGCCTATATATCATATTCGACGCAGACGGTAGGCTATATATAGCTCATTTTGTTATTAATCTTATTAAACTCACCTCCGGTTTTGGGGATATTAGCCTCCGGATTCTATTGCCCCCTTCCCTCTGGACGTTTTCCCTGATTGGCTGCGACACGCCACGCGGCAGGCGCGGCAACCGCAGAGCGGAGCGGCAGAGCTTGCGGAATTATGTAACCGCCCACAAAATAATAGTCTGGCCAGACTTGCTGAAGAGGCGCTCCTCTGAACAACTATGTGACGTCCCCCTCTCCTCCATGGGTGATGGTGAAGCGGTGGGGATGGGGATCATCTGAAACGGTGTTCTGCGAAATGCGCATGACCCACAATCGTTCACACTACAATATCCTGCCACCTTGCTGACGAACGTCTTGTTGAGTCTTGTTGTTGATATATCTTAAACAATATCTTAAACATATGTTTTTCATTGCACCTTTTGAACTGTATATGCATGTAAATATTTGCATGTAATTGGCTTTGCAGCCGAATGTATTTGTAGATGATAAAATGTCGGTACACCTGTTGGAATTCGGAGTGAACTAAAGGGTGACGTCACCCAGCTGTCCAAACATATAGGCGATTCGCGCTACGGCAGCAGTTCTCAGCAGAGTAGTAGAATTTCGCAGAACACCGGCTCGGACAGGTGACAGGCAGCGCGACTCGAGTGAGCTGCTCAGCAGCCTCGGCTGGAGATGCATCCTGCTGCAGGACCACAGCACCGACACACTAAGGATCGTGACACTTTGCGGACCCACACTCTCCAGACCCTCGCTCCCATTGGCTGATTTGGGTCACGTGACCGTCCCACTCCAATTCAGCCATTGGGTGGGAAGGTCACGTGACCCAAATCAGCCAATGGGAGCGAGGGTCTGGAGAGTGTGGGTCCGCAAAGTGTCGCGGTCCTGAATGTGTCGGTGCTGTGGTCCTGCAGATGGATACTATTGCTCGGCTGCGCAATGCATTGGTTTGTGACGTCGCCCGATTTTTTTATTTTAAATATAAGAGGGTATTGGAACAAGGCATTAAATTAACAAAATTAAAAAAAAAATTAAATAATAATCTTTGAAAGATAAAAAATTCAAAATAAAAAATTCAAATTAAAAATAATATTTTCTTTTTTTTTATCTTTGAATTGCAGGACATTGTTTTGTTGTTGCGGGACGCGGGACAAACGGCCCAATATCAGGACTGTCCCGCGACTCGCGGGACAGGTGGTCACCCTAACCACCACTACCGCTACTACCACCACCACTACTACAACAACCACCACCACCACTACCACCACCACCACCACTACCACTATCACCACTACTACTACCACCACTACCACCACCACCACCACCACTACCCCCCCTACTACAGCCACCACTACCACCACCACCATCATCACCATTACAACCACCACCACCATCATCACCACTACACCCACCACTACTAACACCACCACTACTACTACCACCACCATCATAATCACCACCACCACAACCACCATAATATCTAGGGATACTCGATATTGGCTTTTTTTTTTAACCGATACCGATATTGTCCAACTCTTAATTTCCGATACCGATATCAACCGATATCGATATATGCAGGGTTTCCCCCCCCCCCCCCAAAAAACAGAATCATTTCAGGTAATTACTCTTGTCGTGGAATTAACACAACATTATGCATACTTTTGACAATAAATTAAATCTGAATTAGTTCTTACTTGCTTGCCTGGGTAAATAAAGGTTAAATAAATGTAAAAAGAAAAAAAACGATACAGATTATTTCCGATATCACATTTTAATGCCAATATCGGCCGATAATATCGGTAGGCCGATAATATCGGACATCCCTAATAATATCCAATACAATGTAAAGTTCCTCCATTCACAGGATAATTTACTGTATTACTAATACACAGCTAATACCTGATGATACCTGGGCCCCGTTCCCCGTACCTGGCTAACTGAGTTAGCCGGATAATTTCCAGGATAGCCTGACTTAAGCCGGACCTTTCTGTTCCCCGACGCTCGATTGTCTAAATCACCATGACAACAGATCAAAAAGTTTGAGCCTGGTCGAGAGCAGGGTTAACTTCAGTTAGCCGGATGAACCATGGCCACGCCCCCGCAAATAAATGACAGCTCGCTTCCTGAAATGATTCCAGAGATCCCATTTATACCATTCTGAATTATGTTTCTGTGCTTCGTTTTCCTAGAGGGGGCTTTTGAAATGTATAATAATAGAACTAAATGCTGATAATAAATCATATTCAGCCTATAGATTTACTTTGTCCTAAATAAAATAATGCACGTCATATACGGCGCTCGGAGTGCGATACACGCTGCAGGCGCATTGCAAATGTGAATCCCGCGGGGATATTTTTAATGAATGAAACCTATCGGCCGTTTGGCTCTGATTAGTTTCATATATTCTCCGCTGTAGATTTGCTTAGCGAAGCGCCCGGATTGTGTTTCATTCAAGCATAAAATTGAAGTGTCTATGCGTGGATTGTGGTTTTTGTGTGATATTGTAACTGGGATTAAAATGTCTGATGAGATGCGCTGTTTGACGGATTTGAGAAATTGAATGAGCCGTTGACGTCACATTAATGCATTTGAGAATAAAGAGATAAAACTTCATTCAAAAGAAAAATATTCGAAACACGGGTATTTGTCCATTGATGGATAAACAATGGATATATTCCATCTCGCACAGTGGTCCAACGGCTAGTGCTCAAACCTGTCAACCCGACGGCCCGAGTTCGAAACCCCGCGTTTCCAATATAATTTTTTTGGGATATAATATTAATGATTATACGCAAAAGTAGCCTAGTTTTAAGTTAAAATATTATAAATCTACATGCATTGAGGATGTCATTCTTTATATAGCTCTAAACGTGCACCAAAGTATTTACATTGCAAAAAGAAGAAAAAGACTAGAAGGAGGGGGATTCGAACACGGGCCGTCTGCGTGAAAGTCAAAAGCACAAACCGTCACACCACAGTGCAGATAAGTAAAACATCCACCATACATCAATCAATGGATAAGAGAGCCGTATCCTTATTCTGAAACAGTTGAACTAATTATTTTCGCTAGCAAGATCTCATTTGATTATCCAATGCATAAACCTACTGCCAGCAGGCAAGTTTAAAGAAATATAATCTGATTGATTGGGGTAATGAGGGACTTAAAATTAGCCTATAGATTATGCATTTAACTTGTCGGCGAGGCTATTGAGCCGTACTGCAATCTGTTAATAAAGTTTTAAATCAATTAATCAATCAATGCCGTTAGAAGATCAGGATTTCTGCTATCGATACGTGCTGGCTTTTCAACTGAAGCGGCCGCGCGCACTTATCCTGGGTCTCAAGTCTGGTTCGAGTTAACGAGACTGAATCCACCTTCGAGGAACAGGAAAATCCCGGCTTCAAACATCGGGTTAATTGAATCTGGATAATGGGACTCTTGATCGACTTAGTTGAACCAGGTACGGGGAATAGGGCCCTGTTGTTTGGGACAAGGCATTCTATCTGTAGCAGGAACACGGCCTTGACAGATACAGGTGACGGTGATCCATCTGGCATTGAACCTCAAATAGAACTGAGTCTCATAAAGGTTCATATTTCACCGTACAGTGAAATCTACCCCTCACAACAGAGAGAGAGAGAGAGAGAGAGAGAGAGAGAGAGAGAGAGAGAGAGAGAGAGAGAGAGAGAGAGAGAGAGAGAGAGAGAGAGAGAGATGATTGAGCCATGGCTTACAGATGGCGTGTAACCTCTTACAGTGGAGATCAACAACAGTGTGTGTGTGTGTGTGTGTGTGTGTGTGTGTGTGTGTGTGTGTATGTGTGTGTGTGTGTGTGTGTGTGTGTGTGTGTGTGTGTGTGTGTGTGTGTGTGTGTGTGTGTGTGTGTGTATGTGTGTGTGTGTGTGTATGTGTGTGTGTGTCTGTGTGTATGTGCTGTGTGCAGCCTTTGTATGTGCAGGAATAGGCAGGAACAGATGGTGTCAGACCTGAGCGAGAGAGGAGAGCAGATCTGGGTCCCAGGGCCTCAGAGGGAGACAGACTCATACCTCCACATCCAGGACATATCACATATGAGGACATATCAGCCTGTTTCGAGAACCAGGTCTAGATTTAGGTTCATTCGAATTTGCACTAATGACACTAATGGTCCGAAGGCTTGGGTTTCCATTCCCACTGGAGTCAACCATTAATGGGCTTCTTGTTTGAACATGCTGTGCTTGAGTCTATCAGCAATAATCAGGTCTGTTGAGACTGGCAATATTGGCAACTCTTGTTTTTGTCATCTACCCAGTAAAATATTGCTTGTGAAAGTAACAGCAAAGAGAGAGTTTCAAGTATCAAATGGAAATGGCTGTATGTTATTTTGGCACATCAGCATAGTTGTAAGCACGACACCTTCACAAGTTACATAGTAAACTTGGGAATAGACTGATTGCTTTTTATTACTAGCATGGTTAACACATGCAACAATATTGTAGCTGGCCTCATTGTTCATGATCAGGACAAGTGTGGGTCATTTAGGTCAGCAGGGGGAGGTTGCTAAGTAGCTAGCGCATTGATTGATTGATTGATTGATTGAATTGATTGATTGATTGATTGATTGATTGATTGAAAACTTTATTAACAGATTGCAGAATGGGTACAATACAGTACAGCTCAATACACACAATTGTTAAGGGGATGCAGACCAGAGAAAGACTTTCGTCTTGTTTACATCAGGGTCCCCCATTTTCAATTCATCAGGACATATATGACATACATGACATACAGATAGTCAGTACTGCTACATCTATACATTTATGACATACCAGATTTGCAAATACAGTACTGTTTGTGATACAGAAGGAGTCAGGAAAAGGGAGTATATACATTTGACGTAGAAACTGTACATTGGAGGAGGTTGGGTGGGGGGGGGTTGGGTACACTGGGATATTGACAACCATACTGGGTAATCTACATTGGAGGTGGTTGGGGGGGGGGGGGGGGGGGGGGCACACTGTATAAACAAGCAAAACTGTACATTGAGGGGGGGGGGGGGGGGGGGACACTGTACAAACAAACAAAATTGTACATTGGACTATTGACAAAACCATACTAGGTAAATGACTGTACATTGGCAAAACTGTACATTGAGGGGGGGGGGGGACACTGTACAAACAAACAAAATTGTACATTGGACTATTGACAAAACCATACTAGGTAAATGACTGTACATTGGAGGGGGTTGGGTTAGGATATTTACAGGGGCCAGTGTTGAATTGCAGTCTCCCGTAGGTGTCCCTTGAGAGAGGTTTTGAAAGTGGGTAGTGATCCACATTCCTTTACAGCTTTGGGTAGGGCGTTCCACATTGATGTGGCATAATTGCGAATGTGCGAATGCATGTGTGACCCACTGACCACTTACATCTAGAAACACATCATCTGAACAGATCTGACTACAGATCTACTACACTACCACCATCACCCCCACTACCACCACTACTATACTATAAAAGCACTATATAAATGCACCATTTACCAAGGGGATTAATAAAATAATATCTTGGTTGAGAACTTTCCTAGTACTACACCACCACCACCACCATCACCCCTACTACTACTACCACGACCACCACCACCGCCACTACTACCACTACTGTGTTAGTTCTATGTTCTATGAGTCGGTGGTGGCGGCCGCCTTCTTGTACGCTGTGACCTGCTGGGGCAGCGGACTGTGAGCAGGGGACACAAACAGGCTGGATAAGCTGGTCAGGAAGGCCAGTAGCGTGGTTGGGGTGGAGCTGGACTCCCTAGTGAGGCTGGCGGAGAGGAGGAGCCTTACTAAGCTCCAGGCCATCAGGGAAAACCCCACCCACCCACTATACACAGACTTGGCTGACAGGAGGAGCATGTTCAGTGCTAGGCTCACACTACCCAAATGCAGCACTGAACGGCACAGGAAGTCCTTCATTCCAATTGCCATCAGACTATACAATGCATCACTGTGCCTCACTGCATCACTGAGCACAGAGCGGCAGCTCAATAGTGGCAGGAGGCCACGACTAGCGGCCTCCAGGCTCCAAAACAGGGGGCAGCGGAGGCTGCCAGACATTGACCTTGGATTAATAGGAACCCAAGGAGGACAATACACTACCTGAAGCATACTGCACCTTATGTGACACTGTGAATACTGTGAATATATATTTCATTTAGTTAGATAGTTAAATTATATTGACCAAATTGTTTACACTGCAGTGTTTTTTTTACTACCCGTACCCCCCCCCCCTTCCCCCATGCTCAGTGTATTTTTTATTTTTACTGTATTTATTTCTGTATATTTTATTTCATTTTTATTCTATTTTACTCTACTCTTATCCTAGGCAACTTGATTGATTTGTGTTATTATTCTAATTTGTGACCTGTCCTGTCTAAATGTTTAAATGTTGAGCGATTTGCAGTGTCAAATTTCCCACGGGATAATAAAAGTATTTCTATTCTATTCTATTCTATTCTATTCTATTCTATTCTATTCTATTCTATTCTATTCTATTCTATGCCACCACCACCACCACCACCACTACCATCACCACCACCATTACCACCACTACTACTAATACCACCACCACCATGAGTATGAGCTTGTTTGTAGCTGGAGTTTTCTGTAATATGGAGTCGAGAGCTCGGTAGAAATCCTCTTTGATGTTGAACTCTAAAGTTTGTGCATAAGCACTAATGAGAGTGGCGAAGCGTCCCTTTGCAAGGGGAATGTGCCATGTCATTAGGCGTTCGCTGACGCCGATAGGGGACTCTGGGATGCGTTGCAGCAGTTGGGACTTCACAGCAAAGCCTACTCCATGGATGCGGCAAGTGCCTTCAGGGACCCCCTTCCAGAAGAAGGTGTACCCTGCACCAACCTCTGTCAGGGAGTCCTCTCCATGTAGTCTGGTCTCCTTGAGAGCTGCAATGTTGATGTTTTTTTTTATCACATTTCTTAATTTTTTTATTTATTTTATTTTATTACTTTTACATGAAACATAAAATACGACACACAATATATTTTTTTTTACATGAAAACACAATACAGTAACCATAATAATAATAAACAGAACTTCACAGGGAGATAACAGCAACAATAATAATAACAATAATAGAAATAATAAAAATTATAAAAACCGAATATAAAAATTAAATAAAATTACCACAGTTAAAATTAAGCAAGCAGGACAACACAACCCCCCCCCCCCCCACCACCCACCCAACCACCTCCAATGTACAGTCCCCCCCCCCCCACCCACCCAACCCCACCCCAACCTTAACATTGAAAATAGATTGTCTTTTAATTAGAGCTGGGCCGTTAACGGCGTTAACGTGCTGCGTTAACGCTATACTAGTATCGCGCGATAATATAATTAACGCATTAACACTTTGAGTGCCGGGACCCGTCTTTAGACGTCTTTGCTGGCCATGCTAAAGTTGCCGGAGGACGCGTTACGTCGTCCTTATATCAATATTTCAAAAATCTGCGATCGGATTCATATGTCCCCTCCGCTGGCCTGAGATCCACCAGCAGGACCCACTGAGCTCTCTGGCGGTTCAGGAGCGCCATCTGGTGGCCGATCGGCGCAATCGCCAAACAGGATGTTGAATAGAGGTTGTCATGACGACCGTAGTACTTCCGGGCGCTCGCTATAGTTCATGGGACTCTGGCTCGTCACGCTACACGGTGATCGATTGGCAATAACTCGATAAACAACATGATTTGGACGTATATACCATTATACAAGCTGGAGATGGACCGGGTAAAAATATATCCCATAATGATAAGATTTCTACTCGACGATGATCGCCCAACGGCGCGCGGAGACTGGGGTGAGTTTCAGCGTGTAACGTTACCGTCTTCGATACTAACTGCTATTATCAACATTTGACCCACATTAGATGATTGGTATAACGCTGCCCACGGAATTATAAACGCCCCCTCGCCCATCCGGTCAACATCAGATGACGTGTAGTAACTTCTAGAAGTACGTCTAGTTGGAATTTTTTATATCGCGCTGATTGCCATCAAACTGTATTTCATCATCAATATAATGCATTTGGGGCTATATATCACGTTCTGGAGAAAGCTGCAGAAAGAGATGAAAACATACTTATACATTAGACCATACTTTACTATGAATATGTGAATGAAAAAGTTTAACGTTGCTACACAATGAACAATACATATAGGACTTTGAATGGGCCCTAATAATGGCAATGTAGCAATAGAATTTAAAAAGTTATAGCCCTGCAAAGAAGGGGACTTTCTCCATAGACAAATAGCGCTGGCAATCTATGGTATATCATGAATTTAACCTTAGGCAGCCAAAGTGTTAATCTACAAAAAAAATAAAAAAATAAAAAAAATTTACATTTTTTTTTTCTTTATTTACCCAGGGTAGGTTTGCTGAGCACAGATGCTCTTTTTCAGGAACGCCCTGCTTCACATTCACACAGTTCCATTCACACCTGGGAGCTGCCCAGTACAACCACAGTTGACACCATTGGCCACTGAGCAACTCCACTGGAGCAGTTGATTCAAGCCATGTCACATAGTTCAAGTTTGAAATGATTCTTTCTGTTTTGCTCCTGAGAGTGTGCTAGATACTGTACTGTACTGGTAATATTATTTATTTGTGTTAACTTCTGAATAAAACAACTTATTAAACACAAGTACATCTTATTGAACATTATTTTGATATTTCATTACCAATTATCATAGCAAAACAGCTTTTTCAAACAGTCTGTAATGCATTTTGGAAACGGGAGATGGGCTCATGGTGTAATGGGCCACCTGGCCTGAGAAACATAAGGAGGAAAGAAAAAGTAAGGACTTACTTCTGGTCATTTGGGTAGAACACACATATTTTGAATGCCTTCGGCAGGTTTTTAATTTTTTTTTTAGCCATTTTAATCTAGATTAATCTAGATTCAATCCAGGATTGCAGATAGATTAATCTAGATTAAAAAAATTAATCTATGCCCACCTCTACTTTTAATATACTTGTGCTGTTGAAGTTGGTCATGAGCAGTAAAACTCCTGTTTTTATACATACATCAGATTGTTTTTAGTAATACTGTGCACGAGCATTACACTAGAGCATAGGTGTCAAACTCACGGCCCGCAGGCCAAATGCGGCCCGCCACGTCATTTGATGTGGCCCCCCAAGAGCTCTGGTTTAATTTTTTTTTTTTTTTTTTACATTAATCTTGGGTTAAAAAATAGCGGTGTTAAAATAATTGTGGGTTAATGCGTTAATAAAGCTTTGACAGCCTTAGTTATTACACATTCTTACACATACATGTGTGTTGAACATCTGAGGTATTGATGAAGTAACAAAGGAAAAAAGCCAAAAGCACTTACTCCTCAGACATTCTTTGACAATTTTACAGCCCAAAATACAAAAAAGATCCAGGCGGAATAGGTAACAAAGGGTTGAAGAAATATTGTCTGAACTGTCAGATGCAAGCTGGCTGTGTGACATAACCGAGCATCTCGCTCAATTGAATAAGAAGCTGTAGGGACGCAAACAAGTCCCACCCAAAACTTGACCAATATAGTTGTGAACTGAGACAACCCTTATTTTGTTATTTTTGAGTACAGTTACAGTTGTGTGTTCATGCAGACACATAATAGCAATTTCATTACGAATTGAAAATGGGGGACCCTGATGTAAACAAGTCGAAAGTCTTTCTCTGGTCTGCATCCCCTTAACAATTGTGTGTATTGAGCTGTACTGTACTGTACCCATTCTGCAATCTGTTAATTAAAGTTAATTAAACTATCTTCCATTAGTTGGATGTATGGCCTCTGCAAGGTTGTGTGCAGCCATTTGTTTTTGTAACATCTGCTACATCTGTCCCACGTGTTCTTTGCAGCTCACAGGTGTTAGTTCTGCCCCTCTTGACTGTGACAAAAAGGTTTTGAACAAACTTAATGTCATAGCTTGTATTTGATGATATTCTTCTTTGTTATTTACTTGAATGGTTTGATCATTGATTGATGGAGTAATATGGGGTTCTGATAAACTAAAATTATTTGTTAAAATAACATAAGCTAACATATATTTTTACATCTATGCAAATGCATATGCAATATGTATAACTTGAATAAGTAATAAATACAGAAACAACATGTTTAACAATATGTAAATGAGTAGCTACATTTATTTTACATTACATTAACATTTATACGGTCTTTGGCCCTTTGAGGGCAACCATAATGCTGATGTGGCCCTCTGTGAAAATGAGCTTGACACCCCTGCACTAGAGGTTCCAGTAGTGGGCAGCTTCAATTGCCAGGTCCTAGAACCAGCGCTTTGGGGAGATCTTTTATTTTTAGAGCATTAACTCTGTGGAATGGCCTGCCTCGGAACCTCTGCTGCATTTACAGTAGATTCACTTTTAAAAAGAATCTTAAATAGTTTTTAAATAGTTTTTAACACTGTAAAGTAATTTTTTGTTTTTGTTTTACACTAATGTAATTTTAGCTATATTAATTGTTACAGTAGGTTCATTATGCATTGTGTGTACTGACTTTTAATAATTGAGTTTTTTGCAATAGTGATTGTTTTTGTATGTTTTTTTGTGTGTGGACCCCAGAAAGACTAGCTGGTTGCTATCGCACCAGCTAATGGGGATCCCTAATAAAATCTAATCAAATCAAATCAAACCTCCTCCAATATACAGTTTCTACGTCAAATGTATATACTCTCTTTTCTGGACTCTTTTTGTATCACAAACAGTACTGTATTTGCAATTCTGGTATGTCATAAATGTATAGATGTAGCAGTACTGTCTATCTGTATGTCGTGTATGTCATAAATGTCACTATGAATTGAAAATGGGGGACCCTGATGTAAACAAGACGAAAGTCTTTCTCTGGTCTGCATCCCCTTAACAATTGTATGTATTGAGCTGTACTGTACCCATTCTGCAATCTGTTAATAAACTTTTCAATCAATCAATCAATCAATCACAGACAAGACATTTCCTCCTCCCCCTCCCACAAGACCGCCGGACTCCCCCGGACCAGCACACGGCGGTCTGACCTTTTCGGCTGCTGCGACCCACAGTTCAATCCCAGCCTGTCCCACCCCAATCACCCGCGCCGTGGATACCTCAAGATAAATCACATCCATCAGTATCAGGGACCAGTTAATCACTGTGAGCTCCTCAGGCTCCTTCCATCTCAATGCTATCAGCTTCTTCGCTGCTGTAACGCCGGCTAGGATAACTCTTTTTGACCAATTAATTAATTAATTAAAGAGACCAATTAATCATTGTGAGTTTCTCAGGTTGTTTTTCCACCTCATGGCTATCAGCTTCTTGGCTGCAGTAATACCTGCCAGAATGATTATTTTTTGTTGTATGGATGCTGGTAGCAGCGATATATAATTTAGGAGTAGTGTTGCTGCTGTCAGTGGGATTGTCAAGTTACATACGTATGTTTGAAAGTTTAGTTGTTAAGGATTTCCAAAAACAACCTACTGGTGGGCAATCCCAAAACATGTGCATATAAATGCCAGTGGCCCCCAGAGCGCACAGAGTGCACCGAGTCGGCCACTAGTCCCATAGCATACAGCTTCCTAGATGTGAGATATGTCCTATGAATATAATTAAAATGTATTTAACCACCACCACCACTACTACTATCACCACTACTACTACTACCACCACCACCACCACCACTACCACCACCACCACCACCACTATCACCAGTGCTACTACTACCACCACCACCACCACCACCACCACCACCACCACCACCACCACCACCACCACCACTACTACTACTACTACTACTACTACTACTACTACTACTACTACTACTACTACTACTACTACTACTACTACTACTACTACTGCTACCACCACCACTACCACCATCACCCCCACTACCACCACTACTATACTATAAAAGCACTATATAAATGCACCATTTACCAAGGGGATTAATAAAATAATATCTTGGTTGAGAACTTTCCTAGTACTACACCACCACCACCACCATCACCCCTACTACTACTACCACGACCACCACCACCGCCACTACTACCACTACTGTACCACCACCACCACCGTTCCCTTTTGGTGTGATAACACAGCAACCACTCACTCAGAGTACATTTTGCAGCAGTGAGCTAAAGCCCTCTTTTTGGAGCCCCATTGGGATACTTTCTCTCATTGCTGTAATTCCTCTTACTGGCATAGCTACTTTCACGAGGTCAGCAACATTTATGACTCTCTCTCTCTCTCTCTCTCTCTCTTTCTCCTGGACTACAACAACAGACTCCTTAATAGATAATAACACTATGCGGCAGCCCTTTTCTTTGCCATTTTCTTGGCCATTTTCTTCCTAACTTCTCTGTCTGTAAGTCATGAATGACATTATCATGCTACTTTGTTGTATCTCACTCTGAATAGTGAGATATTTTCTTTTTTTCTTCTTCTCTTTCTTTTATTATTATTATTATTATTATTATTATTATTATTATTATTATTATTATTATTATTATTATTATTATTATTATTATTATTATTATTATTATTATTATTATTATTATTATTATTATTATTATTATTATTATTATTATTAAATAAATAAAAAATCTTGTTTAACTGTGGATTGTGTGTTTCTTGTATAATGGTATAAATTATTATTTGTGTAAATTAGGTTGTACGCCGACCATTAAGTAAATACTTGTTTAGTTTAGGAATAAGGGGCAGGTAACTATACAATTTATTCTTCTTCCTGCTCCTTTTGTCCATGGAATGATATTTATGATTGTGTAATGAAGAAACTCTGATTGTATGATTCCATGTGGCAAATAAAAACTCTGAACTGAACTGAACTGAACTGAAATGCTACACCGCCCCGTGTTCCATCATGGCATTTCCGGGCAAAAACAGAAAGTAGTGTCAGCAGGCAGTCCCAGTTTCTGTAGGTCTGTTTAGCTAGTAGCATTGCTCTCCTTTATCTGTCTGGTTGTAGACTCACATTTTGACCAGAAGGAGGCACTCTGCCATGGCAGGCAGCACCAGTATGTCTGGTATGTCACCGTGGGTCTTTATTTTACTCTACCTCTACCAAGAACAAATGCACTTAAGAGAACCGTAAGGTATAGAGCTGTGCATACTGGAATTGTATATCTGTAGATAATGATGATCAGCAACAAATCTACTTTTAACACTATGATCGGCGGGGACGAGTTAAGACGTCATTCCTAGCCATGCTCATTCTGCCGAAGACGCCGTACTCGTCTTTGATGTCAATATTTCAAAAATCTGTCATCGAAATCATATTTCCCCTCCGGAGCCCTGAGACACACTGCAAAGCTCCACTCAACTCTCTAGCGGTTCAAGAGCGCCATCTGGTGGCCGATCGGCAGATCGCCAACCGGAAATTAGCCTTTGAACCGGTAGTGCTCATCCATATGTGGTCCGGGCACTCGCTATCGTTAGAGAGACTCCGTCTTGACACAGTGAACATCGATCGGTGCAAATAACTCGAAAAAACAACATGATTTGGACGTATATACTATTATACAACCTGGAAATGGATCTGGCATTTCTCCATCCCATAATAGAAAAAAATCTGTTCCACGCTCATCTGCCAGCGGCGTGAGGAAGCCACGGTAAGATTCAGCGTTATATTCTAACGTGTTCCATATAAACTGCTATGATGAACATATGACCCACTCTGGATGAATCATCTAACGCTGCCCACGGAATTATAAACGATCCCCCGCCCATCCGGTCATCATCAGATGATATGTAGTAACTCCCAGAAGCACATCCAGTTGAAATTTTTTATCTCGCACAGATTCCTACCAAACTGTATTTGATCATCAATATAATGTATTTAGGGCTATAAATCACGTTCTGAAGAAGGCTGCAGAAAACGATTAAAACATACTTATACTTTAGACCATATTTTAGTATGAATATGTGAATGAAAAGGTTTAACGTTGCTACACCCTGAACAATACATATAGGACATTGAATGGGCCATAATAATGGCAATTTAGCAATAGAATTTAAAAAGTTATAGCCCTGCAAAGAAGGGGAACTTCTCCATAGACAAATAGAGATGGCGAGGGATGGTAAATTATGAATTTAACCCATGGCGATCAAAGTGTTAAGAAAAAGTTGAAGGATGGTGTTATGAATGGTGAAATACAGTTGAGTTACTGATTTATTTAGTTAGTATTGTATTTGTGGTTGGTTGGAGCCTTTGTGTGTTTTTTTTGTGAGATTTTGAGAATGTGCTTAGGCTAAGGTGTTTCTTATGTTTTTCTTGTTTTCTTGTTACTGTAATAATGTAATGTACTGTAATGTTGTAGGTTGTGTGTTAGGACCCCAGGTAGAATAGTATTTCACCCATGGGTGTAGACTAATGGGGATCCATAAAATAAACAAATAAACAAATAAACAGTAAAGTTGCATGTTGCTGGCTGCTGATGAGACACCTGCATGTTTTAGCATGTGAATTCAACAGGCCGGCTACTTGTTGCTTCTGCCTTCTGCTTTCTCTGCATACACACAAACACACTATAGAATAGAATAGAATAGAATATAATAGAATAGAATAGAATAGAATAGAATAGAAATACTTTTATTATCCCGAGGGAAATTTGACACTGCAAATCGCTCAACATTAAACATTTAGACAGAACAGGTCACGAATAAGAATAACAAAACAAATCAAATTGCCTAAGAATAAGAATAGAATAAAATAGAATAAAAATGGAATAAAATATACAGTAAATAAATACAGTAAAAAATATACTGAAGTCTACAGTAGGTGTAATATTGCACAGTGCTGTTTCAAAAGTAAGAGTCCAGGAAGATGGTAACTCTGTTCTCAGTGATGCAGTGAGGCACAGTGAGGTAGTGTGAGCCTAGCACTGAACATTCTCTTCCTGTCAGCCAAGTCTGCGCATGCGGCTCTTTGCCCGTCAATGTGCGGCTCTTCCATCCATAAAAAAAAAAAAAAAAAAAAAAAAAAAAAAAATTTATGTCACTCATTCCATAAGGACGTAGAATAAACATTTACAATTTTTTTTAAATGGTCCATTTGCATGTTCTTGGTATCTGAATCTAGGGACATATATGGATCAGTGTCAGAAATAGTGTGTCTGTTACTAGGCTTGAGTAAATTGTAATGAACCAAAGGAGAATATCAATTCTATTTAAAAAAAAAATTATCTTTGACTGTAAATAACACCATGCTAAAATTGACCAGACCTGAAAAATCTAAGCAAATGAATAAAGGGAAGATGAATAAACAGAAGGTTTTGTAGATACAGTACTGAATTCTGCCATCTTTTTTATAATGTAAATTTCTCCACCATTTTTCATCATATTGCAACACCGTTTTTTGCAAGACGTTCACAGAAAGGTAGAGAAACTAACTGCGTTCTGTTTTATGGCAATAACGTTCAGGTTTGTGGGAGATAATCCCAAAAAATAAGAGAAATTAAAAAGTAAATCCAGAAGTCAGATGATTGACAGGGGCTGGTGTGAGCTGGGTAGGGTAGTTTTTCGAAATTTGAAAGCCCTGAGTCTCTTCCTTCAAAAGACTACACTCACTTTTGGCTGTGCCACTTCCTCCTGTCAATATGCGCCGGTTTCCGACTCAATGCCCTGAGATTTCTATAATCTTATATTTCACTAATAACAGTTAAAATAATTGGTAAACAAACATAATGCTGAAAATATACACTTTTACTGTATATCTCGGGCTTAAGAGGTTAACCCTGTGAGGCCCAAATTAAAAAGAAATTAGCAACTTCAGAGGCCAGAGGGTGGGACATATAAACACATTTACTATCAAATAGCATTGTGAGGCTGAACAACAGGACCAATTGACTATACATGTGCTTAAAGGGGAACTATCTTATAAATGGCTTTTTTCAGTGTTTACCATTGTTTCTTAGCTATGTGTACTTATATTAATAGGATATATGTCTCTAATTCTCATATTGGCGAATTCTTCCAATTCTCCTCTCACAATATTCACCCTCACTAAACTGAGTCATCTGAAAATGTGCATATCTGTGATGTCAGAGATTTATCAGCTGCATAATAATGTGGCAGTTGATGTGGCAGTTGGCACCAGGCCACACAGTGGTTGGAGCCCAGCCTCAAAACGGCTTAAGATCTTGAGGTAGAAAAATGCGGTTTTTAGTACTTGATTAGAAATACAAAACAATGCATTTTTTTTGAAAAAAACCTAGGTGTTCCATAGACTCACAGGAATTGTGTAAAAGTGCCCAAATAGTGAAAGAAATAGTAAAATAGTTCCCCTTTAACATTTTTTAAATAAACATAATTTTTTTAAATGGCTAAAAGTGATTTTGCAACCGTGGGTCTCACAGGGTACTTTTAACCATGTGAGGCCCAAATAAAAAAGACATTAGCAACTTCAGAGGCCAGAGGGTGAGACCTATAAACACATGAAGGGTGCCGTGACTGAAAAAAAAGGTTGAGAAACGCTGGTATATGGTGTGGCTCTTTGTGGTACCACAGTAATTTTTTTGTGGCTCTTAGTCTCTGACTGGTTGGCCACCCCTGGTATAGTGGGTGGGAGGGGTTTTCCCTGATGGCCTGGAGTAGGGCTGGGCGATATAACGATAACGATAAATATCGCGATATATTTTAATAATCGATATAGAATATCGAAATAAATTTTATTTTTTATTTTTTATAAATATATATATATATTTACCTGCAACAGGGCAGTTTTAAAACCAGAGACAGTGAACAGACTTGTCTTTCTTGCCTGCAACTTAAAGTAATGGCTTTGCTTGTCCAAATGACAATACTGACCAAATTGAGATTTATTTTTCTCTTGTCCATTTATTTTGTTTGCTTTCTAATTTAAAATACAGTTTGAAACCGTCTGTACACAGTAGGCTATGTGTGCTAGCAGAGCTAGACTCCAGTCACGAGTCACGGTGCACATGTGCGGTGGTTTGTCCACCAACAAAGCGCCAAAAGATCGAAAATAAACTAGCAGAGCCAGAACTGTTCAACTCCCCTGGAGCCACAGCCAGCAGAGAAGCCGGTTTACTTTAGCTTTTAAACCAGCTGCAGCCTGAGAACTGGAGTGTGAGGGGATGTAACACTAAAGATGGTGGCAATGACAAAGAATTGCTGCAAAATAAACATACATCTGTTGTTAAAAAAAAGAAAAAAAAAAAAGAAAAAAGAAAAAAATACTTATAACAATTCGATAATTATCGATATCGAGAAATATGATAACATTATCATATCGTTATCACGATATGATTTTTTTCCATATCGCCCAGCCCTAGCCTGGAGCTTAGCAAGGCTCCTCCTCTCCGCCACCCTCACTAGGGAGTCCAGCTCCACCCCAACCACGCTACTGGCCTTCCTGACCAGCTTATCCAGCCTGTTTGTGTCCCCTGCTCTCAGTCCGCTGCCCCAGCAGGTCACAGCTTACAAGAAGGCTCCCGCCACCACCGACTCATAGAACATCCTCAACATCCTTGTACAGACATTGAAGGATCTCAGCCTTCTGAGGAAGTAGAGTCGGCTCTGGCCCTTCTTGTACAGTGCCTCTGCATGTTTTGACCCGTTCAGTTTGTTGTCGATGTGCACACAGAGGTATTTGTACTCCTCAACCATGTCCACATCGACTCCCCTGATGGAAACGGGGGTCACAGGTGCACTCCTCCTCCTCCCCAGCTCCACCACCAGTTCCCTGGTCTTCACCACATTTAGCTGCAGTGGTTTTTATCTAATCATGTGATGAAGTCCACTACCAGTTCCCCCCTCTCGTCACCGTCCTTTATACATCCCACTATCGCAGTCATCAGAAAACTTCTGAAGGTGGCAGGACTCTGCTCTATCAGCGCCACAGTAAGCAGCTCTGTGTGTGAAAGTGTGAAAGTATGAAAGTGAGAAAATAAAAACAAATAGCGTAAAGAAATTCACAAATTAAATCTTTCAACATTATAGTCTTCCTCAGGGCAACATAAAAAAAATAAACATTGGATTGCCAGTTCAAGTCCAAACTCTAGGTCTGACTTCTTCTTCATTTCCAACAGACACTTGCACATCTGCTACTGTTACTGCTTCCACAGGCTGAGGAAACTTGCTCCAGGCAAAAGACAAAACTCTACAATAGAGCACATTTGACTTTATAGGATAATTGTGCTGGGGACAACAGGAATGATGGCTCACAGATAACCATAGTGCTGCTCTGGGGGAAAACAACAGCCCTCACTGCTCCTGCCACAGCCTTTTCAACCTACAGTATATTCATTCACCAGTGGCTGTTTGTCCATCTGTCTCACACTCTTGTCTCCTCTCTTCTTCTGTGGACTGTTACTTCCCTTTAATCTGGATCCGAACTGAGGCAAGCTTTTGAAGCCACCTCCATCCTTCTGAGGATTCACCTACACTAAAGGCTTTACAGTGGCGTAGTGGTTAGCACTATTGCCTCACAGCAATGATGATGTCCAGTAGGGGTTTGACCAGCAGGAGGCCTTTCTGTGTGGAGTTTGCATGTTCTCCCCATGTTTGCATGGGTTACCTTACCTCCAGGTACTCTTGTTTCCTCCCTCACCAAAATACATGCATGCTAGGTTTCTTAGGGTTGCCCTTGACCAAGGTACTGGCATTGCAACTGGAGTTGGTCCCTGAGTGCCACACTGAGTGGCTGCCCACTGCTCCTAAAATAGTTTGGATGGGTCAAATGCAGAAGACAAATGTACCCATGGGGATTAATAAAGGTACGTTTTAAGACTGCTTTCCTGGCTTTGGAAGTTGTCCTTGTCCCTCTAACCCTACAGAGCCAACTCTCCTCCTCCTCCTCCTCCTGCATTCATCTTGTGTCATCCTCATCCTCATTCTCTGTCACCTCACAAGAGCAGGATCCACTCAAGGTGGAAAGGTGAGTCTAAAAGGTGAATCTGATTATTCCATTTACACTTAGTGTAGTGACTATGTGTAAAGTGTGTTTTGATGGACAAGCTCTTGGCCAGGTCTTACATGAAGATATTCCTATCATACAGTATATTGACTAAAGGACAAACAGAGATTAATAAAACTAGAAACTGTGTTTTTAAATACAATAATACAAGCTGAAAATGTGTTTTATAAAAGTATATCACACGTCATTGGCTATGCAAAGCAAAATAATACATGGATCCAATATCCATCACTAAGCTGGTGAACCAATATGTGTGTTTCCCCCCTTTCTAATGTTCCAGTAATGAGAGCTGGAATGAGCTCCAGGGGAGTGGTGGTATGGCCATGAGACTAAGCCAGGGTATGAGCAGGGCCTTGAGCCAAGAGGTACAGTAGAAGGCTAAGTTAGGGGTGGGTGGGAAGCCGTGGGTGGGTCCTGCGCGTTGTGGACAGCGACCCCTACAGTTCGGTCGGGGCGCCTGCACAGCGAGGGTAGGATCTGGAGAAAGGTAGTGTGACCTTCCACACGTTACACTCTCCCGGTGAGAATCTGCGCTGCCAGGCTGGCTGCCGGCTGGCTGCACATGTGTCGGAGGAAAGCATGTGACAGTCTCCGGCCTCCCGGACCAACAGTAGGGGGGGTGCGCAACAACCAGGAAGGGGGTTGGGAATTGGCATAACGACTAACAGTGGGATGGGAGAAAAATCGGAAAAAAGGAGGGGGAAAAAGATAATAAAAAAAAAATCATGTATGTTCTGCCTGCCCACAGGGTCAGTATTTGTGAACACACACCACTCTCTCGTAAGCTATAAACCAGACAGAGAACCCTCCAATCTGTGATGTATTCCTGGGGCACAGGAATGTGAATTCTCAAAATGGGTAGTATTACCCTTTAAGATTACAGTACTTTTTGATTCCATTAATGTCACCTTACATGTCCTACGGCTTACAGAGTGGACAGTCTACCCGCTTGTATTTCTGATAGTGAAAATAGGAAGATTTGCATTCATCCAGCAATATTATGGACAGTCTCTCTGTGGCCCTTTACATACTTAACCTCAAGGAGACCTGTTCATGTCTCTATTTGTCCCACCTGTAGTGATGTGCTGTACCAGGATGGGGGTTTGGCAGGTCAAGGTGAGGCCGTGGGAGTTGAGGCTTGGGTCCCTTGGGATCTGAACAGTGAAACGAAAGGGATAGTTCCTCTGGTCAGAGCTGCTGGACTCTCCTGTCTTCCCATCAGCTGAGACCCTCTCCCTAGATGACAGGAAACCAGCCAGTCAGTCAAAATGAAAATCCATTGTTATTGCTATTATCAGTCCCTGCATGATTTACAGCATTTCATTTCTGTGTTGTTTTTTGCATTTCCAGATATTTTCACTTTCAACTTTCAAGCAATTCACAGGATTGGATCGTGGACAATTTATGTGAAATATCTTCTGAAAAAATGCAAGACAAGTAGTGCATTTTTCTTTGTTAATCTGTTCATCAAAGTTAATCACAGATTTATTTTATTTCTTTATTTGCACAAATTCTAAATCAACAATTGATAGGTAATTAGGTCAGAAGATTTTGCAGGTAGCGACAAAAAACGTAAGGGGCTTTTACAAGGTCGCCTATGGACAGACAGATCTTAATGACAGATCGTGGACAGATCTTAATGATCGATATACATTTATTAGTAAGACACATTGATCAAAATTCAAGTAAGAGAGTTCAATGTGTTTAGCTGAGAGGAGTGTGCTCCCATTGTGGCCACCAGAAACACACAGCGGGAGAGAAGGGGACCCAGGCCTCTTGTAGGCCGTCCAGGGTGGGAGCTGTAGGGGAAGTGGCCCTCCTACAGTAGGTGTGAGATTTGGGCTATTGTCTTGATCAGACAATGGAATGTTGGATTCTTCCACAGCCTACAATAAAAAAAAATAATAATAAAATAAAAACATAAAAGAAAGAAATATTTAAATAGATTGATATAATATAGTGATAGTTATAATAATAAATAGTGGTGTAGCTAACCTTTCGTTCATTTTGTGATAAAAACACTACATTCGGTAAATATAGCTTAATGTATTTAGAAGATATCTGGATATTGGGCATTTGCAGATGCCGGTGATTAATGGCATAAAACAATTTGGCCACCCCCAAGCTGCTGATTCCATGTTTAAGCAACACGTTATTTACATAATATATAAGAGCTATCACCCCAACATCACTCTTGATGCAAGCATTGTTCTGCTCATGTGCTTGGTCAATGGGGAATGCAGAGAAGACCCAGTTGGTCTCCTGAATGGTGAAATAAAATTCTCTCGCAACATCTGGGTGTCTTGTTGGTAGTTCAGTTATGTCACAGAGATGAACAAGGATCCAGTGGGCATAGTTGGTATGGTCCAGAGCAAAGAACCAGGGGACGAGCTCTGTCAGAGCATCGAGGTACATGCTGAAGGAGGACTGCTGCATGGATCTCACATAGACCAGTAAACACAGCTCCAAAGCCATGACTATTGCCCAGTACTGGAACCGAGGGCAGCTCTTTCCTCTTTGAGCACCATGCATCATTCCCCAGAGGCTCATCTTCTGTATCTGTGTCACGGTTATTGTAGGCCAGATACTGTAGGATGTATAATACCGTCACTGTGACTTGGTGCGCACATCTGGTGCGAGCAAGAAGGAGTGGGCAGTGCCTGCTGTTGTGCTCTCCGCTTGTACCACTGCACCACAGCCACTGCACCACAGCCACTGCCTTGCAACCAATCACCCAGGGGCTTCAGAGCTACTATCTCTATATGCAGGCCATCAAACATCCCAACAAACTTGTCATCCTCTTACATCTCTGGCCATTTCCACTGGATCAAACGTTACTACTGGCATCTGCCCAGCATTCCGATGTTGAACAGCCTTTCTGACTATGTCCATTGGTAATGATGATCATTGCCACTGTGTGGGCACTCCCATGGAACAGGGTGAGTATGGAACTTGGGCAGATTACTTTTCTCACAGCAGGCTGGTGACTTGCATGGTATGGTATGATTCCACACTCTGAATCACAGAGTTATCTTTATCATCAGATGCAAAAGCAAGAATCTTTCGCAGCAGTACTCTTCCTGAGCAGAGTTCTCCCTGCTCAGGGATGCCACAGTGCTAGGTGGTACGGGTGCTTTCATGGTGCTACTGACAACCAGTGGGATGTCTGTGTAGTAGCTTGGCAAATTTCCTACTGTCTTTTGGCCTGCAGAAGCTTTAACAATACTGCAGTCAACTCCTTGACCTGCAAATGCAGAGATGCCTGTGCCATGGAAGGACTCTTTTGAAATAGTTGAGCTGGGGGTGGCTAGGTGGCGCAGTGGGCAATGCGCTCGCCACCAACGCAGGATATGCTGGGTTTGAGCCCAGCTCTCGGCGTTGCTACCAGCTTGGCTGGTCGTTCATACTAATACAATTGGCAGTATTAGGGGGTGGGAAGCTGGTGGGTGAGGATCGGACGTTGTGGACAGCGACTCCTACAGGTCGGTTGGTGCGCCTGCGCAGTAGAATCAGGAAGCGACGAGGGCGGCGTGTCCCTCCCACGCAGACCCTGTGCAGTGCAGGTGAAAAGATTCAACGGCTGCCTCCTCGAGTACCGGAGGGGACACGTGATGCAAGGCTTCGTCCACATTGCAGCCGGCTTGTGGGAGGCATGGCCTAACAGCGTTCGAGACAGGGGAGGGTAGAATTGGACAATACGAAATTGGGGACGGGAGAAAAATTGAAAAATGGGGAGAAAAAGTAGATAAAAAAAAAATAGTTGAGCTGGGTTTATGGTCAATATTATCAACTGCAGCAGTGGTGAAGATATCACCACACATCTTAGGAGGGCAAACCACCTGTTGCTTGTGGAACTGCTGGGCTGACAGACAAAGCACATGACTGATATCCACATGTGAAAGCCGGTCCAGGAGTATATATTAAATAGAGGAGCAGATGGATCAAATTCCTTTCTGTATAATGTGAATTCTGTGTAGACTGGATGTACTTACTTGCCCATACAATATTATCATAAAGAAGATACAGTATGGGAAAATTAAACTGTAATGAAGCGTTAAAAGACATGATTGATTAACCAGCCTAGAACATTTTCTGATGATACCAATTGATTTCATTGTTTTATTACAGAGAATATTAATGTTGTCTTTGCATTGCAATGACGTTTTTCATTAATCAGAACTGAGATTTTGGCACTATTACTACAATATTTCTTGTTCTTTCCAGTAAATATCATGAAGTTTGATTTCTTTATATTTAAGGACAATTTATTAAGTTGAAATCATTTAGCATTTCTTCCCCTTGAAACCTTGAACCATTGGAATTGTAGTTTTTTTGCGGCCATTTTGTAGAAGACATCCATAGCTCTGGATCTGCGTAGGAATTTTTCAAAACTACACTTCCTGAAAGGATCTATGGCAGGGGTGGCCAACCCGCGGCTCTTTGCCCGCCAATGTGTGGCTCCTCCCTCCAGAATTTTTTTAATTAAATGTTTTTGTCATTCATTC
The DNA here is from genome assembly GCF_963971535.1 of Notolepis coatsorum. NCBI lineage: Eukaryota > Metazoa > Chordata > Actinopteri > Aulopiformes > Paralepididae > Notolepis > Notolepis coatsorum. The sequence goes on from NC_140171.1 coordinate 69,307,854, forward strand.
CATAATACATAGAATAAACATTTACAGACTTTTTTTAAATGGTTCATTTGCATCTTCTTGGTATCTGATTCTAGGGATTTATGCAATTATATATATATTTTTTCTTATCTTTGACTGTGAATAACACCATGCTAAAATTGACCAGACCTGAAAAATCTAAGCAAATTAATAAAGGGAAGATGATTAAACAGAAGGTTTTGTAGATACAGTACTGCCATCCGGACACATGCTATTTGAAATATGATTATAGAATATCAGGCCTATAAATTACCTTATTATGGCCAAGTTGCACATCTATGGATCGGGCCAAATCTCCCCTTTCCAATGTCAGAATTCAATCTGGATTTAGTATTACCAGGCGTGATTCACAAGTAGGCCTACTTTTTTATAATGTACATTTCTCCAAAATGTTTCATCAGATTGCAATGCCGTTTTTTGCTAGACGTTCACAGAAAGGTAGAGAAACTAACTGTGTTCTGTATTATGGCAATAACGTTCAGGTTTGTGGGAGATAATCCCGAAAAATAAGAGAAATAAAAAAGTGAATCCAGAAGTCAGATGATTTACAGGGGCTGGCGTGAGCTGGGTAGGGTAGTTTTTCTAAATTCGAAAGTCCATCAAAAGCCCTGGGTCACTTTTGGCTGCGCCACTTCCTCCCGTCAATATGCGCCGGTTTCCGACTCAATGCCCTGAGATTTCTATAATCATATATTTCACTAATAACAGTTACAATCATTGGTAAACAAACGTAATGCTGAAAATATACACTTTGACTGCTGTTTTGACAGGGTTAGGGTTTTTACTCTTGGCTACATTTGAACATTAATTCATACATTCTGTAGAGATGGATTTATGGCCTGATGTCATTTGCAGTCCAGTACCGGACTGCTCGGGCTTAAGAGGTTAACCCTATGATGCCCAAATAAAAAAGACATTAGCAACATCAGAGGCCAGAGCCCAGAGGGTGGGACCTATAAACACACAAAGGGTGCCGTGACTGAAAAACTGAGAAACGCTGGTATATATGGTGTCGCTCTTTGTGGTACCACAGTAATTTTTGTGGCTCTTAGTCTCTGACTGGTTAGCCACCCCTGATCTATGGGGTTCAAGGTTCATAGTTCTGTATGCATTTTTTTTATAACTCTTATTATTCGGGATAATACCACAAAACGTAACGTTATTGACAAATATTGAAATGCAGTTAGTTTCTCTTCCCTATTGTTAGCATGCAGCAACAATTCGATCTGAAATTAGTTTCAAAATGGTTGCACCCTGGTGAAAATAAAAAAGTACAGTAGATTACAGTAGATTTCATTATCTGTTCTTATGCATTCTGTTCTCGGCCATTTGAAAGATAATATATGTATGTATATAAATGTGCGAATTGGTTATAATAAGGTAATTTATAAGCCTGCTATTCTATATTCTATAATATTTCAAATTGCATTGGTCCGGATGGGAGAATTCAGTACTGTATCTATAGAACCTTCTGTTTAATCATCTTCCCTTTATTAATTTCCTTCGATTTTTTGTACACATGATCTCAAGAAGGCACTGAACGAGATCAGTGGCAGTTTTTAAAGTTTGGTCATTATTAGCATTCACTGTCAAAGATGCAAAGAAAAATCATAATTCATATTCTCCTGTTTCATCACAATTTAAGCAAGCCTAGTAATAGACACAATATTTCTGACACTGGGAATACATTCACTGAGGTCCATAGATTTCCCTAGATACCAAGAATATGCAAATGGTCCTTGTAGAAGTGGAGCAATATTCCATTTACTTAGGTGTGTATTTTAGGCGGATTCTCAGAAAATAGACTCTGGGCTTAAGAGGTTAAAGGGCATACTAGGGTTGCACGGTATACCGGTATTAGTATAGTACCGCGGTACTAGAGTGTTCAAAATGATACTATACTGCGTTTGGGAAAGAACGGTACTTTAAAAAAAAAAATCTATTCATTTATGCATGCGAATGCCTTCCTATTGGAGCACAGCGCTGCTGTCAGTGGTGACGTTGCGCTAGTTTACCGGAAGCAACCTTCTGGAATGAAGAACAACAAACTCTAGTCTCAACTAGGGATGGGTACCTTTCACATTTTAACCGGTACCTGTGAATCGATACCGGTACCCAGCGGTACCTTTTTTCGGTACTTTAGTCTCAAGCAATTTAATTTACCTACCTCAGTCATAAAAAAAATCTAAACTTCAAATAACTACAATTTCGACAGTTTTCGGCTTGCCATTGCTCCGACTGCTTTGTTGTTGAATCAAGTCAAATCCTAGGTAAGCATATATTGTGCGTGTGAACGTTGACATGAGAAAAAAGGTAAAAACATTATTTTTTCTTTTTTTCTTCTGTATCTCACTTGAATCGATACTCGGTAGTACCGACGTGTTTCGGTTCGGTACCTCAAAAGTACCGAATTTGGTACCCATCCCTAGTTGAGACGGGAGCTGGCATGGCTCGTCCGGCGAGTGTTGGCATCGGTGGCATGACTACAGTACTGATAGGAGCTACTGTATCACATAACGTTAGTTATCATAACCATCGGCAGTCGCAGTGGGGATCTTTGTTGATTGGTGTTGGCTGGCTAGCGCATTTTGCGTGGAGTGGACTCGGCTAGCGTTGGCTTGTATAGCTAGCGAGCTATGGTTCTGGTTGGGGCTGGCTGGCTGACGTTGGTCGATGGAGATCCTCGCTGCGATTGTCGATGGTTGTGGTGGCTGGCGTTGCGTGCTGCAGTGGCTCCTATCGGTGCTGTGGTCGTGTCATTGGTGCCAACGTTCGTTGGATGGGCTATGCTAGCTCTCGTGACTACAGTTCCTTATATGAGCATTATAAAATGTCCACAATGCTATTCGCAAGAATAGAAAATAAGTTGAAAAGCCTAATAATAAGCTATACACAGCCTAAACTGCCGTGCTGAAAGCTAGTAAACACAGCATCCCCTGTTTGTTGCCTACCCACAACAGAAATTAATTGATGCACACGTGCATCTCATCTCTATGGCTTAGTCACAAACGTGATTTATACAGAGACATTTGACAATTGCCCATTAATGGTTCATACATACTGTATAAAAACAACGGAAATCTATTTTATTTTTGTTAAACAGCCTACAATATGACATAACCTAGTTCTAGAATTATGATAAGGCTATAATCAGTCTCACTCATCAAAATGTTTTCTAGGTAACTTATGGTATCTCAAACTAATTAGGCCCTCTGCTATGACAAATGTATAATAATACAACCATACTTAACTACAGAAGTCTGCTGCATTTGGCTCACAGAGTGACTCCCCCCACTCAGAAGCAACCTAACCTCCCAGCTTTTTTTTAGCAGCATATTAAGTACACAAATGAGTCCAAAGATGATAAAAGAATCAACAGGGCAGTCGCAGAGTTCATCTGTATGGACCAAGTTCCAATATATATACAGTTGAGAAAGCTGGGTTCAGAAACCTTGTACAGCAACTGTTTTGAGTGCAAAAAAAGTTCTCCAGCATTTTGAATGCCATTGCTTTTAATTTAATTTAATTTAATTCTTGTTGTAACTGAGGGGTACAATTCCCTGACTGTATTACTAGATATGATACTTACTACCACTACCTTTGTACTTAATATTCGGCCACCCAGTACACGGCATAAATATATTATCATAAACACTCTCACGTAGATGAAACGGATCCAACACAAATGTACGAAGTCGAAGTATGCGTTTATTACTACACAGCAATGGTGTGTAGAGCAAGCACTTAATCACTTAATTACATTTATGAATTGAAATAGTATGCACTTTTATGGCAAAGAGTATTCGTCGGTATATCAATAGAGAATGTCCAATCTCTGATGGCGCAGGTGGTAAATATACGACCTGGAATAGTTAAGGAATAACAGCAATGATACTTTAATGATTATATACTAGATACACTAGGGGGGTTAATCCGGTCGCTTGTAAGCCGACAGGAGTAGGAGGGGGGGGGGGGTAGAATCCGGCTGCCTCGTCCGGCCAAGGGTATCCCAGGTGAACCCACTGTAGTGCCGTTCAATGCGCCGGCGATCCTTGGACCACAGATGAAAGCAGGTGGACTCTTTGTGGGCCGGCTCTCTCCGGTCCACGGGGGAGACGTGAAGCGACCTCGTCTTGCAGAGCGTCTCCTCACCTTGCGTCCTCTCCAGGGGGGGGGGTTCCAACACACGGCAGTGTCGGGGGTCTTTATCCATGGAATAATCAAAGTATACAAAGCATAATCCGTGCCTGGGAAGGCGGGCTGTCGTCGGTAGAATAATCCGATATACAGGTCCACTCGCTCGTCGGCTCTGGGGCTCCTCGGGTGCAGCTTCACATGGGGTCAACCACCCTGGGTAAGCAGCCAGTTCTCTGCCCGAAACGATGGGGTACTGACTACGGTAGTATTCTCACCGCACGAAGCACTATATATTAACAGACTATTATTAGCTTAATAGACTACGTCCAACTCGACGATATAGTGCCAAATATGACTATTCAAATATTAATATACACGATGTCTCAATACCGATGGTAGGCGAACTTGGCCTTACTCCCACACGTGGCGTCGCGGGGAGGCTTTACGTCTGTGACTCTATTGGAGGGTAAGAAACTGGACTGAAAAGGAAGTCCTACTTTAGTAGCGCAGTATATATACGCACTATGAACAAATAGTCCCATTAGTGGTGCGGTAGCCAGATTCCTACGCGGAACTAGGACTTGTTCGTACATGTGGAGCGGTACGTTTGAACTGGGTCTGAGGGGTATGGCAGCCTGGCACCAAGGTCTCGACCAATAGTAGAATGGAGACTATTATGGGATGTTCAGTAGGCTAGAATGGATATTCAATGCATATTGTACAAGGAATATACAAGGGATATCAGGGAATATTAGAGAATATACAAATACAATTAAATATATATATATAAATAAATATATATATTCGGTTTAATCTGGCCCTTCACAACAGCCACCCCCTGATTGGTCCCAGACCTAATCAGTTAAACAGAGACAGATTAATCGCGTTGTCTATTTACACATAAGGGTTTGCTGTAGGGGTCAGTCAACTTCACAAAGTCATAGGGTTGTAGGGTCATGGTCATCATCGATTGTGTCTGGGAGTCGAGGCAGTTCTATGAGCCTCGCCACGGGACGGGTGTAAGTGCGACCCTGGACGAGCACTTCAGCTGCTCGGACCTTGCCGTCGGCACCGGTGATCACTTTGCTTACGCGGCCGGCCGGCCACACAGCTCTGGGCAGTGATTGATCAATAATCATGACGACTGTTCCTTCTGTCAAATTGTCTCTCTCCTTTACCCACTTCTGGCGGGTCTGTAGAGACGGTAGGTAGTGCAGTAGGAATGTCCTTTGTTGTGCACTCTCTATGTTGGGGTCTGCGGAGGCTACGGTGCTCAATCCACAGAACACAGACTTCTTATTTTCCACCTCCTCTGGACTTGCTTCCCTCGGGATAGGCATGGGCCACTGTCCTTCCGGGAGTCTTAGGAATGCGGGGCCGTCACTGTAGACATTGCGACGGGTGAGGTCATCCAGGGGCATCCCCCGGGTGATGACGCCAGCTGGGTTCTGTTTTGTATCAACGTAGCGCCACTCTGTTTCTCCGGTTAACTCTTCGGTTAAGTCTTGAATCTCGGTGACTCTGACTCCCACGAAGACTTTGTACTTGCATGAGTCCGATTTGATCCAGGCGAGTACCGTCGTGGAATCTGACCACAGGATTGTTCTAGACACCGGTATGGTGAGCTCACGTTGGATGAGCGTGGCTAGGTGCGCTCCGGCTAGGGCTGCGCAGAGCTCTAGACGTGGGATAGATTGTTGCTTGCGTGGGGCTATTCTCGAGCGGGCGAGGGCAAATGCTGTGTAGATCTCTCCCCCCTGGTCTTGGGCCCGCAAGTAGGCTACTGATCCGTATGCGACCTCGGAGGCGTCACTGAAGACGTGTAAGTCCATTTTACATGTCTCTGGCCTCACCATGGGTGGGAAGTAGCTTCGGCGCATATTGACGCCTGGGAGTGAGTGGAGCTCCATCTCCCACTCTCTCCAGGTGGATGCAAGGTGTGCGGGAATGGGGTCGTCCCAGCCCTGGTCCTTGTCCCACAATGCTCGTACAATCATTTTTGCCCTGGTGGTGTACGGTAGAATACATCCTAGCGGGTCATATTGTCGGGCGAGTGTTGTGTACACACTCCGTCTGGTGGTCGGCGCAGCCGCCGGCCTTCCCTGCTCCGTAGTCAGGGGCTTGTGTCTGTAGTGAAGCGAATCTGTTTTGAATCGCCACACCAATCCCAGGGTCATCTCCTGGGCTTCTCCCGGGATTGTAGCCATCCAGGTCTCGCTGCTGGCTGCCTTGTCCTCGGAGGAGAGGCTGCGCAGTACTTGCGGATTGCTGCTGGCCCACTGCCTGAGATCAAAGCCGCCTTTGATCAATGAGGCGCAGAGTTTAATCAGGAGAGCCTCGGCTTCTTCCTGGGTTGAAAGGCTTTGTAGACAGTTGTCTACGTAGAAGCTGTTCTTTACGCTGTGTCGGACCTCTTCGTCCGCTGCTGGGTCCTCTGCTACATGTTTCTGTAGTGCAAATGTAGCACAGCAGGGGCTGCACGTCGTTCCGAAGGGGAGGACTTCCCATTGGTAGATGGCTGGGTGCTCATCTCCTGGCTTCTCTCTCCATAGGAACCGTAACAGGGGCTTGTCCGCCTCTACTAATCTCACCTGCAGGAACATTCCTTTAATGTCCCCGCTGATGGCCACCCTTTCCTGGCGGAAGCGGAGTAGAACGCCGAGTAGGGAGGGGCCGAGTGTGGGACCGGGCAGTAACTCTTTATTCAGATTTTGGGATCCGATCTGGTAGCTGCAGTTAAATACTATGCGGTCTTTACCGTTGTGATGGACCTTGTGGTGGGGCACGTACCACGATTCAGTGGTCTGGTCAGCCTCTTTAATGTCCATCTTTGTGACGTGTCCCGCTGTGATGAGCTTCTCAATCTCAGCGCGGTATACACTCTCTTGGGCGGGGTTCTTGGCTAAGCGCCGCTCCGTGTTCAGCAGGTACCGTTCTGTGGCGTCTGTCTTGGCGTGGAAAGTAGGCATTCCTTCTCGCCGCAGGAGTGGCGTGGCGTATCTCAACACGCCGTTGACCGGGACTCTCTTGGTCCCTGTCTCGAGGAGGTGAATGGCGTAAATGTCATCTTTAGAGCGAATGTCTTTCTTTCCGTTCTTAAAGGGCATTTGTTCCAAGGTCCATAGCCGCTCTACGTGTTGCAGGAGTGCGGTTTCTCCCTCTGTGACTCGGGAGTGGAGACATCTAGTGGCTGTACTTCGGTTGAGAGATTTGGCGAGCGGGCCTTGGAGAGTCCATCCCAAACGGGTCTCGACTGCTGCAGGACAGCCTCGGGGTCCGGTATGAACCCGGTCTATCGGGACAATGAGGTCTGCATGGTCGGAGCCTATCAACAGGGTCGGCATAGCATTGTCTATGAGCGGGATCGGTAACTTGCGCAGATGTGCATATTTCTCCATCAGCTTGGCGACGGGGTATGTGTACCGCGACAGTCCTATTTCTTGGCTGGTGAAAGCGTCTGCAATCTGGTACCGTCGCTCAGGCTGGCCGCTTGCTGCGATAGAGAATGAGACATTCTCGCCCTTTATCGTCTTCAAATCTCGTCTTATTGTCCGAATTGTCATTTGGGTTTCGCTTCCCCGCAGCCCTAGCTGGGCCGCAGCGGAGGCGAGCAGCAGGGTCTTCTCTGACCCGTCATCGAGGACGGCGTAAGTGTCCAGGACTTTATTCTGGTAGCTTAGTGTCACACGCACTACTTTTAGGAGTACTCGGGCTCCACTGCTGCTGGCGGGATCGATGTACATGACGCTCGCTTTGCGGCTGGATGGTGCAGGTGAAGGGCGCCGTCTGTTACTGTCGTGAAGTATGTCCAGATGGGCTCCATCGCACTTGGTGCACCTTTTCTTTAAGCGGCATTCGGCTGCCATGTGTGAGCGCGCACAGCGAAAGCAGCGCTTGTTGGACTTTATCCATTGACCTGCTTCCTCCGCGTTCAGCTTGGGGAAGGAGTCACATTGCGCTAGCCAGTGTTCTTTCTCACAGTAGGGGCACACTATCTTCCACTTCTCCGTTCTGGAGGGGGTACTGTGGCTCCTGCTGCTCGGTACTGACTCCGATTGGTGCATCACAGTCACCGATCTTCTTCCATCATTTAGTCGTCTGGTTCCTTCTCTGGAGCCAGGGGTGCTCCGTCCGAATGTATCTAGCCGTAGGCTGCTGACTTCTCTCGCCAGGAAGTCTGCTAGATCGAGGAGGTTCGGTTCGGGGCCATTCGGGTCTCTGTGGTCCCTCTGCCGCCTAAAGCGCTCCTGACGAGCGGGCGGCAGCTTCTCCAGAATCCTTTCCACATTTGAGTTGGCGTAAAGTTCATGCCTCCCCTTCTCTCTTTGCGCTCCCAACATCCCTACCAGGGACTGCACTCTGATGGACAGGTCGTCCAGTGCTCGATTGTCTATTGCTGGGGGTAAGCGGTCGATGTGTCGGATCTCCTGGATCACGTAATCCCATATGCGCCCATACCTCTGGTCCAATGCTACCAGCGCTGCTGTGTATGGGGTGGTGGAAGTCGCGTAGGCGAGCGCTATATTATGTGCGCGGGGTACCTTTAAGTGCTTCAGTAGGATTAGGTCATCCAGTGCTTGTAGTCTCTGGTTTAGCCTCTCCACAGGATATGCTGCTCCTTCCCGGTTGCTAGGTCTCGCTTGGACCGGTGGGGGGAGGTGGTCTGTGGGGGGTATAGACCTCGTCTGTTGGTCAAGTTCAGGGTTGTTTACTCGGCTAGGGGATGCCGCCCTGGAGGTGTGTCTAGACGAGTTCCTGGAGCCTCTGGCGGAGGGAGAGGGTGTTGTCCGTCTGATCAGCTGTTCTATTAGTTGCGACTGCTGTCTGTCGCGCGCTGCGTCCCGTTGAGCACCGGCTCGTTCTCGGGCCACATTCTCTTCCATCTGAATGCGTCTTATTTCTAGACGTATCTGCTCGTGTTCGCTTCGCTGCTGGATCTGCAGTCGGTCGCGTTCAGCAGCGGCGTTCAGGCTGATGAGGAAGGCCTGCTGTAGGGTCCTCTCTGCCTCGCTGGGAGAAGGCGGTTGTATAGGGGAGCCTTCCCTCGGGGTACTCCTTGCGGAGCCTTGGAGCTCTATCTCCACGGTGCTCTCCCCGTCTTCTTCCGTGCCGAGTTCTCTCTCGGTAGCGTTGTATTCCTCCCGGGACTCATCGGGGACTACTTCTTCAGTACTGGCGGGGTGTGAAGTCATGTCTGGTTCCCACTGGTCCCCACCGTGAACTTGGTCAGTTACATTAGAGCCCGTAGGGGCCTCTATGGTCGGGGTAGTCTGGGCGTTGGGGTTAGACATACTTTTACTTTCTAGTTTTACCGCGTTTACTGTTAGTAGAAGACTAGGTTGTTGACTGACAGCGTAAGCCTCTAAGTACTGAGGGAGCCGTCGTTCGCGCTGCGGGCGTTGGTTAGGAGGATCGTTTCGTGGAGTGTTCATCATAGGCCATTTCAATATTAATAACACTATATTAATATTACACTGATTACCCTCCGGCTCGAAGGACCAATTGTAACTGAGGGGTACAATTCCCTGACTGTATTACTAGATATGATACTTACTACCACTACCTTTGTACTTAATATTCGGCCACCCAGTACACGGCATAAATATATTATCATAAACACTCTCACGTAGATGAAACGGATCCAACACAAATGTACGAAGTCGAAGTATGCGTTTATTACTACACAGCAATGGTGTGTAGAGCAAGCACTTAATCACTTAATTACATTTATGAATTGAAATAGTATGCACTTTTATGGCAAAGAGTATTCGTCGGTATATCAATAGAGAATGTCCAATCTCTGATGGCGCAGGTGGTAAATATACGACCTGGAATAGTTAAGGAATAACAGCAATGATACTTTAATGATTATATACTAGATACACTAGGGGGGTTAATCCGGTCGCTTGTAAGCCGACAGGAGTAGGAGGGGGGGGGGGGGGGGTAGAATCCGGCTGCCTCGTCCGGCCAAGGGTATCCCAGGTGAACCCACTGTAGTGCCGTTCAATGCGCCAGCGATCCTTGGACCACAGATGAAAGCAGGTGGACTCTTTGTGGGCCGGCTCTCTCCGGTCCACGGGGGAGAGACGTGAAGCGACCTCGTCTTGCAGAGCGTCTCCTCACCTTGCGTCCTCTCCAGGGGGGGGGGTTCCAACACACGGCAGTGTCGGGGGTCTTTATCCATGGAATAATCAAAGTATACAAAGCATAATCCGTGCCTGGGAAGGCGGGCTGTCGTCGGTAGAATAATCCGATATACAGGTCCACTCGCTCGTCGGCTCTGGGGCTCCTCGGGTGCAGCTTCACATGGGGTCAACCACCCTGGGTAAGCAGCCAGTTCTCTGCCCGAAACGATGGGGTACTGACTACGGTAGTATTCTCACCGCACGAAGCACTATATATTAACAGACTATTATTAGCTTAATAGACTACGTCCAACTCGACGATATAGTGCCAAATATGACTATTCAAATATTAATATACACGATGTCTCAATACCGATGGTAGGCGAACTTGGCCTTACTCCCACACGTGGCGTCGCGGGGAGGCTTTACGTCTGTGACTCTATTGGAGGGTAAGAAACTGGACTGAAAAGGAAGTCCTACTTTAGTAGCGCAGTATATATACGCACTATGAACAAATAGTCCCATTAGTGGTGCGGTAGCCAGATTCCTACGCGGAACTAGGACTTGTTCGTACATGTGGAGCGGTACGTTTGAACTGGGTCTGAGGGGTATGGCAGCCTGGCACCAAGGTCTCGACCAATAGTAGAATGGAGACTATTATGGGATGTTCAGTAGGCTAGAATGGATATTCAATGCATATTGTACAAGGAATATACAAGGGATATCAGGGAATATTAGAGAATATACAAATACAATTAAATATATATATATAAATAAATATATATATTCGGTTTAATCTGGCCCTTCACAACACTTGTCATTGTTCATTGTTGTGTTTTAAAATAAAGAACAATAATGACATCTGAGAGTTTTTCCCTGATTTTGAGGAAAAGTATCGAAAGTATTGAAAAGTATCGAAATTAATATTGGTATAGTATCGAAACTAAAATGTTGGTATTGTGACAACCCTAGTAGGCGAGTCAATCTATGAAAAAAAAGCACTTAACCCAAAAAAAATTTATACAAAAGGTTTTTCGATGGATTCCGATAGTATTGGGCGTGCTAAATAACATACTAAAAGTCGACCAAAATCGACCCCCCGAAAGCCGCCATTTCCAAGATGGTGTCCCAGATGGCGGTGGAGATATTAAAATGGCTATATCTCAAATTGAGAATATGGTGCAAAGGATTTCTCAACTGATTCTGGTACCTCTGGGCATGTTCACTAACATACTAAAAATCTAGGAAAATACACCTTCCAGAAAGGCTTAATTTTCAAGATGGCGTCCAAAATGGCGGCAGACCAAGCTTAAAATGGCTATATATCTCAATAGAAAAAAATATATAACTATGATTTTTCACTTGATTCTGGTACCTCTAGACATGCTTGTGAACATACTAAAAATCTAGGAAAATACACCTTCCGGAAAGGCATCATTTTCAAGATGGCGTCCAAACTGGCGCCCAGGAGCTTAAAATGACTATACAAATACAAATAGCTTACTAAAAAAGGTGTTTGCACTCTCCAGCTCTCAAGCTAGCATAGTTGAAGCCTTCTTTTTGACCATTATAGTTGTTATAGTTAGAGGTGTTTGCACTCTCCAGCTCCCAAACTACCACTGTTGAAGCCTTCTTTTTCTGAATCAGTTTCTTTCTTTCTTTTCTGACCTAGTCCTGTGTTTGGGCATGCCTGGGCGTGTCTGACCTGGCAGTGTTATTTAAGCCCCAGTTTCATTCTAGTCTTTGACAGAGGTGTTTGCACTCTCAGCTCTCAAGCTAGCATAGTTGAAGCCTTCTTTTTGACCATTATAGTTGTTATAGTTAGAGGTGTTTGCACTCTCCAGCTCCCAAACTACCATAGTTGAAGCCTTCTTTTTCTGAATCAGTTTCTTTCTTTCTTTTCTGACCTAGTCCTGTGTTTGGGCATGCCTGGGCGTGTCTGACCTGGCAGTGTTATTTAAGCCCCAGTTTCATTCTAGTCTTTGACAGAGGTGTTTGCACTCTCAGCTCTCAAGCTAGCATAGTTGAAGCCTTCTTTTTGACCATTATAGTTGTTATAGTTAGAGGTGTTTGCACTCTCCAGCTCCCAAACTACCATAGTTGAAGCCTTCTTTTTCTGAATCAGTTTCTTTCTTTCTTTTCTGACCTAGTCCTGTGTTTGGGCATGCCTGGGCGTGTCTGGCCTGGCAGTGTTATTTAAGCCCCAGTTTCATCCTAGTCTTTGCCAGAGGTGTTTGCACTCTCCAGCTCTCAAGCTAGCATAGTTGAATCCTTCTTTTTGACCATTATCTGATTTTTATCTGACAATTCAGTGCCCAGATCTGTCCCATTTGTAAATTGGAAGATGGAAGTGATTTAGTTGAGATTCGTCAGAAAGGTGCTGATGGGATCAATAAAGCTAGTGTTAAAAGAGGTGACACTGTTCATGTGACTGCTGGCATGAAAGTACATTCAGAATGCCGCAAAATGTACATACATTGCCGAGATATTGATTTACATTTACAGAGGAAACAGAGCGGTGAATCAAGTACCACTAATAAAAGGACTAGTACTAGGCAGTCTGAAGCTCTATTCAATAGCCAAACTGATTGCCTTTTCTGCGGCACAAATGTTCATGAAGGACGTGCCGACTACAGTTACGTGAAAACAGACAACTTTGAAAAGTCTATATTGCAAAGCTGTGATAAACGAAATGATGAGTGGTCATTCAAAGTCAAAGGTAGAATTGAATACTATAATAGTGATCTACATGCTGCAGACTGTGTGTATCATAATGCTTGTAGCACACATTTCCGGTGTGACCGTGATGTTCCCATGGAATTTCAGCCTGATTGTAATCCAAAGCGGAGAAAGTCTGGAAGGCCAAAGAATGAGGACCAAGAACAAGCCTTCTCAAAAATGTGTGCTTACTTTGAAACGAATGATGATGGACAGCTGATGCCGATATTCGCTGCGGCTGGGCATTACAATTACTTGAAATCGGCACACTTTTATGTCCAAGAGATGAGTCAGCTTCACATCAACCACCCAGATGTCTTCAGACAATTTGAAAAGGGTTTTCATGTTATCCGTCGCAGCAGCCAATCATGGGCAGGCCTCAGCTCAGATCATGTAATCGAAACAACATTGATGAGGTCATTGAAGACTACAGGAGGGATGACACATGGAAGTGGAATGACCGACAATCAGAGATCCCTTTGGACAATGTCAAAGGGCATAACATCAGAGTATAACACTGCAATGCAGGAGTTCTCAAACCAGACATACACAACATCAGAACAGCACAAGGATTCAACAGAGGCAAGGATGAAAAGGGATGCTGCTGACCTGGAGAAGATCACTTCAAAACTTGCTATATGTTCACCTTTCTCTCCAGACTCTTCTTTAAGGAATGTTGTTACAGGTGTTGTCGCTGAGGATGGAGTGAACGTGCATGATTATGACTCTGTTGGACGCAACATCATGCACAAAATGATCGGACAGCCGGCATTCACAATTGCAAAGTCATATGCAGACTTCACCATCCAACATTATGGCTCAGCTACAACCATTGTGTTTGATGGCTATGAGGATGGGCCATCCATTAAAGACAACACACATCAAAGAAGAGGAAACAATATTCATCCCATTGTCAACTTCACTGCTGAGACAGAGTTCTCAGGTAAGAAGGAGGAGTTCCTGTCAAGAGATCTGAATAAACAGAAACTGATCCACATGATAAGTGATGAACTGAAAGAACGGGATTGCACTGTGGTCAATTCACTTGGAGATGCTGATGTAGACATAGTAAGGGCCGCAGTGGGATCATCTCTTCTTCACACCACGACGCTGATTGGAGAAGATACTGATCTCCTCGTCTTACTTCTTTACTATGCACAGAGAGATAGCAAGGGCCTTTATTTCAGATCAGACAAGTCGAAAGCTGATGGCAGTTTTAAAGTGTACGCCATAAACCATTTGAAAGAAGTACTCGGACAGGATGTGTGTTCTCAGTTGCTGTTCATCCATGCTGTGACTGGCTGTGACACAACTTCCCGGATCTTCGGAGTTGGCAAAAAGACAGCATTCCAAAAACTTGTAAAAGGGGATCCTGTCCTTCAGGCTTGTGCCAATGCATTCACTGTACCAAACCAGACAACAGATGTGATCGATGACCTTGGGTGCCAAGCAATGGCTGTCTTTTTTGGTGGAAAGTGCACAGATTCGCTTGCAAAAATGAGATATAACATTTTCAGCAAGAAGGTTGTCTCAGCTTCATCAACGGTAACACCTGAACGTCTACCACCAACTGAATCTGCTACCAAATTCCACTGTCGTAGAGCATACTACCAGGTCATGGTCTGGATGGGAACAGATGATGGTATAGATGCTCTAGACTGGGGCTGGAACCTGCAGGACAATAGATTTGTCCCACTCATGTCAACAATGAATGCTGCTCCAGACAGTCTCTTGAAGGTCATTCATTGTAACTGTACCACTGCCTGCAAGACACTTCGCTGCTCATGCAGAAAATATGGACTACCTTGTACTACCGTCTGTGGACCATGTCAACTTCATGAATGTGACAATCCACATAACAAGTTTCTCCCAGAGGATCCTGAAGATGATGATGAGTAGGCCTAAAGACCACAATAAGTGGGTCATTTATTTTGTGTTCAACACCAAAGCCAGCTTTCTACTGTAGGTTGAATATAATAACCAATTTTAATTTTAGCCAAAATAAGCTACAGGCAGCCATTTTGATGATGCAAATGATGCATTCCTAGCAGATATATTTAGCTAGATATTTTGCTCGTTATTAATGTATAGAGGTGCCAGAATCAGTTTATAAATCCTTTAGAAATGTTTTCCCATTTGAGATACAGGCATTCTAAGCTCCCAGTCGTCATTTTGGACACCATTTTGAAAATTAAGCCTCTTCGGAAGGTGTATTTCCCTAAAACTTTAGTATGTTCCTAAGTATGTCTAGGGGTACTTGGGGTACCAGAATCAAATGACAAAATCATTTATATAATTTTTATATTGACATATATATAGCCATTTTAAGCTTGGCCAGCCGCAATTTTGGACGCCATCTTGAAAATGAAGCCTTTCTGGAAGGTGTATTTTCCTAGACTTTTAGTATGTTAGTGAGCATACCCAGATGTACCAGAATCAGTTGAGAAATCCTTTGCACCATTTTCTTAATTTGAGATATAGCCATTTTAATCGCCCCGGCGCCAGCTGGGACGCCATCTTGGAAATGACGGCTTTCGGAGGGGTCGATTTTGGTCGACTTTTAGTATGTTATTTAGCACGCCCAATACTACCAGAATCCATTGAAAAACCTTTTGTATCAATTTTTTTGGGGTTAAACCATATATTGACTTGCCTATAGGGCATACTGGGACCCAGAGGGTGCAGTACCGGCCAGATCAGGCTAGGTGGCAGTATCGAGAGTGCAGTAAACCCTGTTCCAGACCGTGTGTTACATTTAAATCCCTCCGGGCGCAAAATTTAGACAGAGCCGAGTAAATCGCTTCATCCGACCAGTTCGAAACGCATCTGGCACACTCTATCCAAGTTGTACCAAATTATGTCCGGGACCAGATGGACACCAATACTGGAAATCGCGATCAGACAATTGGAATATTATTTTTGGAATACCCCCGACCAAAGGTAAGGACTATCTGACATCAATTTCAGCTTGATCCAACAATGTTTTCATATCGATCCAGCTGATCAGCGTCTGTAGTGTTCAACACGAATGCAGTTACTGGCCATCAGAGCATAAAAAAACAACCCTCCCCCTTTCATGCATTCATGATGAAACATAATACCTATTACCGTATATACATTTGATTTGGAAATAGTAGCATGTCCAGGCAAGAAACGCCAACACTTATAGTAGAATACACGTAGCGCCCTATAACTCAGCTTTTCAGGAATGATCCCGGATCACTCCTAAACTATACTTATATTCACCACGGGATAACGTGCAAACGTATGCATGAAGAATTATCTCATATTTGCATGTTCGACGGAAGAAAGTCACTGTCAAATGACTATAGTATTGTCTCCATAGCTATAATATAGAATAATAGATATAGCTCTACAAACAAGGTGACGCACCTCTATCTTTAAAGAGTGGCATAGCTAGAATGGGACATGGCTAATCCCTGTCGCTGAATGAGTTAAAGACAGAAGTGAATAAAAAGAAGAAAGTCTAATATGCAAAATATGTCTATAAAAGTATAAACATTATCCCATGAAATATCATCAATCAACATCCTAAAGCGCTCAGTATTTATTTTGTTGAATATTCTGCATTTAAAATATTTGCCCTTCTTGGTAATTCACAGTAGACAATGTTAGCTGAAATATTTGGAAAGTGGTCAGAAATATCTGTTAGAAGCAATCCAATATTTGCCACATTTCCACAGGATATACATATATGGAGTATAGGGTGTAACTGAGGGGTACAATTCCCTGACTGTATTGATAAGTATGGTATCATTAAACCACTACCGCTTTATGTACTTTAATTACTGGCCATACAGTACATGATATCTAAATATAATGAACACTTCCCACAATGAACCGGTTCTACACAAAGTTGTCTTTAAGTATTTATTGCAGCAAAAGGTACATAATACTTCTCTATTATACTTTGAATGCACTTGTAAGGCAAAGGAATGTGCGTAGGCAAATCAACAATGAATGTCCATTCTCTGGTTACGCAGGAGGTAATTATACAACCTGAATCTTAGGGAATTATATCTATGGTACACTAGTAATATATAGCGGGAGATACTGGAAGGGTCCCCCTGGTTGTAAGCCAGCAGGGGTAGAGGATCTGTCGGTAGTAGAGAGTCTGGTCAACGATGACTAAGGAGACTCCAAGTACAGGAGACGGTGCAATAGCCTCTTGATCCACAGACGAATACAGCTGTTCTCCGTAGACTGTAGCTCCACAGTGAAGAAAGCTAGCCGGCCTCAGGCTCTCTGAGGCGCCGACTCGACTTGGCTCCTCGCGGGGTAAATCCAACACGTGTAAGCGTCGGCGATTCTCCGCTCCATAAATCACAGGACCAAAGCAAATATAATCCAGCCGCAAAGGGCTATGTAGTCGTCGGGTAGATTAATCCAGTGTACATGTCCACACGGTTCTCGTCTAGGTCTCCTCGGGTGAAAGCGCCATGAAAGCAGCCCAGCCTGGATAAGAACTCTAGCTAATACGAGGAAGCGTTGGTGATGCTGGTCACTGTAGAACTTTAGCCGCACGATACACTATACACAAATAGACTATTACTGACTTAATAGAAATATGTCGCACTCAACGGTATAGCGCCAAACTCTGACAATTCAGTTATTAATTCGCACGCGGTCTCAATGCTCTATTCTGGGGCCAAACAGGCCATACTTCACCGCACGTTGTATCGTGGGTGAGGCTTCAACTTATTGGGTAACTCTTGACTTCTGACTAAGTAAGACTAAGTGCTTCTGTATTCACCTGCGCCATATTTATATGCACGGTGAACAAACTAGTGCCAGCCTCATTTCTGTCTCGTAGCCCTGGGCAAGGCCGGGCATGTTCAGACATGTCTTGACGGTGACTTTGAACCTGACTCCGGAGGCACGGCTCTGGCGCCTGTGGACCGCTGTCCAATAGGAGAATGAAATATTATGGTCTGGGCTAAAGGGATATTCCGTGTATATGTACAAGGAATATACAAGGGATATCAAACGATATACAAATACTATGCAATATATATCAATAAATAAATATATATATTCGGTTTAATCTGATCCTTTGTAACAGCCGCACCCTAATTAGTCCCACCTAATTAGCTAAGCAGAGACAGATTAACCGCACTGTCCACTACTCAATGTCTGTTGTGAGGGGTCGGTCAGTTCACAAAGTCATGGGGTCATGGTCGTCATCGATAGTATCGGGGAGCCTTGGCAGTTCTATTAGCCTCGCCACGGGTCGGGTGTAGATCCGCCCTTGGACGAGCACTTCGGCTGCTCGGACCTTTCCGTCGGCACCGGTGATCACTTTGCTTACGCGGCCAGCCGGCCACATAGCTCGGGGTAGTGACTGGTCGATAATCATGACGACTGTTCCTTCTGTCAAATTGTCTCTCTCTTTCACCCATTTCTGGCGGGTCTGTAGAGACGGTAGATAGTGGAGTAGGAAGCTGTTCCAAAACTTGTCAGCCAATACTTGACTGTACCTCCACATTCTTCGGCCGTTCGCTTCTTCAGGCCTGTACATTGTCTGTGGTAGCGCGGGGTCCAGCCGCACCATCAAGAGTGTGTTGGGGGTGACTGGGTCGACATCTGCTACATCACTTGAGACGTAACCGAGGGGCTTTGAGTTCAATACTCCCTCGATCTCCGTGAGGACTGTCATTAGGACTTCTTCCGCCACGGTCTGGGCCCCAAGCACGGCGTACAGGGCTGTCTTTATTGAACGTACTTCTCGTTCCCAAGTTCCACCGAAGTGAGGTGCGTTCGGGGGATTAAACTGGAAGTCAATCTGGGATGGAGCGAGGTGGGTCTTAAGTTCTGGGCCCATAGCTTGGAAGCTCTCTCTCAGCTCTCTTTCTCCGCCTTTGAAGTTTGTCCCGTGATCAGACAATAATATAGACGGTTTGCCTTTCCGCGATGTGAATCTTCGGAAGGCCATAAGGAATGAGTCTGTGCTCATGGTTGGAAGGAGTTCTATATGCATCGCTCGGGTGGTCATGCATTTGAATACAATACCCCACCGCTTCTCGGTTCCTCTTCCTTTCTTTATATACAGCGGGCCGAAACAGTCCATACCGGTGGAGTGAAAAGGCTTGTCGCCGAGTCGGAGGCGACAGGGAGGTAGGTCAGCCATCCGGGGTATACTGGGCTGCGCTCGCCACTTACGACAGTCTAGACAGGTTCGCTGGAAGCGCCGCACTGCTTCTCTCCCTTGCAGTATCCAATAACGACGTCTGATCTCCGCGAAGACTCTCTCTGCCCCGGCGTGATGCACATCCTCGTCGTATTTCTTTATGATCAGCTCTGTGACCTTGTGTCGGCTGTTTAAGACAATCGGGTACTTGACGTCATCCGGTAAGTCTGGAGCTCTCCGCAGACGACCACCCACTCTGATGAGACCATGGGCGTCGCTCTCGGGGGCTAGGTGGAGCAGTCTGCTGTCTGATGGGACGGGCTTTGCTCCCTGTAGACAGTCTAGCTCATCGGGGAACGAGTCTCTCTGGGCTCGTTGTAGTAGAAGAAGTTCTGCTTCTTCGTAGTCAGCTGCAGTAATGTCAGTAGTGAGCTGAACCTCTGGGTGGTGCCACAGGAATGTCTTTAGCTGCGCACTCTCTAGGGTGAGGCAATCGTCTATGTCGGGGTCTGTGGAGACGAGTGTGTTCAATCCACAGAACATAGATTTCTTGTTTTCGGCCTCCTCTTTACTCGCTTCCCGTGGGGTGGGTGTAGGCCACTCTTCTTCCGGGAGCTTGAGGAACTCTGGCCCGTCACTGTATAGGTTGTGACGGGTGAGGTCATCCAGGGACATTCCCCGGGTGATGACGTCAGCTGGGTTGTGTTTTGTGTCCACATACCTCCAGCTTGCTACTTCTGTTAAATCTTGAATCTCTGTGACTCTGACTCCCACGAAGACCTTGTATCTGCACGAATCAGACCGGATCCATGTGAGTACTGTCGTGGAGTCTGACCACAAGATTGTTCTTTGCACCGGAATGGTGAGTTCACGTTGGATTAACGTGGCGAGTTGCGCTCCTGCTAGGGCTGCGCAGAGCTCTAGACGCGGGATAGATTGTTGCTTTCGTGGGGCTATTCTAGAGCGAGCCAGGATGAAAGCAGTATGTATTTCTCCTCCCTCCTCTCGGGCACGCAAGTAGGCCACCGAACCGTAGGCTACTTCGGAGGCGTCGCTGAAGACGTGCAGGTCCATCTGGCACGTCTCCGGCCTCACTGTGGGTGGGAAGTAGCTGCGGCGTATGTTGACACCTGGGAGTGAGCTGAGTTCCGTCTCCCACTCTCTCCATGTGGATGCAAGGTGTTCAGGTATGGGGTCGTCCCAGCCCTGGTCCTTGTCCCATAACGCTCTTACAATCATCTTTGCCCTGGTGGTGTAAGGTAGAATACATCCCAACGGGTCATATTGTCTGGCGAGTGTTCTGTATACACTCCGTCTGGTGGTCGGTAGTGCAGTCGACCTTCCCTGCTCCTTGGTCAGGGGTGTGTGTTTATAATGGAGCGAGTCTGTTTTGAAGCGCCAGACTAGTCCTAATGTCATTTCTTGGGCTTCTCCTGGGATGGTCGCCATCCAGGTCTCGCTGCTTGCTGCCTTGTCCTCGGGGGAGAGGCTGCGCAATACTTGCGGGTCGCTGCTGGCCCACTGCCTGAGATCAAAGCCGCCTTTGATCAGGGAGGCGCGGAGCTTGAGTAGAAGGGCCTCGGCTTCTTCTGGCGTCGAGACGCTTTGCAGACAGTTGTCCACGTAGAAACTATTTCCTACACTTTGTCGGACCTCTTCATCAGCTGCTGGGTCCTCTGCGACGTGTTTTTGCAGTGCAAACGTAGCACAGCATGGGCTGCATGTGGTTCCGAAAGGGAGGACTTCCCATTGATAGATGGCTGGTTGCTCATCCCCGATCCTCTCTCTCCATAGGAACCGCAGCAGGGGCTTGTCCTCCTCCACTAGTCTCACCTGCAGGAACATCCCTTTGATGTCGCCGCTGATGGCCACCTTGTCTTGGCGGAAACGTAGTAACACGCCTAGTAGAGAGGGGCCGAGTGTTGGGCCGGGCAAGAGCTCTTTATTCAGATTTTGTGATCCGATCTGGTAGCTGCAGTTGAACACAATACGATCCTTGCCGTTGTGGTGGACTTTGTGGTGCGGCACGTACCATGATTCGGTCGTCTGATCGGCCTCTTTAATGTCAATTTTCTTTATGTGTCCCGCTGTGATTAGCTTGTTAATCTCAGCGCGGTACACCGTCTCTTGAGCGGGGTCTCTGGCTAGGCGCCGCTCTGTGTTCAATAGATACCGCTCCGTCGCTTCTTTTGGGGCATGGAAGGTAGGCATACCCTCTCGCTTCAGGAGTGGAGTTGCGTATCTCATCACTCCGTTGACTTTGACTCTCTTTGTCCCTTGCTCGAGGAGGGCTATAGCGTAAATGTCTTCCTTGGAACGAATGTCTTTCTTTTCGTTCTTAAAGGGCATTGTCTCTAGTGTCCATAGCCTCTCGACATGCTGTAGGAGGGTGGTGTCTTCTTCTGTCACTCTGGAGTGGAGGCAGCTAGTGGCTGCTGTTCGGTTAAGAGACTTAGCGAGGGGGCCTTGTAATGTCCATCCTAGGCGGGTCTCGACTGCTGCAGGACAGCCTCTGGGCCCTGTGTGGACCCGGTCAATCGGGACTATGAGGTCTGCATGGTCGGAGCCTATCAGCAGGGTCGGGGTGGCACCGTCTATGAGCGGTATAGGTAGTTGACGCAGGTGCACATATTTATCCATCAGCTTGGCGATGGGGTAGGTGTACTGCGACAGGCCTATTTCTTGGCTGGTGAAAGCATTAGTAATCCTATACCGTCTCTCTGGCTGCCCGCTTGCTGCGATAGTGAAGGAGACATTCTCGCCCTTTATCGTCTTTAGATCTCTTCTTATTGTCCGAATCGTCATCTGGTTTTCGCTCCCCCGCAGCCCCAGCTGGGCCGCAGCGGACGCGAGGAGAAGGGTCTTCTCTGACCCGTCGTCAAGGACGGCGTAAGTGTCCATGACCTTGTCTTGGTAACTCAGTGTTACGCGGACCACCTTTAAGAGCACCCGGGCGCCCCCGCTGCTGGCGGGGTCAATGTACATAACACTTGCCTTTGTGCTGCTTGAGGGTGCAGGCTTTCTTCTGTTACTGTCGTGTAGGACATCTAGGTGGGCTCCGTCACACCGACTACACCTCTTCTTTAAGCGGCAATCGGCTGCCATGTGACTACGCGCACATCGGTAACAGCGTCGGTTGGACTTTATCCATTGACTCACCTCGTCGGCGGTCATCTTCTTGAACGTGTCACATTGTGACAACCAGTGTTCCTTTTCGCAGTACGGGCACACCATCTTCCACTTCTCTTTCATCGAGGGGGTACTGTGGTTCTTGCTGCTCGGTACTGATTCTGATTGGTGCATGACGGTCACCAATCTTCGGCCATCGTTTGCTCTCCTAGGTCCCTCTCTGGAGCTTGGGGTGCTCCGCATGAACGTATCCAAACGTAGGCTGTTGACTTCTCTCGCCAGGAAGTCGGCTAGGTCTAGGAGGGATGGCTCGGGACCGTTAGGATCACGGTGGTCTCTTTGCCGCCTGAAGCGCTCTTGTCGGGCGGGCGGAAGCTTCTCTAAAATCCTCTCGACATTAGAGTTCGCGTACAGTTCGTGCATACCCTTTTCTCTTTGCGCCCCCAGCATCCCTACCAGGGATTGTACCTTGATAGACAGGTCATCTAGTGAGCGATTGTCTGTGGCTGGGGGTAGGCGGTCAATATGCCTTATCTCTTGTATTACGTAGTCCCATATGCGTCCATATCTTTGGTCGAGTGCTGCTAGAGCCGCTGTGTATGGGGTAGTAGAGGTGGCATAGGCCAGCGCTATATTGTGCGCTCGGGGCACCTTGAGGTGCTTCAGTAGGATAGCATACTTGTACGGTTCATCAGCTACATCGGACATCATTGTCTCTAAGCACATTCGTAGCTCCGTGTACTGTGCTCTGTTCTCGTGGGTGAAGTCCGGAAACGTCGGTGTGCCAATGTATGATGCCATGGATGGCTGGCACATCGGTGAGCGTTGGAAGAGAGGCCTCCTAGGCGAGTCTCCTCTTACGCCTCTTGGTGGGCTGGTACCTGCTGGGTACCATGGCCCGCGTATCCAGGTGCTATTCCTCGGGGCTGGTCGTGCGTCAAGCTCACCCGTGAATTGAGTCGGGGGTCTGTAGCGCAGAGCCGCGGGGGTAGAGCCTGGGCTGTACTGGACCTCCTGGTCCTGTGGAGTACTGTGCTGCTGTCGGGCTTGACTCTCCTCCTCTCCCTCTTCTTCTTCCTCTGGCAGGTCCTCTAGATCCTGTAGTCGTCTATTTAGCCTCTCCGCGGTGTAGACCGTTTCTTCCTTGTAGCTGGGTCTCACTTGGACCGGTCGGGGAAGGGGTTCGGAGGGGTGTATAGGCTCTCTCTGGTGGTCGGGCTCAGGGTCGCTTGATCGGGTAGGGGAGGGTGCCCTTGACCCTTGTCTTGACGAGGCCCTGGAACCCCGTGCGGAGGGAGGGGGTGTTGCCCTGGTGATCAGCTGCTCCATTATCTGCGCTTGTAATCGGTCGCGCTCGGCTTCGCGCTTGGTGAGAGCGAGGTCGCGCTCTGCTTCTCTTTGGGCACCGGCAGCGGCGCGCTGGGCTTCGGCGGCGGCGCGCTGGGCTTCGGCCCGGTCCCTTACCATATTCTCTTCCGTCTGAAGGCGTCTAATCTCTAGACGTATACGATCTTCGTCGCTCCGTTGCTGCGCTTGAAGGCGTTCTCTTTCCATGGAAGAATGTTCGCGCTCACTAAGCGTCTGTGCTTGGAGTCGATCGCGCTCTGTTGAGGCTGCTAGGCTGGCGAGGAATGCCTGTGCCAGCATCTTGTCCGCCTCGCTGGGGGAAGACGCTGGTTGAGGTGATCCGCTCCTGGCAGTACTCGTTGGAGATCTGTTCTCCTGTGGCGAGTCCTGGAGATCCATCTCCGGGGTGCTCTCCTCTTCTTGTAGCGGGTAGAGTTCCATCCCTGGAGAGCTGTCTTTATCCTGGAGCTCTCCGGGGACTACTTCTTCGGTCTTGGCGGGGGGTAAAGTCATGTCGGGTCCCTCCTGGTCCCTACCGTGAGCTTGGTCAGTTACGTTAGAACCCACTAGGGCCTCTATTGGCGGGGTAGCCTGGTCGATAGGGTCGGACATAATTTTACTATCTACTTTTTCCGCGTTTACCGTCTGTAGAAGGCTAGGTAGTATATTGGCAACGTAATCCTCTAAGTACTGAGGTGTCTGCCGTCTACGCTGCGGGCGATCTACTTTAGGAGAACCGTTTTGTGGAGTGTTCATCATAGGCCATGTCAATATTAATACCACTATATTAATATTACACTAGTTACCCTCCGGCTCGAAGGACCAATTGTAACTGAGGGGTACAATTC
Organism: Notolepis coatsorum; assembly: GCF_963971535.1. Taxonomy (NCBI): domain Eukaryota; kingdom Metazoa; phylum Chordata; class Actinopteri; order Aulopiformes; family Paralepididae; genus Notolepis; species Notolepis coatsorum. The sequence continues at coordinate 69,332,324 of NC_140171.1, forward strand.
CCTGACTGTATTGATAAGTATGGTATCATTAAACCACTACCGCTTTATGTACTTTAATTACTGGCCATACAGTACATGATATCTAAATATAATGAACACTTCCCACAATGAACCGGTTCTACACAAAGTTGTCTTTAAGTATTTATTGCAGCAAAAGGTACATAATACTTCTCTATTATACTTTGAATGCACTTGTAAGGCAAAGGAATGTGCGTAGGCAAATCAACAATGAATGTCCATTCTCTGGTTACGCAGGAGGTAATTATACAACCTGAATCTTAGGGAATTATATCTATGGTACACTAGTAATATATAGCGGGAGATACTGGAAGGGTCCCCCTGGTTGTAAGCCAGCAGGGGTAGAGGATCTGTCGGTAGTAGAGAGTCTGGTCAACGATGACTAAGGAGACTCCAAGTACAGGAGACGGTGCAATAGCCTCTTGATCCACAGACGAATACAGCTGTTCTCCGTAGACTGTAGCTCCACAGTGAAGAAAGCTAGCCGGCCTCAGGCTCTCTGAGGCGCCGACTCGACTTGGCTCCTCGCGGGGTAAATCCAACACGTGTAAGCGTCGGCGATTCTCCGCTCCATAAATCACAGGACCAAAGCAAATATAATCCAGCCGCAAAGGGCTATGTAGTCGTCGGGTAGATTAATCCAGTGTACATGTCCACACGGTTCTCGTCTAGGTCTCCTCGGGTGAAAGCGCCATGAAAGCAGCCCAGCCTGGATAAGAACTCTAGCTAATACGAGGAAGCGTTGGTGATGCTGGTCACTGTAGAACTTTAGCCGCACGATACACTATACACAAATAGACTATTACTGACTTAATAGAAATATGTCGCACTCGACGGTATAGCGCCAAACTCTGACAATTCAGTTATTAATTCGCACGCGGTCTCAATGCTCTATTCTGGGGCCAAACAGGCCATACTTCACCACACGTTGTATCGTGGGTGAGGCTTCAACTTATTGGGTAACTCTTGACTTCTGACTAAGTAAGACTAAGTGCTTCTGTATTCACCTGCGCCATATTTATATGCACGGTGAACAAACTAGTGCCAGCCTCATTTCTGTCTCGTAGCCCTGGGCAAGGCCGGGCATGTTCAGACATGTCTTGACGGTGACTTTGAACCTGACTCCGGAGGCACGGCTCTGGCGCCTGTGGACCGCTGTCCAATAGGAGAATGAAATATTATGGTCTGGGCTAAAGGGATATTCCGTGTATATGTACAAGGAATATACAAGGGATATCAAACGATATACAAATACTATGCAATATATATCAATAAATAAATATATATATTCGGTTTAATCTGATCCTTTGTAACATAGGGTATTTAGAAAATCAGCTGTCTGTGTGTATTTGTCCATTTGTGTGTGTGTGTGTGTGTGTGTGTGTGTGTGTGTGTGTGTGTGTGTGTGTGTGTGTGTGTGTGTGTGTGTGTGTGTGTGTGTGTGTGTGTGTGTGTGTGTGTGTGTGTATGTATGAGCGATACAGACAGAGAAATAGAAAAATGCAAAATACAAAACAAAAAAAAGATGCCGATTCAGACCTGGTGAGAGAGTGAGACAGATAGAGAAGGAGAGACAGACCTGGTGAGAGAGTGAGACAGATAGAGAAGGAGAGACAGACCTGGTGAGAGAGCGAGACAGATAGAGAAGGGGAGACAGACCTGGTGAGAGAGCGAGACAGATAGAGAAGGAGAGACAGACCTGGTGAGAGAGTGAGACAGATAGAGAAGGAGAGACAGACCTGGTGAGAGAGTGAGACGGATAGAGAAGGGGAGACAGACCTGGTGAGAGAGTGAGACGGATAGAGAAGGAGAGACAGACCTGGTGAGAGAGTGAGACGGATAGAGAAGTAGAGACAGACCTGGTGAGAGAGTGAGACAGATAGAGAAGGAGAGACAGACCTGGTGAGAGAGTGAGACGGATAGAGAAGGGGAGACATACCTGGTGAGAGAGTGAGCCAGATAGAGAAGGAGAGACAGACCTGGTGAGAGAGTGAGACAGATAGAGAAGGAGAGACAGACCTGGTGAGAGAGTGAGACAGATAGAGAAGGAGAGACAGACCTGGTGAGAGAGCGAGACAGATATAGAAGGGGAGACAGACCTGGTGAGAGAGCGAGACAGATAGAGAAGGAGAGACAGACCTGGTGAGAGAGTGAGACAGATAGAGAAGGAGAGACAGACCTGGTGAGAGAGTGAGACGGATAGAGAAGGGGAGACAGACCTGGTGAGAGAGTGAGACGGATAGAGAAGGAGAGACAGACCTGGTGAGAGAGTGAGACAGATAGAGAAGGAGAGACAGACCTGGTGAGAGAGTGAGACGGATAGAGAAGGGGAGACAGACCTGGTGAGAGAGTGAGACGGATAGAGAAGGAGAGACAGACCTGGTGAGAGAGTGAGACGGATAGAGAAGGGGAGACAGACCTGGTGAGAGAGTGAGACGGATAGAGAAGGAGAGACAGACCTGGTGAGAGAGTGAGACAGATAGAGAAGGGGAGACAGACCTGGTGAGAGAGCGAGACAGATAGAGAAGGAGAGACAGACCTGGTGAGAGAGTGAGACAGATAGAGAAGGAGAGACAGACCTGGTGAGAGAGCGAGACAGATAGAGAAGGGGAGACAGACCTGGTGAGAGAGTGAGACCTGCTGCCTAAGTCTCTAGACCGTCTCAGCCATCGCCCCACCACCTGCTCCACCCGGCTGGTCCTGCGGGACGGGGAGCGGCTTCTGTCCTGCTCCTCCATTTACCTGGCAGGGATCAAAGGTTAAAGGGTCACACAAAGGGCACTGCAGAAGAGGTTAGAAGCCAAGGACCACTGTGGCTACAGAATACAGACGGAAGGATGGAATCTAGTAGTGAGAGTAAGTAGTATATATGTTCTATTATATATGTAGTATATAGTAGAATATGGCACATTGCACGTTTATTTATTTATTTAAATAATTCACACATAGGCTACCATAAGTTCGGCTATAAACACACACAAGCATGAAAACAGGCATGTACACACAATATACCATACCAAATATACCAGTATAGTACCCCCCCCACACACACACACAAACCTTAGCAGTGGAGTTTCTGGATATAAAGGGTGGGCTGAGGTCACCAATGATGTCACTTGCGGCTGCAACCGGTAATGGGCTCTTAGCCAGACTCATGAGACAGTCGTCTGTCTGCATGTGAGGCCCACACTGGCTCCTGATGGCCATAACGTCAATAACAATAGTTCCTAATTTGTGAGTTTTTTTTTCTTTTTTTACATGGGTCCCCATTGGCTTGACTGTGAGGGAGGTGCTCATTATAAATGGGTTCCTGACATGCTATGTGACATGTGGTGGGTTTTTGGAGCTGGACTGTTTCAGCTGATGCCATCTAGCAAACGATACTGCAGCCTCCAGGCCTGGATCAGCAGCACCCTAAAGCAGGCAAGCTTATGAACAAAGAACACTAAAGGTCTGCTGCCTGTAAATATGCATACACAAACACGCAATCTATACGCACACATAATAATAATAATAATAATAATAATAATAATAATAATAATAATAATAATAATAATAATAATAATAATAATAATAATAATAATTCATTATGTAACTGAGGGGTTACAAAACCCTGACTGTATTAAAGATTGTGATAGATTAAACCACTGCTAGTTATGTACTTTAATTACTGGCCAGACAGTACATCAAATATAGATGGTGAACACCCACAAGAACACGGCATTGACACAGAAATAGTATTTGAGGGTAATTTATTATTATTAGGCAACGTTAGGTTACAGAATGAGAATTAGGGTCGCGCTTGTATGGCGAAGAATATACGTAAAGTCAGTCAAGAGCATAAGTCACTAAGAATAGCAGGAATCCTACGATGGGTCTAAGCTGACACCACCTGTTGTATAGTAGCAATTATATAGGGCAACACTGGTACCAACTGGAGACAATGGGTTCCCTCCGGGGTGTAAGGCCTGGAGGGTAGAGGAATGCTCGGATACTCAGTCTGATTCAATGAGGAATAAAGAGACTCCAGGTACAGGAGTCGGCCCTTGTAAACTCCTTTGATCAGCAGCAAAAGCAATAATTGTAATCCAAATGCCAGACAGCATTGATGACAGCTAGCCAGCCCCGTCCACGAGGCAGGCCCGAGTTGTAATCCTCACGAGGTTGAATCCCAAACGATAGTGGAAATCAACGATGCTCTTCTCCGGATACCACGTTCCAAATCAATACAATCCAACCAGTAATGGTTCTGCAATCTTGACGCCAGTGCTCCTGTGCACATACAATAAATGTACTACTATTTACTTCACATTAAACTAGGTCGAACTTGACGTTACTTCATTAAACTCTGACACTTTTACTATTCTATTCGCACATGTTCTAAACGCACGGTTGCTCACTTCAATGTTACTGAACTTGTCACACTGCTGCTTTAGATGAACTGAATGAACTACTGCTGGGCACACCTGCGCCAGCATATATACTTAAGTGGCAATCTAGTTCCAAACCTAACCACTTTGGTCCTGAATCAATACACTGCCAAGGGCATGTTCTGACATGCCTGAAACTCGCCCATTGCACCTGTCTGAGTGCGAGACTGCCTGGAGCCTAGGGCGCTATCCAATAAGGAGAGCGAATATTACTCTGGTGTGAACGCAGGCAAAGGGATATTCCGTGTACATATAAATAATATACAAAGTATATAAAACAATAAATGCAGATTCTCAACTTTAATCTGGCCCTTCACAACAGCCGCCTCCTAATTAGTCCGCACCTAATTAGTTAAGGGAGACAGATTAATAGTCCAGTCAACTGCTCAATGTCTGTTGTGGGGAGTAGGGCAATCTACAAAGTCAGTGGGTCATGATCATCATCAGGGGAGTCAGGGAGCCTCGGCAACTCTATCAGCCTCGCCACGGGTCGGGTGTAGGTCCGCCCCTGGACAATAACTTCTGCCGCTCTGACCTTTCCGTCGGCACCAGTGATCACTTTGCTTACGCGGCCGGCCGGCCACATAGCTCGGGGTAGTGACTGGTCTATGATCATAACGACTGTGTCCACTTTTAGGTGGTCCCTGTCCTTGACCCGCTTCTGACGGGCTGGAAGGGATGGTAGGGAGCTTAGGAGGAAGCGGGCCTGAGACTGGTTGATCTGTGCCTGGCTGTGTCTCCACATCCTCCGTCTGTTCCTCTTGTTCTTCCGGTGCCCCGTCTGAGGAGGGGCCGGGTCCGGCCGCTCCCTCAAGAGGTAGCTTGGGGTGCTGGGTTCGAAGTCAGCTACATCGCTTGGAGCGCAGCTGAGGGGGGTGGAGTTCGGAACTCCCTCTTCTTGGGCCCACGGTTCTCTCACAGGCCTCTCGTCTAATGTCAATAGCCTCTCAACTGGCTGTACGAGAGAGTGGCCTGTGTCGCTCACCTTTGTGTGCAGGCAGCGTGTAGATGTGGGTTGACTGTCAAGTCCGTAGAGGGGGCCCTGGAGCGTCCACCCCAGTCGGGTCTGAACCGCGACTGGGCATCCTTTGGGTCCGATGTGGGCCGCCTCAATTGGGAGAATGAGGTCCGCGTGGTCGGAGCCTATGAGCAGGGTCGGTGTGGCGCCGTCGAGAAGCGGTATAGGTAGTCTGCGTAGGTGCGCGTACTTCACCATCAGCTGTGGGATGGGGTAGTTGTAGCTTGACAGACCTATGTCATGGCCTGTAAATGCCTTAGTAATGCTGTACCGCTTCGTGGGCTGCCCGACCGCTGCTATCGTGAATGAGACGTTCTTGCCCTTTATGGTTTTCAGGTCTCGCTGAATAGTACGGATTGTCATTGTTTCTTTGTTACCCCGCAGGCCCAACTGGGCTGCGGCGGAAGCGAGGAGGAGAGTCTTTTCAGACCCATCATCTAGGACGGCGTAAGTGTCCATGACCTTGTCCTCGTAGCTCAGGAGCACTCTGACCACTTTGATGAGCACTCGGGGGGTCCCGCTATGCTTGGGGTCTATGTGGAGCACTCCTGTTGGTCGGTTGCCTTGTTTGGCTAATCTTCGCTGGTGGGCCCCGCACAGTGATGCGCGGTGAGCGGCGCCCGCCTGGTCCGCCTCATGCCACTGATCAATTTGGACGGGGTTCAGTGTCTTGTATTCGTCGCACTGTGCCAGCCAGTGTCCGCCGTCGCAGTAAGTACAGACGATCTCCCATGCCTCTCTGGCGGGGGAGTTGTAACTCTGCGGTGGTGGCGCCGACTCGGGGTAGTACGGGTGGCACTGTGGGTCCCCGTGTCTGCTGCGACAGTCGGGACACCAGGGGGTGGTTTCAGGACTGGTCTGTGGTGACACCGCCTCGGCCTGATACATCACTGTGACGGGCCTACTTGGTTGTCCTGGCGGACGCTTGTTGCTGTCGTGCAGGACCTCCAGGTGGGCGCCGTCGCACTTGCTGCATCTTTTCTTTAGGCGGCACTCAGCTGCCATATGGCTGCGCGCGCAGCGGAAGCAGCGGCGGTTTACTTTGATCCACTGACTCACCTCGTCAGCGGTCAGCCTCTTGAAGGTGTCACATTGAGACAGCCAATGTTCATTTTCACAGTACTGACAGACAGCCTTCCACTTCTCCTTGACGTGAGTGTTGTGGCTCGTCTGCCGTGGCTCAACCTCGGCTTGGTGCATAACTGTCACGGACCGGCGGTTGTCATTGAACCTCCGCGGTCCATCTCTAGGGCTAGAGTCACTCCACACGAATGTGTCCAGTCGTAGACTGCTGACCTCCCTGGCGAGGAAATCAGCTAGGTCTAGGAGAGATGCTTCTGGGCCGTTGGGGTCACGGTGGTCTCTCTGCCGCCGAAAACGCTCTTGACGGGCTGGAGGGAGCTTCTCCAGTATCCGCTCCACGTTAGAATTTGCATACAGTTCATGTCTCCCCTTCTCCTTTTGGGACCCCAGCATCCCCACGAGGGATTGTACCTTGATAGAGAGATCATCCAGTGCTCTATTGTCTTTGGCTGGGGGGAGGCGGTCGATCTCTCGTATTTCTTGGATCACGTAATCCCATATGCGTCCATAGCGCTGGTCGAGGGCCACCAGAGCCGCGGAGTATGGGGTGCTTGAGTTGGAATATGCCAGCGCTATGTTATGCGCTCTGGGCACCTTGAGATGCTTGAGGAGGATGGCATATTTGTACGACTCGTCGGGGACATCGGACATCATAGTCTCCAAACACATGCGTAATTCCGTGTACTGTGCTCTGTCCTCGCGCGTAAAGTCTGGGAACGTCGGTGTGCCAAGGTAAGATGCCATGGATGGCTGGGACACCGATGAGCGTAGGGGGAGAGGCCTCCTGGGCGAGTCTCCCCGTACGTGGGGTCGTGGGTTAGTACTTGGTGGGTACCAGAGGCCGGGTCCCCAGGTGCTGCTCCTCGGTGCTGACTGTGTATTAAACTCAACCTTGGTTTGGGTCGGGGGTTCGTAACGCAGTGGCTCGGGGCTGAGGTCGGGGCTGTACTGGGCCTCCTGGTCCAAAGTAGGTTGGTCCTGGTGGGCTTGATATCCCTCCTCTTCCTCCGCTAGGTCTTGGAGTCTTCTAGTTAGTCTCTCGGCGACGTAGGCGGGATCTTCCCGGTTGCTGGGTCCCGTATAGACTGGTCGGGGAAGGGGCTCGGCGACGTAGGCAGGTTCTTCCTGCTGGCTGGGTCCCGTGTAGTCTGGTCGGGGAGAGGGCTCGGCGACGTGAACAGGTTCTTCCTGCTGGCTGGGTCCTGTGTAGATGTGTCGGGGAGGGGAAGGTGCCCTCGACCCGTGTCGTGATGATCTCCGGGAGCTCCGCATGGAGGAGTGGGGGGTAGCCCTCTGGATCAATTGTTCTATCATCTGCGCCTGCAGGCGGTCCCGCTCCGCTTCGCGCTGTGCATTGGCGGCGGCGCGCTGTGCATTGGCGCGGTCTCGTTCCGCCTCGCGCTGTGCATTGGTACGGTCTCGCTGAATGGTTTCTTCAGCCTGGAGGCGCCTCTCTTCCAATCTGATGGTCATCGCCGCGTCAGCCTGGAGGCGACTCTCTTCCATTCGGAGGCGTTCTCTTTCTAGTGCAGAATGTTCACGCTCACTCTGTTGTTGCGCTTGGCGGCGCTCTCGTTCCGCTGCAGAGTGTTCGCGCTCACTAAGTGCTTGCGCCTGGAGGCGCTCTCGTTCCACTGCAGAGTGTTCGCGCTCACTAAGGGCTTGTGCTTGGAGTTGGTCGCGCTCACCCTGGAGTCGGTCTCTTTCGGTTGAAGCTGTCAGCGTGGCGATCAAGGCTTGCGCCAGTCTCTGGTCAGCCTCGCTGGGGGATGACACTGTCGGAGGTGATCGGGCGCAGACAGGGCTTGGTGGAGACCTGTTCTCCTGGCGCGCTCCGAGGTCTATCCCCTGAGCGCGGTACTCTTCTCTTGGTTGCGCGCCGAGGTCTGTCTCGGGTACGCGCTCTTGGGTTGGTTGGGCGCCGGGGTCTATCCCTGGAGCGCTTTCTTTATCCTGGAGCGCTCCGGGGTCTATCCCGGTGACGCTGTCGGGAGGTATAGTCACGTCATGTCCTGCTTGGTCCCCCCCGTGAGCTAAGTCAGTTTTGTTTGAACCCTCTGGGGTCTCTACTGGCGGGGCCGCCAAGTCGATAGGAGTGGGCATGCTTAAACTATCCGTTTTATTCGTATTTAACGTCCGTTTAGATAAGCTAGGGGGTAGAACGAAAGCGAATTCCTCCAGATATGGAGGTGGCTGACGTTTGCGCTGCGGGCGTTCTAGCTTGGGGGAGCCGCTTGGGAGTGTTCACCGCTGGCCATGTTAATATTAATATTATATTAAATATCACACTGATACCCTCCGGCTCGAAGGACCAATTGTAACTGAGGGGTTACAAAACCCTGACTGTATTAAAGATTGTGATAGATTAAACCACTGCTAGTTATGTACTTTAATTACTGGCCAGACAGTACATCAAATATAGATGGTGAACACCCACAAGAACACGGCATTGACACAGAAATAGTATTTGAGGGTAATTTATTATTATTAGGCAACGTTAGGTTACAGAATGAGAATTAGGGTCGCGCTTGTATGGCGAAGAATATACGTAAAGTCAGTCAAGAGCATAAGTCACTAAGAATAGCAGGAATCCTACGATGGGTCTAAGCTGACGCCACCTGTTGTATAGTAGCAATTATATAGGGCAACACTGGTACCAACTGGAGACAATGGGTTCCCTCCGGGGTGTAAGGCCTGGAGGGTAGAGGAATGCTCGGATACTCAGTCTGATTCAATGAGGAATAAAGAGACTCCAGGTACAGGAGTCGGTCCTTGTAAACTTCTTTGATCAGCAGCAAAAGCAATAATTGTAATCCAAATGCCAGACAGCATTGATGACAGCTAGCCAGCCCCGTCCACGAGGCAGGCCCGAGTTGTAATCCTCACGAGGTTGAATCCCAAACGATAGTGGAAATCAACGATGCTCTTCTCCGGATACCACGTTCCAAATCAATACAATCCAACCAGTAATGGTTCTGCAATCTTGACGCCGGTGCTCCTGTGCACATACAATAAATGAACTACTATTTACTTCACATTAAACTAGGTCGAACTTGACGTTACTTCATTAAACTCTGACACTTTTACTATTCTATTCGCACATGTTCTAAACGCACGGTTGCTCACTTCAATGTTACCGAACTTGTCACACTGCTGTTTTAGATGAACTGAATGAACTACTGCTGGGCACACCTGCGCCAGCATATATACTTAAGTGGCAATCTAGTTCCAAACCTAACCACTTTGGTCCTGAATCAATACACTGCCAAGGGCATGTTCTGACATGCCTGAAACTCGCCCATTGCACCTGTCTGAGTACGAGACTGCCTGGAGCCTAGGGCGTTATCCAATAAGGAGAGCGAATATTACTCTGGTGTGAACGCAGGCAAAGGGATATTCCGTGTACATATAAATAATATACAAAGTATATAAAACAATAAATGCAGATTCTCAACTTTAATCTGGCCCTTCACAACACATTACATTTATATACACTCAAAGCGCTCCCCACAATGTAGGGTGGAAATGGCCTGATTCACCACCACTGGTAGCACCCAACCTTGGGCTACACAGGCTCAATCATGGCTACCATAAACTGGCACCAGGCACACGTCACACTACACAATGGCTGAACGGCTCAGGAGACAGGGATTGATATTAGCCAATTAAGGGGAAGGGATGATTAGGTGGCCTTGATGTCAGAGACCTGATTGGGAACATACACACTTTACTGGTGCATGGTTCACACGCACAGCACTTTGCACTCACTACATCAATCTGTCTGTCTGTCTGAGTTTAGCACAGTGAAGCCTGTCCTGATCACAGTGTCTGTCTGAGTTTAGCACAGTGAAGCCTGTCCTGATCACAGTCTGTCCTGATCAGTCTGTCTGAGTTTAGCGCACGTGATCTAGCCTACTGCGTGCAAATTGTATGAAGTAGACAACATGGTGTAAAACTGGTGAAATGTTGCAGGCCAAGGTCAGAAGAATCAACAAGCTGCTGGCGACTATCAAAGGACTGGCTGGTCATGGATTATCAAAGGTCATACAATACTGCCCAAGAAAGACCCTGAGAATAACGTTATGAAGCAGAAAGAGGCTGATGGGCTGTTTCAGACAAATGAACAAATGGTATGCACACTTTTTATTGTCATTCTCTGAGTGTTGATGACCAATATGGATGATTGATGATGAGCTAATGGGCGCTTGTGCTGTGTGGTGAAATGAGTTTGGTCAATTATAAGTCCCATTGTTGTGGGCATATAGTGTTTACTATTCCATTGTCATCATGATGCAACAATATCTTCTGTTATCGCTGCACATGTTGTTCATTTTGGAAGCTAGAGTGATTGACCTCACAACCCTGGTCAAACAAATACGGGGTCAGCAGTGTCTTCCAAAGTCTTTGGAGCGTTGGAGCTCAAAGACACCAGAGAAGTGTGAATGCTAGGTGCAAATGTAGCAACACTTCTGCCTTTTATAACGAAAATGTATTAGTGTAAACAAGCCCTTAATCTTGTTAGTTACTATTATCATGGGGGCGGAGTAAGCAGACTTTGGTAACCAGGGTTATCAAGTGGGCACCTCCCTTCACTAGTGTTTTGTCAAGTTAGGCCCACAGCACCATTAATTCATTAACTCATTCTGCGCCACGGGTCGGGGCGCAAGAGGGCACTATTACGCCAGCGCTGTAAGTCAATGGGGCGCTTTGTTCACTTGCGAGTGCTTAAAATATATCTTATATTATATCTATGGGTCTAATACACCCGTCGACTGTCAGTGAGTTGCTTCCAGTCAACATCCACGAAACAGATTGTTTTTTCATCTGTACATTTCCGTTTTATACCGTTTTGAATATGAATATAGTTTGGGTGCTTCTGAGTAATTCCAGGAAAAGACGCGATAATAGCCCTTTAGTGGAATACACTAAACACGTTGTCATTTTTCGCCTGATTATCTAATCTTCCTGAAATCAACGCTAGATCATCATTATTATCCTTCCTCATGCAAGAATGAAAAGAGCCCTGGACCGCGGGGCTCCCCCGCCACCTCCTCCCACCCAACGGCACACAGCCACAGCCACACAGAGACAGCTTCGATCGGGGTAGAAAGAAATATCAGATCAACGCAAGATTGTATATATAGTGTTCTTACCTGGTATCTGATGTAATGCAAAAGAAATTATCCAATTATCTGATCGCCATTCCAAATACTGCTCGTGGAGGTCTGTCCCACATTACCGAGCGTTACACATGAACGGGCGGGTGGGGTTACTGTTCTATGCCATCGTTGCAAAGGCCGGATCGTCCCAGAAAAGAAACTACACCATTTCCAATGGAGTGTAGGCGGCGGTATTTGCCCTTTTACGAGCTCAGACCCATTCCCAATGATAACATCAGGCTGGATGGATGAAAATGAATGGATATAGCTAATAAAAGAAATAACGATTAAAACCAGAGTTTTCTCGTGATTGGCACTGAACGGTTGGCGAGTTAACCCGACTTTTCTCGTGGCTGGCGTAGAATGAGTTAAAAACCATGCATAATGCACCATGCGTTTCCAGCATATTACATCAAAGACATTGAATATAGGGAAGATGATGCATTAAAAACCGTGCCAATGGGATGGAAATGGAACCGTTCCGGTCTCCTAAGCAAGTGCTATCGAAAACACTGTGAGATCGCTAGACATGTCTCAAACAAAACTCTTTGCCTCTGGATCTACAGGTCAGAAAAATGTTCAGTTCAACTTCAGTCCAGAATGTTCAGAACACCTTCCACATGTCATAGAAGGTCCAACATAGAAAAGATTTGCCACATTCGATCAAAACCTCTACATTTCCACTAGTGCCTCCTCTAGTCTACTAAGGTGATGGTGGTGGGCGGGGGATCTTGTATAAACCACATGTAAAACAGAATGTTGGTTGGTCTCCAAGAAATACAATCCATATAGTCTGTTGAGGCTGGTTAATTTCACTTTTGCTTACTGAAAGGTGATTCCTGTTTTGTATGGATAAAACATATGGATAAAACAGGGCAGAAATAAAGATATATATTTTCCAACATGATCTCTCTCTCTCTCTCTCTCTCTCTCTCTCTCTCTCAGAGAGAGGGGCCACAGAGAGTTAGTGATTAGCTGTAACCTAATACCCCCCTCACATCAAAGGCTGAGTAACAAGCCTGGGACAGAGAATGGTAGACTCAATTTGTGGGCATTCATGTATAGCATGACCTAATAACTTAACTATGAATGATAAAGAATGGACGTGTAGCTGGATGGATGGATGAATAGATGTATCTATCCCGAACTATCTGGATATATGGGGGAACAGGTTAGATTGTGACTGTTGCTGGGGGAACAGGTTAGATTGTTACTGTTGTTGGGGGGACAGGTTCGATTGTTACTGTTGTTGGGGGACAGGTTAGATTGTTATTGTTGTTGGGGGACAGGTTAGATTGTTATTGTTGTTGGAGGACAGGTTAGATTGTGACTGTTGTTGGGGGACAGGTTAGATTGTTACTGTTGTTGGGGGACAGGTTAGATTGTTACTGTTGCTGGGGGGACAGGTTAGATTGTTACTGTTGCTGGGGGGACAGGTTAGATTGTTACTGTTGCTGGGGGGACAGGTTAGATTGTGACTGTTGTTGGGGGGACAGGTTATATTGTTACTGTTGTTGGGGGACAGGTTAGATTGTTATTGTTGTTGGGGGACAGGTTAGATTGTGACTGTTGTTGGGGGACAGGTTAGATTGTTATTGTTGTTGGGGGACAGGTTAGATTGTGACTGTTGTTGGGAAACAGGTTAGATTGTGACTGTTGTTGAGAAACAGGTTAGATTGTTATTGTTGTTGGGGGGACAGGTTAGATTGTTACTGTTGTTGGGGGGACAGGTTAGATTGTTACTGTTGTTGGGGGACAGGTTAGATTGTTATTGTTGTTGGGGGACAGGTTAGATTGTGACTGTTGTTGGGGGACAGGTTAGATTGTGACTGTTGTTGGGGGACAGGTTAGATTGTGACTGTTGTTGGGGGACAGGTTAGATTGTTATTGTTGTTGGGGGACAGGTTAGATTGTTACTGTTGTTGGGGGACAGGTTAGATTGTGACTGTTGTTGGGGGACAGGTTAGATTGTGACTGTTGTTGGGGGACAGGTTAGATTGTTACTGTTGTTGGGGGACAGGTTAGATTGTTACTGTTGTTGGGGGACAGGTTAGATTGTTATTGTTGTTGGGGGACAGGTTAGATTGTTACTGTTGTTGGGGGACAGGTTAGATTGTGACTGTTGTTGGGGGACAGGTTAGATTGTGACTGTTGCTGGGGGACAGGTTAGATTGTTACTGTTGCTGGGGGACAGGTTAGATTGTTACTGTTGCTGGGGGACAAGTTAGATTGTTACTGTTGCTGGGGGACAGGTTAGATTGTTACTGTTGTTGGGGGACAGGTTAGATTGTGACTGTTGTTGGGGGGACAGGTTAGATTGTGACTGTTGCTGGGGGGACAGATTAGATTAGACTGTGCCTCAGAGTTAGCCAGGACACTGTAAAAGTAGCTGTTAGTAGTTTAGCTGCTAACTTCTAAATGCTGCCATATGGGCAGCAGCTGTGAAAGATAAGAAGACTTAACCTAAAGAAGAGATGGAGAAAAAGAGGAGCCCTTGTTGAGTATGTCAGAATAAGGTTAATTATGAAATGTTAATACTATTGTTTTCCATTAGTTTGAGCTTCTTGTTATCCACTGACAGTGAATGGATGGTGATTGATGATGAAGGACGATGATGCCAATGATTGAGGTAGGATTAAGTGAAGGCTTGCATGCAGCAGGGTGATGTGGTGGAACCAGATCAATCAATTATGGGTGTGACGTACGTGGGTTGGTCATTATCATTTGTATTTTTATTTTTTTTAACTTACATTTTTATTTGCAGTTTTTAAACATCAAAGACAATACAGTTACAGACAAAATTATAAAGACATAATATCAAAAAAACAAATAAAAGGGGGACAAAAATAAATAAAAAAGAGTGACATGGGTTCATCGATCCATACATTGTTTATTTACATTTCAATTTATTTTCTTGTTTCCTTTTCATTCTTCTGTGATGTTGTTTCCTTTCTTCCTATATTCCTCCCACTTTTCCCATTTTGACAAAAATTTCTCCTCTTGTAGCCTCGGGCATAAAAGAAAATATAGTTTGTTTCCTGTTGGTTGTCAGTTAAGGTAGGTAGGGAATTTATTTTATTAAATTTTTTATTTTATTCTTTCCCACGGCGACTATGGATAGGGAATTTCTTTATTTAATTAAAATGTTCACAACAACATGGATGCATGTACTCTGCCAGCATGTTTAATATCCATAATACTAAAGGTTTGACTAAGATTTCTATGAAACTTTATTGTAAAAAATTCAAATAAAAAAGAGAATTTTTTAAAACTCATAAAATAAATTGGGTCGCACCTAAATCGGCAGGGTCGGTCGGCAACCGGAAACAAATTTTTTTTCTTTTAGGCCTCAACATATGTGTGATTCTCTCCATTTCCTGTATCCCCTCTATTATCTCTATCCATTTTTCCTTCGTCAGTGTTTCTACCCTGTACCACAGTTTAGTCAATACTTTCTTGGCTGCTACTAATAGTATCTTAATCATATATTTGTCTTCTCCCTGAATTTCTTTCTGTGTCAAGTTCCCTAGGTATAGTACTTGAGCTGTCTGGGGTATTTCATATCCTACTATTTCATGTATTATCCCTCCTATCTCCTCCCAGTAGTTTCTTATTTTCTGACATTCCCAGAATATGTGTGTGCAGTTCGCTACTTCTTGCCCACATTTTCTCCAACATGGCTTCTGTGTTGGCATGTAATTGCCCTGTATTTCTGGTGTTATAAAGAATCTAATTATGTTTTCCCACCCAAACTCCCTCCATATCCTTGATCCTGTGGTTGATTGTTGTATCAAGAGCGGGCCCTTTCCCCCCAATAGCACACCGCCTGGCACACTGACCCTGCAGAACAGGCAGTCAGCATGGCCGTAAGCACTCAAAAAGGTTAACCAACGGATGCAGGCAGCGCACCGGGGAAACCAGGCAGCAGGCTGTAACCTGAGCCTGGAGCACTGCGGACGAGACAGGTGCCAAAGGAGTCAGCTGAAAACAGCCCCCCCCGGCGGAAGGGGCGTATGCTGGCGTTGTTGATCACTATGACAAAGCCTCCATTAAAAAAAACCCACCCAGAGGGGTCGAGGCAGAGAAGGCTGACATGATTGGCAGACGTCATGAACGTGCAGGGGCACACTCAACCGGGCAACCCGGGAGTTGACACTGCCGCAACATACCAGGGAATCAACTACCCTCTCGGTACAGACGGTGGTTGTTCCTATAACCCCTCAAGAAAAAACTCCAAAACACACCTGCGGGTATACACTGGCTATACCGCAGTACAAGTGTTTCAGTTTTCAAAAAAGGGTTATTCCAGGCCTACGGGTCGACGAAACATTACTTCGGACCGGGCCCGGCGGCTCGGGAAGCACAGGGTTACCAGAGGAGGTCCAAAGACCACCCCAACAGCCCCCTCTTCGCCACGCGTGAGAGAGGAGCGAAAAGAATGGAGAACCAGCCCTAAGCACACCGCACTTGGTATTCCCAGGCGGTCTCCCAACCAAGTACTAACCAGGACCGAACCTGCTTAGCTTCCGAGATCGGACGAGATCGGGCGTGTACAGGTTGGTATGGCCGTAAGCCATTACGATAGTGCAGAGTACAACATGTACCCAACAAAGGGTCTCCCTGTGTGTGTCCTAACCCTGTGACACCCGGGCCGACCCGGCATTTTTCCCCCCGAAAAAAGCACAAGTCCCTCAGGGTACCAGAACAGCAGATCTGCATCCCCGGCGGACAACGGGTTAACTGACCTGGACCAGCGCGATCAGACCAGTCCCGTGCCCTAACCACGCCGACATGCCCACTCCAGAAGAGGGGGTAGGTATGCGTGTCGATCTAAAACATGAAAAGAGGGCGCCACCCAGACGGTCCCATTTGTACTGCGCTCAGTGGCCCACCCCAAGGGCGTAAGACCCCTCTACCTATGTTCTGATCTATTCCGTTAACATCCCCCAGATATGAACGAGAATTCATCGAGACAACCTAGTAAACTGGCGCTCGGAAGAGACAAAACTCCATCCCAGTTGCCCTATAAAAACGCTGTTTTAATAATAAGCAACCAAGGCGCACTTAGCCCCTGCGTGATTCTTATCAGAAACACCCCGAGCCACCACTATGTATGCGTCGAGACCCAAACACATCAATGGATAGTCTAGCAAGACACCAAACATTGTTCCTCCAAGTCGCCTGGGAGAACGACACAGAGCCGTCGTGCTTCATGTTCCTTCCTCTTTTTATTTAAAAAAGAAAGAAACACAGACTGACATGAATCCCACGTGACGCAGCTGAGGGTAATCTTTTTTTAGATTTTTACATCCCACCACCCTCGCCACAGGGAGGAGACAGAAATCCCCAGAGAGACTTCCCACGCGAGCTGTATAGATTGAAAAGAATATATTGCAACATTGAGCTATGTAACACTTGGGTTAGGGCTCCCCGAGGAGGAGGCACTGAACCAATACACACTCAATAATCGAATTGAATCGAATATACACACAATAGAGCAGAACTCCTTTTTGAAGTTCTACTCACCTTGACAATCTGAGGAGGAGGCTCTGAAACTCTGAGGAGGCTCCCTCACAGGGAAGGAGAGTCCGAACTCACAGAAGGCACTTCTCCCCGAGGAGGAGCTTCGTGAGGAGGAGCTCTGACAACTCCCTGAAACAGATCCATAACATGGACCTGAACAACCCACGGAAGTCTTACCAACAGAGACGCGCTCAGTGACGTACTCTATGGCGGGGGAATTTCCGCGGTGCACACGCCCAATCTTCCAGGGCGTGGGACCAGGAAACCCCCCCCCTCTTACCCTGTAACGTGCCGAACAGCAACGTGACAGGAACCTTGAAGGACAGGAGGTTTTAACCCCTGACCAATCAGAAAAGGGGAGGAAAGGATTACCAGTTCACCCCTTTACGACCCCACACCCATGATACGATGTAATGACAAGTAGAGCATGACACAGTCATAGCCTGCTACATGAAGCATCGAACAGCCTCACATAGCTCATGTGCTAACCTGCTATCTAATTTTACTAAGGAAAAAACACAGAACAGAGAGGGCCCCCTTTAAGAGCCCCGGTACCAGACTTACATATGTGCTTCTGTGGGCCAAACCTAACCCAGTTGTAGATCACAAGACACACACAACCCTTCATCACAACAAAAAATGGCAAAAGTACACTCTTGCTACAGAGGAACGCCGTTTTTCATAACGAGAGAATACAGAATCCTCGATTATGTATTGGCCACAGGCCTTGCTAAGCACACATGATAAGTGACCAAACAATCTTTTCTTTAGGAAAAAATTGTTTCTCAAGCGGAAAGCACAACCCCAGCAATTAAGCAGAGGGTTACATCGTATCCCCACAAACACAGTGACACAATATATTGTAAACAACATGTCTGAGAGGAGGGTGGGGAAGCCCCAGGGAAACTGGGGGGACCACCCCTCCTTCCTTACCCTTGATACGACCAAGTTGAACAGGTAACCCTGTTAATATGTGAACACACTGTTCATTGTCATTACAGGCTGAGAAAAGAATTCATTCCTCAATCACATGTCACTAAGCATAGCTTCATAGGTTAATTAACCCCCTTAGTTGTGAGTTCACGTTACATGAACACACATGTTCTCATCACAACTAACCAGATCATTTTTACACATGTAAATAACAACCCAATTTCTATGGAGAGAGAAGCTATACCAGTGACAAGACAATTCACACACAACGTTTTGGAAAACATTACATTATTACAAAACATTTAGAAGGGAAGGAAAGAAGAAGTGTTTAAAGTCCGGTCGGGACTCCTACCCTGAGCGCAGGCCAAGAGAACTGCTATCTGGCTAACGGGACACCGAAGTTGAACACAGCATCTCCTGTATTGGCGACGAGGGTAACGTCGCTGCGCCACCCAGCCGCTACGTTTCTCCATGTTGACGCAGTCCTCGCTGGCAGGGCTCCCGGTGTAGGTTCGACTAACATCCTCTGTCAAAGATGACGTCGTAGTCAGAGTGTTTTAAGGCATGTTATAGTCACAGTATCGTTTCAACAGTGTAGCTTTAAGCTAACAGCCGTCCGACTGATAGCAACAAGCTAACGTTTACTAGCCTGGTAACACAGCGAGCTAGCGCCGCAGCTAACAGCTGACTGGCTAACACAGTAGGCCACAACTAGCACGCCAGCTAAGCAGCTATCCGACTGATAGCAACAAGCTAACGTTTACTAGCCTGGTAAACACAGCGAGCTAGCGCCGCAGCTAACAGCTGACTGGCTAACACAGTAGGCCACAAACTAGCACGCCAGCTAAGCAGCTATCACCTGAACTGTACACAACGACATAACAAGCCACACTTCAGACAGGCCGCTGTCCAAGTCCCTCCCCTAAGAGGGAAAAGAAAAAGAATGTCAAACACAGTTTTCAACGGTGATCCAGACATACAGCGGGGCCAGCACAATTCCCATTTCGGGCTGCAGCCGACTTTGAGCATGGAACTCCCGATAAAGAAGACCCTATGCCCACATTTCCTCGTTAGGGTGTACTTTCATTTTTATGTGAAAGGTGGGGCCTGCACGGGACAGAGAAGCATCAGCTCGAGAATCCTGGGTTCACCAGGACCTGGTCGCGGCCCACTAGATTGACCATCATGGGCGTCAGACCAAGATCCTCCGACCGCCGTTTAAGCCGAGCAGAGGACCCCAGTCTGGAGTCGGCGTTTCGTAAAAATTGTCAGCTAACCCCCACAGCATCAACAACAACCAGAGCTCGCAAGAAAAACAGTACGTACCCCATCCTGGAAACAACCGCTTCTCATAACAGTCGGTGCTTCCCACAGTCCAGCTGTGTGGCCGGAGGGCAACCCCATCCAGCCGCAGCAAGGAGGACTGTAGCTGGGGAGCATGTCAGCGGCGTGAGCTCCTAATACGAAAAAGCCGTTGAAGGTCAGAATGATCATCATCTTCCAGACACTCCAGTAACGAAGACAATATCGCCGTATTTTCTCGAAATAGTGAGAGAGAAAATAAAGATATGATGTCAACGTATCTTCCCGTTCTTTTGTTTTCCAACTTTCTTCTACTAACAACCTCGTCAAGTGGGGATCTACCGAAGGCACTTCCTTGTGGTGAAAGTGAAGAAGGAGGCGAGTAGGTGACCACACACCTGCTTATGAAGGTAAGCGGATGGGGGTGTGGCCAGACGAATGTTGGGATGTAAAGGTACATGGTGGAATTTTTTATTCAGTGCACGTGCACGAAGTTAAGTACAGTGCAGTATGATGCTGAGCGAAAGCCATAACGAAATAGAACTGAACGAGGTCAGTGGCAGTTTTTTAAGTTTGGTCATTATTATCATGGTGTTATTCACTGTCAAAGATGCAAAGAAAAATCATAATTCATATTCTCCTTTGTTTCATCACAATTTAAGCAAGCCTAGTAATATACACAATATTTCTGACACTGTGAGTACATTCACTGAGGTCCATAAATGTACCTAGATACCAAGAATATGCAAATAGCCCTTGTAGAAGTGGAGCAATATTCCATTTACCTAGGTATATATTTTATGCGGATTTTCACATTGTGTGGAACAGGTTAAACAGATATTTTTCAAGTTCCAAGTTTTAATACTCTTATCAACATGAGAGTCAACAAATGCTTGCTTTATGCAGCCATTTAACACAAAAGGATGACCCTCAAATTCAAAACAGAGTGATGCACAAAATAACTTAAAAGAAAATAATAATTTAAAACAATGAATAAAGTGTGCATAAAATAATAGGGGAAAGAAAACGTTAGGAACTTGTTACATTCACCCACACAAGGGCTGAGTAATCACACCCCCCCCCTCTCTCTCTCACACACACACTCTCCCAGCTCTCTTTCTCTCTTGCCCCTTCCTCATCTCTCTAACCCCCCTCTCTCTATATATATATCTCACACACACACACACACACACACACTAGAGCTGCCGCGATTACCGCATTACCGCGGTATCGCTGTTACATCACGGCCACCGCAGAGTAGGCTGAATACCGCGTCACCGCTGTTTTTTATAATAATAATAATAAATTACCCTCCTCTCGTTGGGCTTGCAGCTCTGCAGATATACCCTACTCCTCTATCTAGGTTCCAAGCGACCCTATTGGGTACCAGAAAAGTCACGTGAAACATTGCAGACCACTGATTGGTCAGAAGAGAGACGCGTCACACGTTGTAGCGTCATGCAGTGTGTTACCACCAATCGGCAAGCGCGTATTAGGTTTTTACTTCCTGAATGTCAGCTCATCACAACACGGCTAATAACGTTAGCTTTAACTCTCCGCCGGAGTGGACTACCATCGCTCCTAAGGAGTACTAAACGAGACATAATGATTTTACTGTGAGGTTTTGTCCGCTGCTCACCAACTTTCTCTGTTTTCTTTAAGCCTACTGTTAGGAATTCCCTACTCACTCTCTCTAGCCCCCACCCTCTCGTTCTTTACTCTCGTTTACTCTCAGTGGCCACACCTGGACTATTTATCAATTACCTCTCGCACCTGTGGTGGCAGGTTAATTAGTTCCCCTGTGGGCTTTAAATACCAGGGCTCTTCCCCTCGTTTCGGCGTGGGGTCGTGTTGTATACTTGCCGAGTCATATTCTCTAAACATCTAGACTCTTTCGGGAGATCCTCTGTCTGCCTATGCTGTTCCATTCTCCGGCGTCGAGATGTTTGCTCCAGCCTTCGCCAGCTGTCGCCGTTGCCTGTGGGGGAGACTGGTCTGCGCTCCCTGTACTTCCACGGGAGGCACCCCAGCGTTCCACTGCAGACCCCCGCGCAGCTGTTCGTCCTGACGCACATCCAGACCAGCGCAGACGCTCTCCAGTCCTCAGCGCGCAACGCGCATCTTCCAAGGACGCTCGAGCTTGGCACGCTCTCCAGACCAGCGCGCAACGCGCATCTTCCAGACCCTCGAGCTTGGCACGCTCTCCAGACCTCAGCGCGCAGACGCGCATCTCCTAGACCTTCGAGCTTGGCACGCTCTCCCGACCAGCGCGCAGACGCGCATCTCCTAGACCTTCGAGCTTGGCACGCTCTCCCGACCAGCGCGCAGACGCGCATCTCCTAGACCTTCGAGCTTGGCACGCTCTCCCGACCAGCGCGCAGACGCGCATCTCCTAGACCTTCGAGCTTGGCACGCTCTCCCGACCAGCGCGCAGACGCGCATCTCCTAGACCTTCGAGCTTGGCACGCTCTCCCGACCAGCGCGCAGACGCGCATCTCCTAGACCTTCGAGCTTGGCACGCTCTCCAGACCAGCGCGCAGGAGCGCATCTTCCAGACCTTCGTGCTTGGCACACCCCTCCACGCAGACGCACCCCGATGCGTCTCTCGGTTCCGGTGCGCACTCCAAGTTGTAGCGCACCACTCTGTCCTCGGCTCGGACAGCCGGCTTCCCGGTGGCGACACCCTCGCCACCGCCGCCTGTTCCAGCACCACTCTGTCCTCGGCTCGGACAGTCGGCTACCCGGTGGCGACACCCTCGCCACCGCCGCCTGTTCCAGCACCACTCTGTTCTCGGCTCGGACAGCCAGCTACCCGGTGGCGACACCCTCGCCGCCGCTGCTGTTCCTGTACCATTACGCATACGCCTGGGTGAGTTTTGATTGTGATGTCACTCACCCAGCGTAATGCCTCTTGCCCTCGTCCCGCTGCGTTTCCTGTACCATTACGCATACGCCTGGGTGAGTTTTGATTGTGATGTCACTCACCCAGCGTAATGCCTCTTGCCCTCGTCCCGCTGCTGTTCCTGTACCATTACGCCTGGGTGAGTTTTGATTGTGATGTCACTCACCCAGCGTAATGCCTCCTTTTTTGTTCTCACTTAGTTAGTAGTTTGGACATTTCATCTCCCACTCTGTTTTTGTTCTCACTTAGATAGTATTTTTGGACATTACATCTCCCCCTGTGTGTTTGTCACACGAAGATATTATTACTTTGTTACTTTGTTTATTTGGACTGTTCTGCATCTGCTCTGTTTGTTCCCTTTTGAATATTAACCCTCTCCTCTGTTCTGCAGAGCGGTCCAGATGTTTCCCACCAGTCCTCCCAGTCCTCCCTGTCCCCAGCCCGCCTCCGCGGGCCTCTGTCCCTAGTCCTCTGTCCCTAGTTCTCCCCTTTCTAGTTCCACCTAGTTCCTTGTCCCTAGTTCTCCTAGTCCCTAGTCCTCTGTCCCTTTTGTCCCTAGTTCTCTCTGTCCCTAGTTCTCCTTGTCCCTAGTTCTCCTAGTCTCTAGTTCCTCTGTCCCTAGGCGTTCCCTTATACCTTCCCTTAGTGTTCCCTTTTCCTGCCCGCCTCTTAAAGGCACCTTACCTTCCCCTCTTGTGTTATTCCAGTGTTTTGTGTTTTCTCCCTTAAAGGGACAGTGCCCTTTTTCCCTGTTCTCAATAAATATCTGTTTCTTGGCAAACCATCATACCTGTCTTGTGTTGTGCGATTGGGGTCGGTTACAAACCATAACATTTACTGTCTGCAACGAATGTTATAATAAAAGCCCTTCGTTCTATACACTTGTCTGATTGAAAACTTTATTAACAGACCGCAGAATGGGACAACTCAGCACGCTCTGAGCAAAGAAAGGAACTGAGATATGAATAGAGTATTGCTTGCCTTGCTATGGCCCGGTAACTACGCTGATGTTATTGAACGTATAACTATATAACATTAATGCCACAAAACGTATGCCTTTATTATAAAGTAGTAACTTTATAATAATAAGAAGAAGAAAGGGTCGGGGGGGTAACCACCCCTGCCCGCGACACCGAGTGAACGGCGCACGACCAGAGGGGAAACTTCGAATCCGTGTTTCACTTTCAATAACTAATGCGTGCTTGCCGAATCCCAAACAATATTCATGCTGCAAAGTCATCCTCTAAAGATAGACATTTAGACTAGAGGCAGGCTATATGCTATAAAGAGTAGACTACTACTAAAAAAAAAAATGCATTCAAACGTTTTTTTTTTATTTTTTGTGTGCGTGCGGTAATAACCGCGGCGGTAGGAAATATTTTGCAAATCTGTGCGGTAAGGAGAACATCAATACCGCGGCAGCTCTAACACACACACACACACACACACACACACACACACACACACACACTTCAGAAACAAACATAGTATCAATGAGAGCATCAATAATACACCTGAGTGAAGTCTAGAAAAAAAAAAGATTTTAAAGTAAAAAAAAAAAAAAAAAATCTTAAAAGTTAATCGTGAGTTAAAAAAAATTGTGGTGTTAATAGAATCGGGCGATAACGCGTTAATACCGCGTTAACTTTGACAGCCTTAATATATATATATATATATATTGTGGCCTCTGTGCCACTTGCCACTCATGTGGAATTTGTTAACACTTTCAGAGCCCAAGCTTAATCTTGATTTACCGCTTGAATGCCCACCATCCACTTCAATGTTAGCGTTAATAACGCCTAATCTATGTTTTAAATTATGGCTATGTGTCTAATCTGCCCGTCGCTTATCAATGACTCGTTTTCCAGTCAACATTGTCGAAGCGGATTGTTTTTTTATCGGTTCATTTTCGTTTTATAGCATTTTGAAAAGCTCTTGTTTTCAAGGAAAATATAAGTATTCCATGATAATCGCCCTTTACTGGAATATTCTAGAATACACAAAAACGTTGTCATTTTTCGGCCTATTTATGAATCGTTTTCAAATAAACGCTAGATTATCGATAGTATATGTGTACGTATGCACGCTATATAGGCGTTCTGAAAAATAGATTCTCTGATTTCCTCAAAGCGATCGCCCACACACACACACATAGGGCGAATGCTGAGATCTCAGCGAATACTTGTAAAATAGATTCCTTACCTCAAATCAGGTGTGTGTGTGTGTGTGTGTGAGAGTGTGAGAGAGAGAGAGAGAGAGAGAGAGAGAGAGAGAGAGAGAGAGAGAGAGAGAGAGAGAGAGAGAGAGAGAGAGAGAGAGAGAGAGAGAGAGAGAGAGAGAGAGAGAATGAATGAAGGACAATTGCTTGCTGTGTGTGTGAGAGAGAGAGAGAATTAAGTACATTTGCTGAAATACAGTTGTTCTTAATTTTCTCACTTGCTATGTGAGAATGTTAGTTATTATGTTCTCAATGCCCCTTGCATTGTATGAGATGTGTGGAAGAGTTTGCTAGTTCTAGTGCTACCCCTTTGTACATTGTGGCTGTGTCTGACAAAAGTTAACAATAAATAATGGTATTAGGAATACATTTGCCTCCTGCGTGAACTGTGCATAGCTGAATAGACTGTATTTTAACGTCGGCCATATGGTGGTACTTGGAGAGCCAGCTACGTTCTCAGGTGGTACTTGGTGTAAAAAGTTTGAGAACCACTGATCTATATGTATTGGGCCTTCTGCTTTTTTGCCACCCCTGTGTGGAACTATATTGTGTTGTGCACGTTGTGTACATTTATTGGGTGATTCCCAGACTGCCAACCACATGCCCTGTGGATGTGTCTTGTGACCCTAGGTCACTAGGGCTTGTGCTTAGCTTATTGTATTTTCCTTGTTTGTTCTCCCCTTACCTTTTTCCCTCTTTGTCTTAGTTATTATATATCCCTGTTTTGTTTCCCTTCCTTGTGGCATATTGCTGTGGGTTTCAATCCCCACTATAATAAATATAATTTTACTTTTGGAAAACGCATCTGTTTGTTTATTACCTGCCGGGACCTGTGCTTAACACTTTCCGTGCCACGGGTCCGATGCCCCGGAACCCCGTTGCGTGCCAACGCCCACTTCAATGATAGAGCTCTCATATTTGCGAACGCATAAACTATATCTTAAATTATGGCTATGTGTATAATATGGCCGTCGCTTATCAATGACTTGTTTGCAGTCAACATTGTCGAAAGTTAAACGGATTGTTTTATAATCGGTTCATTTCCGTTTTATACCATTTTGAAAAACGCTCGTTTTATGAAAGTTCCCGAAAATTTCTGAAAATTCTGTGATAATCGCCCTTTACTGGAATTCACACACACACACACACACACACACACACACACACACACACACACACACACACACACACACACACACACACACACACACACACACACACACACACACACACACACACACACACACACACACACACACACACACACACACACACACACACACACACACACACACACACACACACACACACACACACACACACACACACACACACACACACACACACACACACACACACACACACACACACACACACACACACACACACACACACACACACACACACACACAGGGCCCACGTTGATATATAGGTGAAAAAAGCTCTGATTATTCCAAGACTGGTCAAATAGATTCCTTACCTCAGATCAGATGTTCTCCAAAAAGATGATTCCAATTCCTGATCGCCATTCCAAATATCAATCGTGTTTATTGATCCAACGCTGGGTACTGTAAACACACATTCTCTGCTGTTCTGAGGCTCGGCAATGACTTTGATCGTCTCGGGTACTTGTCTGACAAGTAAAATGTGGAAGCAGGATTTCCCCCCCCCCCCATGCTTTTCATTCAATCCAATCCAAAGGGGTGCAGTACCACCAGGAGAGATGATATGGGGCGGTATTTTCCCAATGGAGCTCAGACAGAGTCCCAGTGGTAACGGGAGGCTAGATTGATGAAATATGAATGGAAATCGCTAATAAAAAAAATATATCAAAAACGAGATCTCTCGTCTCGTTGGCACTCAACGGTTGGCATGAACTAACGAGAAATCTCATCGTTGGCACTCAAAGTGTTAAGACCTGAGCTCCTATGTATTTGGATTGTGTTTACTAATACATGAACTGATTAAAAAACAATCCCTTTCGACAATGTTGACTGCAATCAAGTCATTGATAAGCGACGGCCACATTAGACACATAGCCATAATTTAAGATGTAGTTTATGCGTTCGCAAATATGAGAGCTCTATCATTGAAGTGGGTGGCGGCATTCAAGGGGGTAAATAGGAAAACACGGCTGGCTCTCAAAGTGTTAAGAGAGGTCAATGAGCTAAAGAGGAGTGTGGTGTCTGGCAACCGACAACAGGCTGAGAGGAAGGGGGCTGTAGGGCCCTTGAGATTAAGGCCATTGTCTTGAACAGACAAATAGGATGTTGGATTCTTCCAAAGTGGTATCAAGCCAATGTTGTAGAAACCAAGGTTGTGCTGACACACCCAGGAGGTGACATCAGCCCGGTGTCGTAAAGACCAAGGTTGTGCTGACACACCCAGGAAGTGACATCAGCCCGGTGTCGTAGAGACCAAGGTTGTGCTGACACACCCAGGAAGTGACATCAGCCCGGTGTCGTAGAGACCAAGGTTGTGCTGACACACCCAGGAAGTGACATCAGCCCGGTGTCGTAGAGACCAAGGTTGTGCTGACACACCCAGGAGGTGACATCAGCCCCGGTGTCGTAGAGACCAAGGTTGTGCTGACACACCCAGGAGGTGACATCAGCCCGGTGTCGTAGAGACCAAGGTTGTGCTGACACACCCAGGAGGTGACATCAGCCCCGGTGTCGTAGAGACCAAGGTTGTGCTGACACACCCAGGAGGTGACATCAGCCCCGGTGTCGTAGAGACCAAGGTTGTGCTGCTGATGCCCTCCTCTTCATTATTATTATTATAATTATTATTATCTTCATTCTGGTTGTTTACTGTATTTACAAGTAACGTAACACAAATCTAAAATCTAAGGAGGAGAATGGGGTGGTGGTGGGATGCGAGTTGTCAGATGTTGTCAATTCTGCGGGGAGAAAGAATACGATTGGAGGATGAGAGAAAGGTGATTGGTTGTAGTCTTTGAATAAACATAAGCTGATGGGAGGCTTGACAGCAGGAGGTGTCAGTTGAATCCTCAAGCTTTCCCCCCGAAAATGTATGTTGTTTTTGGAGAGCGAGTATTCAGATACTAGCTCGGAAACAGCAACAAGTATTTGAAGACTGTAAAATGACCAGCCCTAATGGATTTCCTCATAATCTTTGCTTCCTCAACATCATTATCCTTACAGGACAACTTTATCCTCATTGCTTTAGACAACAGCAATCAAAGGTAATCTTATTAACTGGAAATATAAGGAGCATAAAGTATCAGCTGAACAAAGCCTCAGACACAAGTCTCAAATCACTCACATTTAGAGGTTGACGGCAACATCAAATTCAAATTTAAAGGAACACGTCGACATTATGGGAATTGTCCTCTCTGGGCGTTCAGTAGAAAGCTATCTGGCTGCAAGCTAGCCTAGTTTAGCACAAATGAATGGAAGTGAACACAGACCACAAAAACACCTCTCCCAGAGTTTTATGTCATATCCGCGTCCATTCATTTGCTAAGCTAAGCTAGTTTGCAGATTAGCTTCCTACTGAATGCGCAGAGAGGACATTGGTATCGATTTTCTTGTCTGACTCTGGAGAAGACAGTAAGCGCATTTCCCATAATGTTGGTGTGGTATCTTCTGATGGTCGATGATGGTCAAGAATACTGTTGTAGGAAAAATAGTTCTGTACTACTTCTTAATATCAGAAGTTGCTTTATTACAAAATATGGTCAGTTGACAATAAGTTACGAAGCAAAACAAAGTTACGAAGGTGCGAAACCTACTGGTTCTGTTTGCGATGTATTTGAGCACAGTGGTGCTGTCGGACCAGAACACAGATTTGTTTAGGTGGAGCTCCAGCTCGCTCTACAATGGTCCAGCTGGATGGAGGACCTTCGTCTGTAGAGTACAGAAGAGTGATGACAACAAGCTTCATGTTGCCTTCGTCATAGCCCCTCACTATCCCACGCATGGAGCTAGCAGCCGCTACCATGGCAGCACGCATGGACAGGACCTTGAGATCCGAGCTGGAGCTCCACCTAAACAAAAATCTGTGTTCTGGTCCGACAGCACCACTGTGCTCAAATACATCGCAAACAGAACCAGTAGGTTTCGCACCTTCGTAGAGAATCGAGTGGAGACCATCTTGAAGCTGTCAGAAGTAGGACAGTGGCGGTATGTAAATACTGCAACAAATCCTGCTGACCACGCATCGAGAGGACTCAATGTGGAATCATTCCTGCGCAATGAGACTTGGATACAGGGGCCAGAATTCCTCACCAAGCCTGTAGAGGAATGGCCTCAGAACCCAGAACACCATGGGGACCTAACCACGGAGGACCCAGAGGTAAAGAACGCTGTGGTCAGCGCTTGTTATGTGTGGGTCTATGTTTGTGCCCTGATCAGGCGCTCCTAATGTGATTCGTCATGTCTAGTTGTAGTTCTCTGTCCTGGTGTTGTAGTCCCTATCGATAGGGTAAACGGTACCCTATCCCCCCCCCCTCACAGTGAGCTGTGGTGTTCCACAAGGAAGCATACTAGGACCGCTACTATTCCTAATTTATGCAAATGACATGTCGTCAGCTTGTGACTGCAACTTGTTCCTGTTTGCGGACGACTCAGCCCTGCTGGTCTCTGACAAGAACAAGTTACAGGTTGAAAAAGCCCTCAGCTCGGAACTAGGCAAAATCTGCATGTGGCTCGCCGACAACAAACTATCATTACACATGGGCAAAACAGAGTCCATTCTCTTCGGTTCAAATAACAAACTCAGCAAGACCGACGGCTTCTCGGTTACAGTGGGTGACAATATTATCACAAGGAAAGATGAAATTACCTACCTGGGTTCCATCCTAGAGGCTAATCTTTCCTGTGACAAAATGGCATCCAATGTAATAAAAAAATCAACCAACGAACGCGATTCTTGTACCGGATCTCCTCTCTGGTAAACAAGAATACCCCGAAGACTCTAGCAGGAGCACTCATTCAAGGGTACTACGACTATGCTTGCACCTCATGGTACCAAAGCACCTCAAAGGCACTAAAAAACAAATGACAAACATCTCAAAACAAGCTAGTCAGACTACTACTTGACCTGACTCCTAGAACCCACCTCACCCCTGCCCACTTTGACAACCTAGGATGGCTTAGAGTAGACGACAGAGTACAGCAACTTGCAATGGGCCTGGTCTACAAGATACACTACGCGACCAAGGTACCCATGTACATGTCAAAATACTTCCCAAAGGTCAGTGAATACCACGATCACAACACCAGAGGGAGCTCCACAAATCATGTAAAACCCAGATTCGGCTCAAACAAGGGACTAAACACGCTTCGCAATTATGCCACATCAATGTGGAACGCCCTACCTAAAGCTGTAAAGGAATGTGAATCACTACCCACTTTCAAAAACACTCTCAAAAAACACCTACGTGAGACTGCAATTCGAAACTGGCCCCTACAAATGTCCTAACCTAGTTGTACAGTAAATGACCAAGTAAGGCTTTGTCAGTATTCCAATGTACAGTGTAAAATGTGTGTGTGTCCCCTACCCAACCCCCCCCCCCCCCCCCCCCCCACCTCCAATGTACAGCCCTCACCCAACCCACCCAACCCCACCCCACCCATCCAACCTCCTCCAATGTACAGTTTCTACGCCAAATGTATATACACTCCTTTTCTGGACACTTTTGTATCACAAACAGTACTGTATTTGCAAATCTGATATGTCATAAATGTATAGATGTAGCAGTACTGTCTATCTGTATGTCATGTATGTCATATATGTTATGATGAATTGAAAATGGGGGACCCTGATGTAAACAAGACGGAAGTCTTTCTCTGGTCTGCATCCCCTTAACAATTGTATGTATTGAGCTGTACTGTACTGTACCCATTCTGCAATCTGTTAATAAACTTTTCAATCAATCAATCAATTCTTTCCCCAGCTGTACCCACTTACAATTAACCCAGGTGTGTCTTGTCTCGTCATTCCCTCATGTATAAGTATTCTGTCTTCCCCTTTGTCTGGTGCTGATCCTGTCTGTGTAGTATGTGTTCTTGTCTGTCGTTACTTTAGTTTATTCTTCATTTCATTCACGGTAATTATTAGTTTATTCTTCATTTCATTCACGGTAATTATTTCATTAAATATTTATTATAAAACTACTTTGACTGCCGTCTCCTTTGTTGTGTTGCATTGACTCGACATCGAGCTTAAAGAATGTCAATGGCAACGTAACAGTGCTACTGCAGCTGAAGAGCAGTTCGACACAGTTCAGCAGTTCCTGGAATATTACTCCAGTTGGAACCGTCTCAAGAAGGCAGCCGGTTGGATGCTGAAGCTTAGAAGCACTCTGCTGATGCTGTGTCGCCGGTTCTCACCATGGCGGAGTCTGGGAACGGAAGATTCTCAGCACCACCTTAAAGCTCCAGACTCTGGATGAAGAAGGCCTACACACCGTCTTGTGTGAGGCAGAAGCCATCATTAACAGTCGACCGATAACCAAGGCTTCTAGTGATTCGGACGACCTGGAAGCGCTTACCCCTAACCACCTCTTGCCCTTCCAGTCAAAGCCTTCCCTGCCTCCAGGCCTCTTCGTGAAAGAAGAGCTCTACTCCCGCAGGAGATGGAAACAAGTCCAGTATATGGCAGACATATTCTGGAAACGATGGACACAGGAATATCTACCTCAGCTCCAAGAGAGACAGAAGTGGACACGTGTGTCACGCAACTTTGCTAAGAGAGACGTCGTCCTGATCATCGACGACTCTGCACCCCGCAACTCCTGGGTCCTGGACAGGGTCATCAAGGCGGTTCCTGACCAGCACGGGCTTGTGCGCCGGGTCCGTGTCAAGACGACCACTTTAGATAGACCTATCACTAAGGTCTGTCTTCTCCAAGAAGCTGCATGAGGCGGTGGTAAAGACCGTCCTCCTACAGTGTGCCATGTACTAGTGACCTCTGGCACCAGGTATTGGTTATCCAGCAGCAGAGACACTTATCAGTGAAAATAGTGGTTGGTTTAGCTCCTTGTTTTTTAGTTGTTAGTAATTGTCTCTAGATTAGAAGTACAATTAGGGGCCGTCATTGAACCGTCTTTGTCATAATAGAACATTCTAGAACATTTGTGATGTCACAGTATGATGTCATAATCAAACATTCTAGAACATTTGTGATGTCACAGTATGATGTCAACCAAACATTCTATAACATTTGTGTATCTATATTCAACAATTCTCGTGCCTTGCCTACTGTTTTGCAACAACATTGTGCATCTTGAAACAGGACTGAAGGACAGTCCTGACTAATAGACTAAATAACACATAGACTGAAGCCTGCATTTCTCAAACAAGAAGCTTTGGTCTAGCTGTGGAAAGTGGAGTAGGAGGAAGGAGCAGTCGAATCGCCAACAAAAAAGACATCCAGAGCGTCTGTCAAATCATGAATCCTGAATATGACTACTTGTTCAAACTCCTTCTCATCGGAGACTCTGGTGTGGGGAAGTCCTGTCTACTGCTTCGATTCGCTGATGACACCTACACAGAGAGCTACATCAGCACCATTGGAGTGGACTTTAAGATCCGTACCATCGAGCTGGATGGCAAGACCATCAAACTGCAGATTTGGGACACCGCCGGTCAGGAGCGGTTCCGCACCATCACCTCCAGTTACTACCGCGGAGCCCACGGCATCATCGTGGTGTATGACGTCACAGATCAGGAGTCTTACAACAACGTGAAGAAGTGGCTTCAGGAAATCGACCGCTACGCCAGCGAGAATGTCAACAAACTGCTGGTTGGCAACAAGTGTGACCTCACTACCAAGAAAGTAGTGGACTATACAACAGCCAAGGAGTTTGCCGATTCCCTGGCCATCCCCTTCCTGGAGACCAGCGTCAAGAACGCCACCAACGTGGAGCAGGCCTTCATGACCATGGCTGCCGAGATCAAGAAGAGGATGGGCCCCGGGTCCACGGCCGGAGGGGATAAGCCCAACCTGAAGATCGACAGCACCCCGGTCCGGCTGTCCGGAAGGGGCTGCTGCTAGAACCTGCCTGCCCTGCCCCCGAATCCCCCTCCGCCCTGCACCGACTTCAGACGTCCTTCTAAGTTAAAACTCACACAGACATGTCAGGTCTTCCAAAGCAGGCATCAGGAGCAAAAAGCAAGGAGCACAGAGAGAGAGTTTTTCTCTCTGCAACAGTTTAAATACTAAAATATAACCACTCCTATTCCAAATTGATTGGCCTAATTAATTATTACTTCCCTATTATTCTGTCCACTCACAGCTCTGTTTAGCTTTTCCCTCATTTACATCTCATTACATTCTTAACCAACTAACTTACTGATTACCTCTTTGTCTCTAAACTTAGTTATATGGCTCTCTGATTGCCTTATATGGAATTTTGGTCAGGCCATGAGGCCCTTATAATAACAAGATGGCTCCTTGCAGCTGTCTCCTTTTGTTCAAAAAAATTGGCCTTCTCTCACAGACTCCTGAGCAGTGTTAATTTTGGCAGCTATTTTCATTTTAGTTTTAGTCTTAGTCATGTGTCAAGTGCTCCTTTTTAGTTTTTATCATATTTAGTCATCTTCATTTATTTTTCGTTTAGTCAGTTTTAGTCAACTAAATGTCTGAGCATTTTAGTCTTAGTCAGTTTTTATCTCAATTTTATCTTTTTTGTTTTAGTCTAGATTTAGTCAACGAAAACCGATGAAATTTTTGTCTATTTTTAGTTAATGTACTAAACTTTTTTTTAATATTATATACATTATAAAACTTTTTTTTCTTTTCTTTTTTACAGCTACTGTTTTATATATACTGTTTTTTAGTAATAACTAGAAAGTAATGGTATTTATTCAACAACAGGTGATTGTATAGATTAGTATTAGTATCATTAAATGACAACTATGCTCAACTATGCTTCACCCACGGAAAGGTTGTTGGCACATTAGTTCCACACGGACATTATACGTTGTTGCACGTGCTTCCAGAAGGCTCCGTTTAGGTTAGCTAGTAGCAGAGGCTCTGTTGTGATTTTAAATGCACAATAAATATTCAACATTCTCTTTGAGACTCCGCCTCAGACTTATCATTTGGCACTAAAAGCTAAACATTGTCACCGGTATGGCTGTCCGCAACATGTCATTAATTGTGTGTGAGAGGTCGATCAGTTAGCCACATTAGCGTGAGCTAGGTTAGCCACTAGTTAACGTGAACTAGATGGAAATACAAACAATGTAACGTTACTGGTGAAAAGGTTATTTACCTTGGAATACTCCTTTGCCAACTTGCTGTACTTTGCTTGCAGGTCTGCAGCTGGATTATGAATAGTCCCAACTTTAGCCAAGGTAACGTTAAGCTAAAACTAGCTTTTCAAATAGCTCTTCAGCTAATGCTAATAACAGAGCTCCCCGTCACACTGCTCTGTTGGGACGAGGGCATTAAGAAAAGTTATAATTATTTTGTCTCGTCTTGTTTTAGTCAACAATATCAACATACATGAAGAGAAATTTCGTCCTGGTCTTTGTAAATAACATTTTTGTGTCCTCAGTTGTGGTCAACGATTAAGCATTACATCACACGCAGGAGTGGTTTGTGACCAATAAACCATGCCTAGGGGTGGTTGTTAGGCCCGAGGCGCAGCCGAGGGTCGTTAGACCCCCCTAGGCATGGTTTATTGGTCACAAATCACGACTGCACGTGGTGTAAAGCTTTTATACAACTGCCAGATTCATCCAACCTTATTTCTATACAATAAACACACATTAATCGAAGATTTATTGAAAAAACCATCCGCCAGAAAAAGTAGTTCCCACAACTCCATGTGGAAGCAGCTTGAAGTGCATCCAACCAAACTAACACATCCAACTGTGTATTATTGGAATGATTGAGAGAAGTTGCCTCATGTGGAAGCAGCTTGAAGTGCATCCAACCAACTAACACATCCAACTGTGTATTATTGGAATGATTGATTGAAAATTTTATTACCAGATGCAGAATATAAAGTAGGTAAAACAAATTAAAACGTTTTCTTTGCCCTATAGGAAAAAAACGTTTTCTTCGCCCTATTTTTTTATTTATTTCTTTTAGCCTAAACTTAACCAGTTGGAAACCAGGGGTACAGTAATAAAATTAGCAATCAACCAATCAATCAATTCAATAGACCATGCTCACTTAAAACAGCGCTGCTTCTCTCTCAGTCTGACTCCCCCGCTGTTGCAGACAGGAGTGTGTGTGTGTGTGTGTGTGCGTGTGTGTGTGTGTGTGTCACAGTGTGTGTGTGCGTGTGTGTGTGTATGTGTGTGTGTGTGTGTGTGTGTGTGTGTGTGTGTGTGTGTGTGTGTGTGTATGTGTGTGTGTGTGTTTGTGGGTACGCCAGCGACAGTGTGAGAGAGAACGCTGCAGTCAGTAGAAAGTAGGAAGGAAGAAATTTAAATCAATCAATTAATCTATCAATCAATCCGCGATTTTTCTTTTGTTCTAGATTGAGTCAAGACCCATCAATTACATCATCCAACATTGTTTAAAGGACTAACACATTCCCCTTGACAGAATCGCTTCATATTTAGTCGTTATGGTGCTTTCAACATAACCATTTGTTGTCCGTGATCTTGTTTTCTCCCGGAGTGAGCCGGGGAGGATTATGTGATTCGGTTGTGGGCGGGTCCTGAGCCCAGGACCGTGGATTGTTGCCAATAAAGACGTGTGAATGGCCAATCAGAATCGAGAAATTTGCATGCCGTTGTATAATATATGATAAACTATATAGTCTCGTTAGCGTCACATGGTCTTCAATAACGTGACGTCACGTCTCGTCGTCATGAAAAAAAAGCAGCTGCAGGAAGGCATTTCTCCTAGACCAGGGGTCAGCAACCTTTACTATCAAAAGAGCCACTTTTCCCCCCTCCTGTTAGGATGGAGGTAGGTAGAATACAGTTTTGCAGAAAGGGAAAGGTATGGAGGAGGCAGAGACGAGGATTGAAGCTTGGAGAGGGAGTTTACTGTAGAATCCAGTGCAATACAAAGAACATACAGAAACTACTAAACAACCTACTCAACAAAACAACAAACACTAACACTTACTATAGGATGACAGCACAATACGGCGTGGACAGGAAACGGGGAAGGAGACAGGAGGAATGTTGCCACAAACAATAACGTGCATTATTTAGGACAA
The DNA here is from genome assembly GCF_963971535.1 of Notolepis coatsorum. NCBI lineage: Eukaryota > Metazoa > Chordata > Actinopteri > Aulopiformes > Paralepididae > Notolepis > Notolepis coatsorum. Next base: position 69,368,068 of record NC_140171.1, read on the forward strand.
AGTGAATTTAGTATCAGCATTTTGGGTCTATTTTACATTTCAAAAGCCCCCTCTGGAAGAATGGAGCACAAAAACGTAATTCAGAATGGTATAATGCAGATCCTAGACTGTGATAATCATTTCAGGAAGCGAGCTGTCACTTCTTTGCGGGGGCGTGGCCATGGTTCATCCGGCTAACTGAACTTAACCCTGCTCCCGACCAGGCTCAAACTTTTTGATCTGTTGTCATGGTGATTTAGACAATCGAGCTTCGGGGAATGGGAAGGTCCGGCTTAAGTCAGGCTTGACCGAAAGTTATCCGGCTAACTCAGTTATCCAGGTACGGGGAACGGGGCCCTGTTAAGGATATTTATCATTACAGCGTGTATCGATTGTTTGTGACCACTAGAGGGTGGTAGACCAATGTTGGGTGGAGAGCCAATGTTGGGTGGAGGGCATTGCCCACTGTTAGGTGGAGGGCACTGCCCAATGTTACCATCCTGCCCAGTCCAGCCAGGACCAGGCCTAGGATCGTGACACCCTCCCACAAAATAAAATGCTCAGGGAGCCGCAAAACCTATTTACCCTTAAAATGAAGATAACACAGTGTATTTGTTTTATATATCCCCAAGCATACCCCACATTTAGCATAAAACGCCTGACAATTGCATACCCAAAGTAATTTGTGATTTATTATACTTTATACTTATAGCACACAGTTTGTTGCATTAATGGAATTATAAAGCAAAAAAAGACTGGCTGTGTAGACCTATTTTTAAATAAAACACAGAAGAGGAGACAAAACACTGGTGTCTGTAGACCGACTTTGAAATAAAACCCTGAACTATTCAGGTATATTTGAGTCCTTCCCTTATTTGTGGAACATTTATAAAATAAAAAGTAGTCCACTTTGAACAAAGACTACCATGTGTAGACCTACTTTGAAATAAAACACAGAAAAGGAGAAAAAACACTGGCATATGTAGACCTACTTTGAAATAAAACCCTGAACTATGCAGCTCTATTTGAGTCCTTCCCTTATTCCCCAAATTTCGCACCACATCAGGCATACAGGTAAGCCTGCATCGTTAGTCGTGAAAGCAAATTAATCTGTCCACGCTGAATTAAACCCTCTATTTTCCTCAGCCTTTCCTTTTTTGGATTTATCCATGGTTAGCTTACTGGGGGGTCGGAAACTCAAGATTAGCCACTTGCAGACGGCAGGGAGAGGCGCGGGGTGTGACGTACTGTATATTTTAGTTGACTAAATATTTGAGTTGATGAAATATTTTTTCATTTCAGTGTCACAGTATGACATCGATCTCCAAAATAAGAGAACAAAAAAGTTAAAAAGGATTAAAAAGGGAGCCGCAGCTGATTGGCTAAAGAGCCGCATGCGGCTCCGGAGCCGCCGACCTCTGCCCTAGACAGATATTACTGGCATTAACACCATCCATTAGATAGGGAAGAGGGAGAGGGGGTAAATGAAAAAGAGAGAGAGAGAGAGAGAGAGAGAGAGAGAGAGAGAGAGAGAGAGAGAGAGAGAGAGAGAGAGAGAGAGAGAGAGAGAGAGAGAGAGAGAGAGAGAGAGAGAGAGAGAGAGGTAGAGAGGGGGGAGAGAGAGAGGGTTTGGGTGAGGGAGTGGGGAGTGACACAGTCAGACAGTAATATCTCAAGGGGATCTTGAGTCACAAACACATTATCCCTCCATATGTCTGCACCCCCTCTCTCTCTCTTCCTCTGCCCATCTACTCATGTCCATCTCCATCACATCTCCCTCTCTCTTTCTCCCTCTCCCTCCATCTCTCTTTCTCTCTCTCTTCCTCTCTCTGTCTCTCTCTCTCTTCCTGCCCCCCCCCCCTCTCTCTATCCATTTGCCTCGCTCTCCCATCTGCCACGTCTCAGATTACACAGACAATATAATACCTGAGGGATTGTTGAGCTAGAATAGATATTTTAACCCTTTAAAGATAGCATGACGCTGGAGCACTCGTGAGCAGCAACATGTACGCACGCATTCGACTTGAGCTCTGCATGGAAATAACTATTTTGTTCAATTTCAGCCTTTAGACCAACTTTATGACTGGTTAATTAAAATACACCACCACTCGCCGTTTGATTTATATGACAATCGATTATTGTTTTTGTTATTTGAGACTTAAACAAGCAATACCTAAAAATAAGAATGTATGACGGCTGTTAGCTATCTCAGGTATTTAAGTCTATATGATTGATATATTCCTTCATTGTTCAATTCATGCACCGCTCTTATATGGAGCTAGTTTGGTACCAAGTGTTCTTGTTTGTAGGGCTGACCTTCGAATTTTTCTTTGGCATTCGAAGCTTCAGGGCCGAGATTCGATTTTAATTCGAAGCTTCGTGTTATGGTTTGTAAACAACCCCAACAGCACGACACAGACAGGTAGTTCAGAGTTAGCCAAAAACGATGGGTGTATTTATTTCACAACAGAAATGGGCAACATTAAAGAAAATCCATCCGAGGAGAATCCTTTAGCCGAGTAGGGCTCTGCGGCTCTGCAGCTTGATAATCCCTTTTAACCGAGTAGGGCTCTGCAGCTGGATAATAATCCACTCGTGGAGAAAAAGAAAACGGAAAATGTCAGTAATAAAAACGTAGAAATCTACGAGGCAGAGTCCAGTAACAAGACAGAGTCTGGTAACAAAACAAAGTGACAATTCTTCAGTGTTAAGGAACACACAACAATAGATGAAGGTATTGTCTCCAGTGTTAAGGAACACACAAAAACAGATGAAGGTATTGAGTCCAGGATAAAACGAGGATTTCAATTAATCAAAAAATAGATATCCAAAAACTCACCAAGGGCAAAGTGTAAATACGAGGCACGGTTCCACGGAGGCAGAGAGAGGAAACAGCAGCAATCTCCAAGGGCGTACTGGAGAAACACACAAGAGGAACAAGCAGTAGCTGGTGGTGACCAAAACGACCTGACACTGAACGTTCAGCAAACCGTGTATAAGAGGGCTCCCGTCGAGCTGATTGGAACTCCTCTCAGGTGCGTGATGGTAATTGGCACCTGGAAGTGCGCAGTACTGGGCCAGCCCTCACACTTCGAGATAAAAGAAAAAAAAATATATATATATATTTTTTTTTTATGTTGTGGGACTTGTACATCACTTTGTTCAACTTTTTCAGTGCTGTAAAGTTTAAACCTTTTTAAATCTTAGACAAACGAAACACTTTGCTTTCATGAAATATTGTAAGGCGTCATTTGAGGCTTTATAAAAGCAGCACAATGAACACAAATCTGTCAGTGCCGAGTCCGACCTCATCTTAAATAACAAACAGCATGGCCACTTAACACTTTGATTGCACAATGGCTGGGTAAGCCCAAAGGAGATTAAGATACTCTCCAGTTCATGCTCCCCGGACCTGGAACATCTGGCCATTCAATGTCGACCATTTCATCTCCCCCGAGAATTCACCGCCATCATCATGACTGCGGTGTACATCCCTCCCCAAGCGAACACCGTCAGGGCCCTGGCGGAGCTACATGGGCAGCTCAACATCCACCAGATCAAGCACCCGGACGCAGCAATGATCGTAGCCGGCGATTTCAACCAGGCGAATCTGAAGAAAGTGATGCCATCCTTTTTTCAGCACATCGCCTGCTCCACCAGGGGAGGAAACACGCTGGATCATTGCTACACCCCATTCAGAGCCGGCTATAAAGCGGTACCGGCTCCGCCATTAGCGGGGGCTACAAGCACGTCCGATCATGACTCCATTTTCCTACTTCCGGCTTACAGGCAGAGATCACGTGACGCCGTCATGTCACGTGAGGTAAAGAGATGGTCCGACCAATCGGCCACGCTTCAGGACGCTCTAGAGGACGTAGACTGGGAAATGTTCCAGGGAAGCGCCAGTGACGTCAGCGAGTTCGCAGATACTGTTGTTAACTTCATAGCAACCTTAGCTGATAGTATCGTCCCCACAAAAAACGCGAGGGTGTTCCTGAACCAGAAACCGTGGGTGGACAGTACTATCAGAGCAGCTCTGAAAACTCGCACCACTGCTTACAACCTGGGCAGAGAGACAGGAAATATGGAGGAGTACAAGGCAACAGTCTATACCAGGGGTGGGCAATTATTTTTCCCAGGGGGCCAAATGAGCAACTGACCGGGCCAAAATTCCGAACTCAATTATGCATAATATACATTTTATGTCTATATAAAAAGCAGTAAATGGCATTGTTTTGACCGCTGGTAAGAGTGTATGTTATTATTTGGCAATTAAAAGGTGAGGTTAGCTTTCAAAAATATAATTTATTCAAATAGAATTTCCAAAATGATAAACAAAATGTGAAACATTTAACTCATTTTCAGTCACATTAATAACAAAGGGCATTTTGAGTTTCATATACTATTGAAACAAGGATCTTCTTAGCTTTCTAAAGACATCACATCATCTTTGTAGCCAAAATAAACAAGACATGTCACTGAACTGTGTAACTGTGTAAAGAAAAGTCTCCCAGTTTTGTAGCCTTTTTGACTTTACATGCCTATATTAAACATTGAATGTTTTCAGAACTGTGCAAAAAAAAGAATGTGTCCCATTTCACTTGTTATATTTCCACATTTTAGTGTTCTTCAGTTCTTTTTTTTACTGTGCAGAAAAAAAGAAAAGGATCAAGTGTCCCATTTCACTTGTTATATTTCCACATTTTAGTGTTCTTCAGTTCTTTTTTTTTCATTCAGTGTGAGAAATCCAGTCTCTTTTGAGCTTTAACAAGTCCATCAAAGTCAGGTTGAATGTCTGAGGTGGAGATGCGAAGCACAGCTGACAGATGTTCATCAGTGAGATAGGATCTGTACCTGGATTTGGTAAACTTCATGACTGAGAATGTCTGTTCACATATGTATGTGGATCCAAAGAGAACCAACATCTTCTGAGCATGTCTCCTCATGTTTGGAAAGTTATCCTCCTTGAGAGCAGAGTAGAACTCTAGCAGTGATGCTGACTTAAAGTGCTCTTTCAGTAGTGAATCAGACTGCAGGTCAATGAGTTCAAGCTGAACATCAGTGGGTGCACTATCAACACTGCAGGTAAAGGGAGAGGAAACCAGCTGCATTTCATCCTCAACCTTTTTGAAATCTTGAAAACGCCTTGAAAATTCATCATGCAGTGCTCCTAACATGGATGAGTACCTGTGCCGGTGATCAGCTGATGGTTTGACTTCTTTCAGGGTTCGAGATTGTTGCTGCCTAGTTGCCTTGAAATTAATTGCAAAAAAAAAAAATGTAATCTACCTACCTCAGTTGTGAAAAAAAATATCAAAACTTCAAATAACCACACTTTCGACAGTTTTCGGCTTGCCATTGCCCCGACTGCTTTGTTGTTGAATCAAGTCAAATCCTAGGTAAGCGTATATTGTGCGTGTGAACGTTGACATGGGAAAAAAAATTTAAAGAAAAAACATTATAAAAAAGAAATATATATATATATATATTTTTTCTAATTATCATGTAATCTTTTGCGGGCCGGTCAGAATCATCCCGCGGGCCGTATTTGGCCCGCCGGCCGTACAATGCCCAGGTCTGGTCTATACTCTGCGCAAGGCTGTTAAACTTGCTAAGAGGACGTATGCTGACAAGATGGAGGCACAAATGGCACAGAATGACACAAGAGGCTTATGGCGGGGACAGCGGACGATAACTGACTACAAAGTCAGCGCCCCCTCAATGGGGAGCGACGACGCCTCTCTCGCGGACAAACTCAACTCCTTCTACGCACGGTTTGGTGCTGACAGTGGCGACGCTAGCTCACCAGCTAGTGACGTCACCGACGCGCCGGCTGTCGTGGAGGGGGGGGGGGCATCCGCGGGGGGGCGGGGACGCTCTCTCATTGAAGGAACACAGTGTGAGAAGACCATTTATGCAGGTGAACACCAGGAAGGCTGCTGGCCCAGATGGAATAACAGGACGCATACTTAAGTCCTGTGCTAACCAGCTAGCCCCTGTGTTCACCACCATATTTAATCTATCCCTGGCGGAATCCGTGGTACCTGCCTGCTTCAAGGTGTCTACTATTATCCCGGTACCAAAGAAATCCTCCCCAACAGGTCTCAATGACTACAGACCGGTGGCACTCACCTCTGTGACCATGAAATGTTTTGAGAGGCTGGTTAAGGATCACATTTGTGCCTCCCTCCCCAGTGATATGGACCCTATGCAATTTGCATACAGGCCAAACAGGTCCACTGATGATGTGGTCTCCCAAGTACTGCACAGCACCCTCTCTCACCTAGACCGCCAGAAGGGGGGCTATGTGAGACTGTTGTTCATTGACTACAGCTCAGCGTTCAACACCATAGTCCCCACCACACTGGTGGACAAGCTGATCGAGCTGGGTCTGAGCTCCGCTCTGAGCGCCTGGATACTGGACTTTCTGAGTGAAAGGCCCCAGGCGATCAGGGTGGGGGGTCAGACCTCCAACACCATCACCCTGAGCATCGGGTCCCCCCAGGGTTCTGAGCCCGCTGCTGTATTCACTATACACACATGACTGTGTGGCCAAGTTCAGCTCCAACTCCATAGTGAAGTTTGCGGACGACACAGTGGTGGTGGGGCTGATCTCGGACAACGACGAGAAGGCCTACCGGGAGGAGGTTGAGGTACTGGAACGCTGGTGCCAGGACAACAGCCTGCTCCTGAACATTGGTAAAACCAAGGAGCTGATCGTGGATTTTAGGAGAAAACAGCAGGGGACACACACCACTGAGGATAAACGGGGCTACCGTGGACAGGGTGAGCAGCTTCAAGTACCTGGGGGTCCACATCTCAGAGGATCTGACATGGACAACACACATAGACTCAGTCGTAAAAAAGGCGAAGCAGCGCCTCTACCACCTGAGACAGTTTAGGAAGTTCAGAGTATCGGGGAAGATTGCTAAATTGCCATTATTATGGCCCATTCAATGTCCTATATGTATTGTTCAGGGTGTAGCAACGTTAAACTTTTTCATTCACATATTCATACTAAAATATGGTCTAAAGTATAAGTATGTTTTTATCGTTTTCTGCAGCTTTCTTCAGAACGTGATTTATAGCCCTAAATGCATTATATTGATGATCAAATACAGTTTGGTAGGAATCTGTGCGAGATAAAAAATTTCAACTGGACGTGGTTCTAGAAGTTTCTACGCATCATCTGATGATGACCGAATGGGCGGGGGATCGTTTATAATTCCGTGGGCAGCGTTAGATGATTCATCCAGAGTGGGTCATATGTTCATCATAGCAGTTTATATGGAATACGTTAGAATATAACGCTGAATCTTACCGTGGCTTCCTCGCGCCGCTGGCAGATGAGCGTGGAACAGAATTTTTTCTATTATGGGATGGAGAAATGCCCGATCCATTTCCAGGTTGTATAATAGTATATACGTCCAAATCATGTTGTTTTTTCGAGTTATTTGCACCGATCGATGTTCACTGTGTCAATACGGAGTCTCTCTAACGATAGCGAGTGCCCGAACCACATATGGATGAGCACTACCGGTTCAAAGGTTAATTTCCGGTTGGCGATCTGCCGATCGGCCACCAGATGGCGCTCTTGAACCGCTAGAGAGTTGAGTGGAGCTTTGCAGTGTGTCTCAGGGCTCCGGAAAGGAAATATGATTTCGATGACAGATTTTTGAAATATTGACATCAAAGACGAGTTACGGCGTCTTCGGCAGAATGAGCATGGCTAGGAATGACGTGTAAACTCGTCCACGGCGATCATAGTGTTAACATGAGCACACACACACTCATGCTGCACACGCTCATACTTATGGTCACTTTACAAAAGGAAAGGTCACTTTAAAAATAGTAGAGTATAACTTGAGATTGTATAATATAGCATTGTATAGCAGTGTACATAAAGACCCAGTGCCTCATCCATAGCTTAACAGTGTATTGCACTAGCACTGGACCTAGCATGTCTTACGATGCTCTGTAAAAACTCATGTACATATACCGATATGCCCTACTTTGATTACTTGTATTATTGCACAATGTCGTTCTATTGGATTATTATTATATTATTATTATTGTATTATGCATAATCGTTGCGGGCAAGACCCACCGCATTTCACTGTATACTTGTATGCCGTGACAAATAAAACTCTTGACTTGACTTGACTTGATTGCCAGCGTGGCGTGCACTATTTATCGTTGGATGCCACCGCCCACTTCAATGATAGCGCTCTAGACGCATAATCTCTGTCTTAAATTATGGCTATGTGTCTAATCTGCCCGTCGTTTATCAATGACTTGTTTGCAGTCAACATTGTCGAGACGGATTGTTTTTTAATCAGTTCATTTCCGTTTTATAGCATTTTGAAAAGCCCTCGTTTTTCAGGAAAATAATATAGACTCCGTGATAAACGCCCTTTACTGGAATATTCTGGCATACACAAAAAACGTTGAAATTTTTCGGCCTATTTATGAATCGTTTTCAAATAAACGCTAGATTATCGATAGTATATGTGTACTTATGCACGCTATAGAAGCGATCTGAAAAATATATTCTCTCATTTCCTGATCAGCACGCACACACACACACACACACATGGGGCACACGCTGATATATAGGTCAAAACAGATCCGTAAATGTATCTATGTTCCAGTTGTATGTACTGTAGAGCTTCAATACACTCTGTACCAATCACAAATACCACCAACCTGGTTGTGTGGCAATAAATTAATCTTGTATCATGTATCTTGTATCTTGTATTTGGAGAGTCCGAGCAGCCATTTTGGAATAAACGCATAGACATACCATTATATAAAGTTTAGTAAAACACTCATTTTCTGTGGTATTGTTATCAACTTTGGACCTGTACTAGATAAGGCTTTAGGCTATGGACCCATTGTGGTTTCCAGGTCATACCTATCAGCTGGAACCTGCAAGAGGCCTCTGTTTGCAAGATAATTCAAATGGAAGTAAATAAAAACGTAAAAACTTAAGTTAACTTAACTTAACTTCAAAGTTTAAAAAGCACTCAGAGTGATTCTTCCTGTTGTGAATAAAAATTCAGAATGTTTCCTTTCAAAAGAGACCAGAGTCGGTACCATATCCCCCCCTCCCAGTGAGCTGTGGTGTTCCACAAGGAAGCATACTAGGACTGCTACTGTTCCTAATTTATGCAAATGACATGTCGTCAGCTTGTGACTGCAACTTGTTCCTGTTTGCGGACGACTCAGCCCTGCTGGTCTCTGACAAGAACAAGTTACAGGTTGAAAAAACCCTCAGCTCAGAACTAGGCTAAATCTGCATATGGCTTGCTGATAACAAACTATCATTACACATGGGCAAAACAGAGTCCATTCTCTTCGGTTCAAATAACAAACTCAGCAAGACCCACGGCTTCTCAGTTACAGTGGGTGACAATATTGTCACAAGGAAAGATGAAATTACCTACCTGGGTTCCATCCTAGAGGCTAATCTTTCCTGTGACAAAATGGCATCCAATGTAATAAAAAAAAGTCAACCAACGAACTCGATTCTTGTACCGGATCTCTCTGGTAAACAAGAATACCCTGAAGACTCTGGCAGGAGCACTCATTCAAGGGTACTACGACTATGCTTGCATCTCATGGTACCAAAGCACCTCAAAGGCGCTAAAAACAAAATTACAAACATCTCAAAACAAACTGGTCAGACTACTGCTTGACCTTACTCCTAGAACCCACCTCACCCCTGCCCACTTTGACAACCTAAGATGGCGATAGAGTACAGCAACTTGCAATGGGCCTGGTCTACAAGATACACTACACGACCAAGGGCTGTACAGTGCGACGAGATGGTCGCGAATTGCCCCTTTAATTGGCCGTTGCGATTGGTAAATATTATCTGGGGGCGGGCTTGCGAGTAGTGCTTTCAAGCTTGCATTCGCATTTCACTCCTAAATTATCCAAGGCGTGTGATGACACCACTCACGCGAGCTGAGCAGTGAGCACTCAGCAGGTATGATCAGCGGGAACAATCGACTGAGCACTCACTCTGATAGACTGGCTGACTTAGCTATGAAGAAAAGTAAAGTTAGTATTGCTTCATATTTTCGACGCGTTCGACCTCCTATAGTGAGCCGAACTGAACTGAACTCAGACACACGGAGAGAGCTGCGGCGTCTGCTGCTCCTCCCGCACCCGTGGCTGTTGTAAACACTAGTCTCTAGTGGGACACTGGGACCTCGGTGAGCCTGCCAGCCGGCTAGCTACTGATATCAACAAATGCTGTCCAGCAAGTCTAGTAGTGCATGATAGCTCGCGTTAGCTTACTGTTCAAAACTAAACGTCCCATTAAACTAAATAGTTCAGATAGCTCCTGATATCAATGTCTTATAACACTGAGTCGATGCGTATTCGAGCTGAGGGCACGCTGAATATAGTCAATAGGGTCCAGCTGCAGCGCCGGAGAATCCTGGCCGTAGCTGGAGGCTACAGTATAGGGTCCAGCTGCAGCTCCGGAGAATCCTGGCCGTAGCTGGAGGCTACTCGAGTACACACAGACAGTGGAGCTGGTTGCATATAGCAAGCATTTTGACTTGTTGCGTGGTGGTGATGTCTCGCAGATAATACAACTACAAGTATGATTATATAATATATATATTTTATTTAAAAAAATATTATATAAAATAATTTATTTTCTTTTTTTTTAAATCAAAAACAATCGATATAAATAATGGTAAAATTGTTATTTAAACATTTTCCCCTAAAAAATATTTGCCCCTAGTGAAAAAGCTTAGCGTACAGCCCTGTACATGTCAAAATACTTCCCAAAGGTCAGTGAATACCACGATCACAACACCAGAGGGAGCTCCACAAATCATGTTAAACCCAGATTCAGCTCAAACAAGGGACTAAACACGTTTCGCAAATATGCCACATCCATGTGGAACGCCCTACCCAAAGCTGTAAAGGAATGTGAATCACTACCCACTTTCAAAACCACTCTCAAAGAACACCTACGGGAGACGGCAATTCGAAACTGGCCCCTGTAAATGTCGTAACCCAACCCACTCCAATGTACAGTAAATTACAAGTATGGTTTTGTCAATATTCCAATGTACAGTTTTACTTGTACAGTTGTACAGTGTTCCCCACCCACCCCTCCTACCGAACCCCCCCCCCCCCCCAACCCCCCCCCACCTAACCACCTCCAATGTACAGTCCCCCCCCCACCCCCCCACCCACCCAACCCCACCCCACCTACCCAACCTCCTCCAATGTACAGTTTTTACGTCAAATGTATATACTCTCTTTTCTGGACTCTTTCTGTATCACAAACAGTACTGTATTTGCAAATCTGGTATGTCATAAATGTATAGATGTAGCAGTACTGTCTATCTGTATGTCATGTATGTCATTAGGTCCTGATGAATAAAAAATGGGGGACCCTGATGTAAACAAGACGAAAGTCTTTCTCTGGTCTGCATCCCCTTAACACTTTGAACGCCACGCCCGAGAATATTCGGGTTTACGCCCCGACCGTTGAATGCCACTTCCGAGAATATTCTGGTGATTATTATTATTTTTTTATTAGCGATCTGAAATCATATTGCATCACGCGAGCCTACCGTTGGAGATCCAGGGGCCGCCGGCGATCAGATGTGAAAAAAGCGCCCCCTATCGTCTCCCAGATGGTAAATCACCCTTTTGGAAAGGACTCAATGAAAGTGAATGGGAGAACGGATTTCTGACTCCACATTTTACTTCTCACTGATGCAGCCGGGGTTACCAGAGTTCATTCTGGAGCCTCTGAGCCGCGGGGAATCATGTGTTCTACTGTACACACGTTGGATCAATACACTTATTGATTTTTTCGAATGGTGATCAGGAATTGGAATATACCATTTGGATACCATCTGATGTCAGGTAAGGAATCTATGTTATCAGTGTTAGGATAATCAGACTCGTTTTCATGGAGATATAAGCGTTTCCACTATATGTGATATAGCTGTTTCACTGTAAAAGCCATGAGGAAATAATAGCAGCGATTATCAGCGCACGGCACGAGTGTGCGTGCGCACACATATACTATCGATCATCTAGCGTTTATTTGAAAATGATTCATAAATAGACCGACAAATGATAACATTCTGGAATATTCCAGTAAAAGGCGATTATCATAGAATGTGTTGTTTTTTCTTCGAAACAGAGTGGTTTTCAAAATGCTATAAAAAGGAAATGAAGCGATAAAAACACAATCTGCCTTTGCCAATGTTGACTGGAAAATGATTCTTTGATAAGCGATGGGCAGATTAGACACATGGCCATAATTTAAAACATAGATTAGGCGATATTAACGTTAACATTGGCCGTGGACCGTGGCATCAAGGGGGTAAAAAGGAAAACCCGGCGTGGCGCTCAAAGTGTTAACAATTGTGTGTATTGAGCTGTACTGTATTGTACCCATTCTGCAATCTGTTAATAAAGTTTTCAATCAATCAATCAATCAGTCATGCATGTGCTATAAGTATAAAGTATAATAAATTGCAGATTACTTTGGGTATGCAATTTTCAGGCGTTTTCTAAAAAATTTGCCCATCAATTAAGTGAGGCAGAGTTGATTAAAAAAAAATATATATATATATATATATTTCTTTTATATATTCGAATTGTATTTTCCCATTCGAATCCCATGCCCATCGAACAAAGCTTCGACGCTTCGAAGTATTTAAGACAGCCCTACTTGTTTGATGGAATGCTCATCTGGTGTTAGGCTAGCAACCTACGTTTAGGCAATCTCTGGGGAAGGGAACCAAGAGCCACTTTTCTACTTTTAATCTTATCTTTTTATCCAAGTGTCTTCTTCACAGTGAGCAATGGCTGAACTATCGGGATTCCCATTGCAGTTTCAGGATAACATGACATTGCAAAGACAGATACCCAAAGCTCCTGGTTCTGTAGGCCTACTTTCCTGGAATATCAGTGGTACTATATGGCTAACGCGGTTAACACAAAAATTATTTTCCCACCTATGAAAATTTAAACCAGACATCATATTTCTATGAATCACTCCAACCGTAACCATAATTCAAGTGATGTAGCAATTATTTTCAGAAAGGGAGTTCAGTTTGATAAAACCTAATCAATCCAAAATACCAATGGCACATATATCATATTAGTAGGCTAATTATATAAAACATATGGCCCTAATTGGGACAACCCACACGCTCACTAATAGCCTCTCTTCCTAATGTTGACAGATCATCATAGCAGGAGATATAAATTGTGTATTGAATCCACAACTAGATACATGTAGATCCAACCCCAAATCAAACAGCATTTATCTAAAGCAGGTACTGTTGTTAATTCTCTCATGCAATCGTATGGCCTCACAAACCCATGAAGGAAGTTGAATCCCACTGCAAAACAACTTTTTTCTCCAGTCCACAAAAGCTATTCCAGAATAGATCATTTCTTGATTAATAACAATCTTTTCCCATTATTCTCCAACTCAAAACATCAAAGCATCTTTATATCAGATCATTCTCCAGTGCAATTAGACCTACATTTTCCTGAAAACATACAACCCTGACAGTCATGGTAACTTAACTCTTCACTATTGTTTAGGGGTGTCATGGTACACAAAAGCCCGTGTTCCTCGGTTTTGAAGTCACGGTTAGGTACGGGTTTTGGGTACAATGGGGGAAGGTTTGGCTTTCAATGTGTAAGGGTTCAGCATTCCCTGGCCAGACTTCACCTGCTGCTCCCCCTCCCCTCCTTTCCATCCTCTTCAACCGCCCCCAGCTTTGCACAGACTTTTGCCAGCTCTGCACAGTACCTCCCCCTGCTGGACATTTAACTGCACTACTCCTCCTTCACTTGAACTTCATCATGTTATCTGTATTTATGTGTTTTCTTCCCTTAGTGTTAACCCTTCCGCTGTGTCTGTTACCCTGTGTGCTCCTGTGCTTTTGTTAGATGTTATCCTTGCCTTTAGTGTTGTCTCCATTGTGTTTTAGCCTTGTGTTATCTTTTGTCCTGTACCCCTGTGTGTTAGTTCTGTTTTCCTCCCAGGTGCGTCTCGTTCCCAATCACCCTCATGTGTCAATTAGTGTGTGTATATCTGTCTCGTCTGCCAGCCTCCCTGTGTCGGTTCATTGTTTGTGTTTGCTGTTTCGGTTCCATGTTCTCTGTGCTGTACCTTGTTCTCCCGTGAGCCTACTCCCTTGTCAGTAAGTGTAGTGTTTTTAGTTTGTTTCCACCATCTTTGTTTTTGTGTGAAGTTCGTCTAGTTTTGTTAGTGTTTATTTGTAGTCAGCTTGTTCCATGTTTTCCTTGCTTGCTTTGCAGTGTTTTTTGTTGTGCCTTTTTACATACTCTCATTATGAGTAGGGATGGGTACCTTTCACATTTGAACCGATACCGGTACCTGTGAATCGAAACCGGTACCCAACGGTACCTTTTTTCGGTACTTTAGTCTAAAACATTTTTATCCAACTACATCAGTTGTAAAAAAAATTATCCAAACTAAATATTTAGTAAATAAATAATGTATTATTATTACTTTATTATTATTTACATCTTACTGATGTAAAGTATTTTACGTAAAGTATTTTACAACTGATTAAACAAACAAACAATCTAGCAGCAATGAACTACGCTGCTGCTGATTGAGTATTCTAGCAGTTCTTTTTGCTCCACCCCCGCTTGGAGAAGACCCGCTCTGCGGTGTGTGTGTGGCTTGTTTACCGACGTCACATCCTCTACTCTTCTGTCCTGAGTTGTGCCGGCTTGCACTGTAGCCCTAGGAGCTAACGTTATGTCAGACGGTTAGCTTAGCTAACGTCAGCTTAAGAACGTTAAACGGGTTACAAATATGTGAAACTATGGAAGGAGTAAGCCGACCGCTAAAAATAAAACCCACCGTGGCAGCGAGAGCACATAGCAAAAGAACGTTTCGAGAGGAGTGGAAGTTTGGAGATAGTAGTGTTTCAAGAGTATGAAACTACAGTAATATGATGCTGGGCTGTAGTGATCAGTTGTTCCGTGTGGCGCAAGTATGTAAAAAAGAAAAACAGAAACAACCCGTTTGTCATCTGTAGTAAATAAATGAAGCTGGAATCCATTCGTGACCATGAACAGAGCCAGTGTCCCATTGTGTCCCGGATTCAATCTCCTCTCCTCTAAAGATGCTCCGTGGCTAGGCTAAGAGCCATGTCAGACAGAGCAGATGTGGAAACTGAGCTACACTTTCTAACAACCTGCCCACTACCAAGATAGATATCCCCAGTCCCCATGAATTGCAAACACCCAAAGAGAGTTTGAAAACATGTATTGTGCCTTAACGTGCGGTTTCGTTTTTGCGGTCAACAAAACGTGACGTCATCTGACTTTTTTTTGCGCATTGTACCGAAAGTTGGCACCGGCAGATCTCACGTGAATCGATACTCGGTAGTACCGACGTGTTTCGGTAGGTACCTTTAAAAGTACCGAATTCGGTACCCATCCCTAATTATGAGTTATTCTTTGTTTTGTAGTTTGCCCTCTGCCGGCCATTGCTGTGCCATCCTTATTGTGTGCTGAAGTAAAGCATTATACTGCCCCTACTGCTAGTACTGTTCCTACTGCTAGCATAGCCCCTGCGGCTAGCCAGGCTTCCACAGCTAGTCAGGTCTCCACTGCTAGCGTAGCTTCCACAGCTAGCAAGGCCCCCACGGCTAGGTCTGTGTTTCCCACAGCTAGGACTACCCCTTCAGCTAGCTCGTTCTCTACTGCTAGGACTGCCCCTTCAGCTAGCATGTTCTCGTCTCCTGGAGCCGCTCTGTCAGCTAGTTCTATGGTTCCCACAGCTAGGACTGCCCCTTCAACTAGCTTGTTCTCTGCAGCTAACCTAGCCTCTACTGCTAGCTTAGCTTCTACTGCTAGTTCAGTCCCAACTGCTAGCGTAGCTTCATCAGCTAGCCTGTGTCCCACAGTCAGGAGAGTCTGTGTGGGCTCCTTGGCCCCTACTGCTAGCCCCACTTTATGTGTAGCTCCCTCTGCTAGCATAGCTCCTGCAGCTAGCAGGACTCGGAAGACTAGCAGAGCCTTTTCAGCTAGCAAGGCTTCTGCAGATAGCAGAACCTCTCCAGCTAGCTTGTTCCCTGCAGCTAGCCAGGCCTCCACAGCTAGTACAGCCCTGTCTGTTAGTTTAACCCCTGCAGCTACCCAGGCCTCCACAGCTAGTACAGCCCTGTCTGCTAGCTTAGCCCCTGCAGCTAGCCAGGCCTTCACAGCTAACCCAGCCTCTACTGTCAGCCTAGCCCCTGCTAGTGTAGCCCCGGCTGCTCCTGTCCCTTCTCCGGCTCCCGGGGAGACCCCGACTTCTGGTCCGGGCCCTGCTACTGCTCCTGTCCCCGGGGAGTCACCTGCTCCCAGCTCTACACTCAAGTCCGGCTCCACGGTCGAGTCCGGCTCTACGCCCGGTCCGGCTTCTACGCCCGGCCTCCACGCCTGGTCCGGCTCCCACGCCTGGCCCAGCCGCTACGCCCGGCCTCCACGCCTGGTCCGGCTCCCACGCCTGGCCCAGCCGCTAGGCCCGGTCCGGCTTCTACGCCTGGCTTGGCCTCCACGCCTGGTCCGGCTTCTACACCCGGCCCTGCCTCCACGCCTGGCCCAGCCGCTATGCTCGGTCCGGCTTCTACGCCCGGCCCGGCCTCCACGCCTGGCCCAGCCGGTACACCCGGTCCGGCTTCTACGCCTGGCCCGGCCTCCACGCTTGGTCCGACTCCCACGCTTCGCCCAGCTGCTACGCCCGGTCCGGCTTCTACACCCAGCCCTGCCTCTTCGTCTGCTCCGGCTCCGACGCCTGGCCCAGCCGCTATGCCCGTTCCGGCTTCTACGCCCGGCCTTCACACCTGGTCCGGCTCCTACGCCTAGCCCAGCCTCGTCTGGTCCCGCCTCTACGTCCGGGTCTGCTTCCTCATCTGGTCCCGCCTCTACGTCCAGGCCTGCTTCATCGTCTGGTCCGGTTCTATGCCCATGCCTACGCCGGGTCCCGCTTCCGGGGGGACCCCAGCCCCAGGTCCTACTCCTGGGCTGTCACCTCGGCCCCCCTGCTCTCCCTCGACCCCCTCATTGGCCCGCTGTCCCCGCTTCCAGTCCCCCTCGACCCCCTCGTCGGCCCTCTGTCCCGGTTTCCAGTTCCCCTCGTGGACCCTCTGTCCCCGTTTCCAGTTCCCCTGATCCCGTGCCCCGTTCTCCCTTCTCCAGCCCCCTCTCCAGCCCCTTTCCTCAGCCCCCCTTCTTCTATGCCCCTCCTGGGTTTCTGTCGCCGCCCCCCTGCCCCAGTGCCCCTCATCCCAGCCCTATCCATCCTGACCTTTTCCCCCGGACTCTCCCAGTGTTCACCTTCCCTGGATCCCGGCCCCCCGTCTTACCCGTTCCCAGACGGTCTTTTTGGCCATCTGGAAGCCGTCCCTGGAGGGGGGAGTACTGTAAGGGTTCAGCATTCCCTTTTGTTAGATGTTATTCTTGCCTTTAGTGTTGTCTCCATTGTGTTTTAGCCTTGTGTTATCTTTTGTCCTGTACCCCTGTGTGTTAGTTCTGTTTTCCTCCCAGGTGCGTCTCGTTCCCAATCACCCTCATGTGTCAATTACTGTGTGTATATCTGTCTCGTCTGCCAGCCTCCCTGTGTTGGTACATTGTTTGTGTTAGCTGTTTGCTGTTTCGGTTCCATGTTCTCTGTGCTGTACCTTGTTCTCCCGTGAGCCTATTCCCTTGTCAGTAAGTGTAGTGTTTTTTGTTTGTTTCCACCATCTTTGTTTTCGTGTGAAGTTTGTCTCGTTTTGTTAGTGTTTATTTGTAGTCAGCTTGTTCCATGTTTTCCTTGCCTGCTTTGCAGTGTTTTTTGTTGTGCCTTTTTACATACTCTCATTATGAGTTATTCTTTGTTTTGTAGTTTGCCCTCTGCCGGCCATTGCTGTGCCATCCTTATTGTGTGCTGAAGTAAAGCATTATACTTTTGACTTCACCCCTGGCCCCCGTGGCCTGGCCCCCGAGCTGAAGACCATGCCAGTAGTAACAAATGAACAACAACCACGACCATCGGTCATGAAGACAGTGATTTGCACTCTGAGCAATGTCAAGCCCCGGTTGGAAATACTTTGGATTTTGATTAACTTGTGGAACATTGAGACAGTTTTATGCAAGCTATATAAACTACATAAACTCCAATCGAGTTCTAGTGTCAAGAAAGTAAGTAGCCTACTTTTCCGTTTTTAGCACTTTATTGTAAATCATCCCTCAGGGTAAAACTTTATTGAATAGAGAAAGAAGCGTCATGCAATTCATACTCTGGAAGACATGATAAAAAAGGCCTTTGAGCCTTTCAGGACCTAAAAGAGTTCTATTACATACCTGGCGAATCATTCTTCCTTTACCTACAACTAAGGTCTGCGCTCAGGGCCCACGGTGTACCGTGGGCCCAGGCATTGTACCCACACCCCTACTCTGTGGAACGCTCTACCCACAGCCGTAAAATAATGTGAATCCCTACCCTCCTTCAAAACCGCTCTCAAAGAGCACCTACGGGAGGCTGCAATTCGAAACTGGCCCGGTAAATGTCCAAACCCCCACCCACCCACCCACCCAACCCCCTCCAATATACAGTTTCTTCCCCCTCGAATGTATATATTTTCTTTTATGATCTCTGTCTCTTAACTGTCTCTTAAACAGTACTGTATATTTGTATATCTTGTATGTCATAAATGTCATGATGAATTGAAAATGGGGGACCCTGATGTAAACAAGACGAAAGTCTTTCTCTGGTCTGCACCCCCTTAACAATTGTGTGTATTGAGCCATACTGTATTGTACCCATTCTGCAATCTGTTAATAAAGTTTTCAATCAATCAATCAAACCCTTTTGTCGGCCTTATCGGTGACAGGACATCCACAAGAGGGTTCATCTCAGATTTCTATATACGGTTAATCAAATCCACATACAAAAAACTAAATTTAGATACAGTCTGGCGAGGGGACATCCCGGAGTTAGACCCTGAGTTTGACTGGGACGACGTTTGGACAAATGCTATATTAGCCTCCCGCAACCCTAATCATCAACAAATTCATTTAAAGGTCCCATGCATTATAAATGGCCTTTTCCAGTGTTTAGCATTGTTTCCTATAGCAATTGGGGATTATATCAATGTGGTCTGTGTCGTTAATTATCATATTGACTCATCAGTCTAGTCTTAGGTTCACAAGATCTTCCCTCACTCAACTAAGCTGTTCTGATTTGACGGTATTGCTGACGTGAATAAGGTACTGTGTGCGGTTCGCCTCTTCCCTGGACCTTTAATTCCTGTTCCCTGGACCTTTTATTCCCTGTCTCCTCACCTCACCAGCCCCCACCCTCGCGTTGTCGTTACTGTGAGGTTCGCCTCTTCCCTGGACCTTTAATTCCTGTTCCCTGGACCTTTAATTCCCTGTCTCCTCACCTCTCTAGCCCCCACCCTCGTGTTCGTTTACTCTCGTCTGCTCTTCAGCAGCCCACACCCTTGGACTATCTTTCATTATGTGTTTGATTGGTCCGTGCCGAACACACACTTCTAGTCAAGTATCAATTACTATCTCGCACCTGATGTGTGTTCTAATTAGCGCCCCAGTGGGCTTTAAATAGCTCGATCTCCCCCCCCAGTCCTGGTCGGGTCGTTCTCTATCTGCAAACTCCTACGGGAGATTCTCTATCTGTAAGCTCCTACGGGAGATTCCCTATCTGTCTGTATGCTGTTTCATCTCCGGCGTGAGACGAGGTGCAAGCCTTCGCCACCTGTCGCCGTTTGCCTGGAGTGGGACACAGTACTGCGCTCTCTAATTCTCTACGGGAGGTATTCCAGTGTTCCACTCCAGACCCCGCGCCAGACGCGCACCACTCCAGACTCCGCGCTGATGCGCTCCTACAGCAGACGCGCACCACTCCAGACTCCGCGCTGATGCGCTCCTACAGCAGACGTGCACCACTCCAGACTCCGCGCTGATGCACTCCTACAGCAGACGCGCTCCACTCCAGACGCGCATCGCTCTCTAATTCTCTACGGGAGGATGTGTCTCTCCGAGCCGGCGCGCTCTCCGAACCGGCGCGTTCTCCAAGCAGACGCGCACCACTCCAGACCCCGCGCCAGACGCGCACCACTCCAGACTCCGCGCTGATGCGCTCCTACAGCAGACGCGCACCACTCCAGACTCCGCGCTGATGCGCTCCTACAGCAGACGCGCACCACTCCAGACTCCGCGCTGATGCGCTCCTACAGCAGACGCGCACCACTCCAGACTCCGCGCTGATGCGCTCCTACAGCAGACGCGCTCCTTCAGCAGACACGCTCCACTCCAGACGCGCATCGCTCTCTAATTCTCTACGGGAGGATGTGTCTCTCCGAGCCGGCGCGCTCTCCGAACCGGCGCGTTCTCCAAGCAGACGCGCACCACTCCAGACTCCGCGCTGATGCGCTCCTACAGCAGACGCGCTCCTTCAGCAGACGCGCTCCACTCCAGACGCGCATCGCTCTCTAATTCTCTACGGGAGGATGTGTCTCTCCGAGCCGGCGCGCTCTCCGAACCGGTGCGTTCTCCAAGCAGACGCGCTCCACTCCAGACGCGCATCGCTCTCTAATTCTCTACGGGAGGATGCGTCTCTCCGAGCCGGCGCGCTCTCCTCCAGACGTCTAGCCTGCGCGCTCCTACTCCATCCCTGTAAGCAGCTCTGCCCCTCGCCCTGTCCAAGGCCTTAACCCTGTTCTCTCTGTCCCTGTCTCCAGCCCGCCTCCGCGGGCCTCTGTCCCTGTTCCCCTCTCCAGTGCCCCAGTCCCTCGCCCTGTCCAAGGCCTTAACCCTGTTCTCTCTGTCCCTGTCTCCAGCCCGCCTCCGCGGGCCTCTGTCCCTGTTCCCCTCTCCAGTGCCCCAGTCCCTCGCCCTGTCCAAGGCCTTAACCCTGTTTTCTCTGTCCCTGTCTCCAGCCCGCCTCCGCGGGCCTCTGTCCCTGTTCCCCTCTCCGTTGCCCCTGTTCCTGCCCTGTCCTTGCCCTGGCCCTGTCCTTTAGCCTTAGCCCCTTAGCCTGCTCGCCTCTTAAAGGCACAGTGCCTATTTTCCCTAGTTCTTGTTTTCCAGTATTTTGTGTTCCCCCTTAAAGGCACAGTGCCTATTTTCCCTAGTTCTTGTTTTCCAGTATTTTGTGTTCTCCCTTAGCCTTCCCCTTAGCCTGCTCGCCTCTTAAAGGCACATTGCCCTTTTTCCTTGTTCCAGTAATTTTGTGTTCTCCCTTAAAGGGACAGTGCCGCTTTTCTGTTGTTTTCAATAAATGCCCAGTTCTTGGCTTACTCTCATACCTGTCTTGTGTTGTGCGATTGGGGTCGGTTACAAACCATAACAGTACGACCCGACCAGTCGACGACCCCAGCCAGCCAGCGTTTCCGTTAGAACATATTCGTGCCGGTCTGGGTGTCCTGCAAGATTTCTATCACCGGACATATTCGAGATATTCCGGTCAGAGTTTTAAACAGCAGTCTATTATAATCACATTTTTATGAGCTAACGAATTCCGTTATAATTGGACATGTGTATTAATTACATCAAGCGAAGAATGAGAAATTGATTTGCAGAATCAAATTACTATCTCTCGCCTCTCAAGTTAGTGCGATACGCTACCAGCATCAAGCTCCCGCCCCGCAGGCTCCCGCTGCAGCAGCTCTGTCACACGCACCCCCAAATGAATCTCGAGTCGACATCGCTTCACCTCGTTGTATCAGACACGTCACACATATCATAATGTTCAACTTCACGTATACAGTCATTAATATATTCCAAATAAAATAAGTCCCTCGATACTCCGTGCTGCTGCTGACTTGAAATAAAATAGACCGCGTATGTGGGCAGTCGGTCCGACACTAAACAGCAGTCTGTTATAATCACATTTTTATGAGCTAACGAATTCCGTTATATTGGACATTTGTATTAATTATATCAAGCGAAGAACTGAGAAAGCAGAGAGACGGCAACATTATCGTGGTTTGCGTGACGACTCTCTCCACCTCGCAACGACTTATTTGCAAAGAGTATGGCGCTGCAGAGCAGCTGATTCAGTGTTATTGGCTCTTTTCTGGGAACCGCACAGCAGCGCCCCCCACCCAACATTGGCTGAAAATGGCTGAATTGGAGTACTGCTGGAATACTGCATTGTGCTGATAGTGCTCTGGCTCTGCAGCTTCACAAAAGTTCGCACACCCAGCACTAAGCTCTCGCTGACGACGTCGTTGTCATTATTAGAAGCAACGAGGAAACAAATGTAATGATCGTTTCGTTCATCGCATAGGCTATTTAATTTTAGCCTATTTTAATACAATTCAAATAATCAAATTGTGCTTAGACTCAGGGAATTATTTTCACCAGACATTAAGACCGGAGAGAGTAAATATGTCGGACTTCAACAGATTTTGCCGGTCAAATACCGGTAATTACCGGCTAACGGAAACGCTGCAGCCAGCACAGACGGTGTATGTTGAGTTAGCCTTTGTTAGTTCCCCTGTTGACTCCCCTGTTAGCTTCCCTGTTAGCCCTGTTAGCTCCCCTGTTAGCTTATTAGTCTCCCCTGTTAGCTCCCCTGTTAGCCTTGTTAGCTCCCCTGTTAGCTTCCCTGTTAGCTCCCCTGTTAGCCTGTTAGTCTCCCCTGTTAGCCTGTTAGTCTCCCCTGTTAGCTTCCCTGTTAGCCTCGTTAGCTCCCCTGCAGGTTGCCAGGCCTCTACTACCAGCTTGGCCCCAGTCTGCTAGCTTAGCCCCGGCTGCTAGCACAGCCTCTATGTTAATGCAGCCCTTGCAGCTAGCATAGGCCCTGTAGCTAGCCATGCCCAGGCAGCTAACCTGGTCCCTCTGCATGGCCTCCACTTTTTGTGTAGCCTTCCCCGCTGCTAGGACTGCCTCTTCAGCTAGCAAGGTCAGTTTTCTCCCACTGCTAGGACTGCCCCTTCAGCTAGCAAGGTCAGGTTTCTCCCACTGCTAGGACTGCCCCTTCAGCTAGCAAGGTCAGTTTCCCCACTGCTAGGACTGCCCCTTCAGCTAGCAAGGTCAGTTTTCCCCACTGCTAGGACTGCCCCTTCAGCTAGCAAGGTCAGTTTTCCCCACTGCTAGGACTGCCCCTTCAGCTAGCAAGGTCAGTTCTCCCCGCTGCTAGGAGTGCCCCTTCAGCTAGCATGGTCAGTTTCCCCGCTGCTAGGACTGCCCTTTCAGCTAGCAAAGTCAGTTTTCCCCACTGCTAGGACTGCCCCTTCAGCTAGCAAGGTCAGTTTTTCCCCACTGCTAGGACTGCCCTTTCAGCTAGCAAGGTCAGTTTCCCCACTGCTAGGACTGCCCCTTCAGCTAGCAAGGTCAGTTTTCTCCCACTGCTAGGACTGCCCCTTCAGCTAGCAAGGTCAGTTTTCCCCACTGCTAGGACTGCCCCTTCAGCTAGCAAGGTCAGTTTCCCCACAGCTAGGACTGTCCTTCCAGCTAGCTTGTTCTCTCATGCTGGTCCAGCCCTGTCTGCTAGCCTAGCTCCGGCAGCTAGCGCAGCCTCTATGTTAATGTAGCATTACAGCTAGCATAGGCCCTGTAGCTATCAGCTCCTCTAGTTACCCCTCAGCTCCTCTGGTTACCCCTCAGCTCCTCTAGTTACCCCTCAGCTCCTCTAGTTACCCCTCAGCTCCTCTGGTTACCCCTCAGCTCCTTTAGTTACCCCTCAGCTCCTCTAGTTACCCCTCAGCTCCTCTGGTTACCCCTCAGCTCCTCTAGTTACCCCTCAGCTACCATAGTTACCCCTCAGCTACCCTAGTTACCCCTCAGCTACCCTAGTTACCCCTCAGCTACCCTAGTTACCCCTCAGCTACCCTAGTTACCCCTCAGCTACCCTGTCCCTTTGCTAGCCCCACTTTTGGTGTAGCTTCCCCTGCTAGCATGGCCCAGTAATTTTTTTGTTTGTTGCCTTGGTTATGTCCCCTGCCCCTCTGTCTATGTTTTTGGGTCGCCCGGTGGCTCCCGTGGAGGGGGGAGTACTGTGAGGTTCGCCTCTTCCCTGGACCTTTAATTCCTGTTCCCTGGACCTTTTATTCCCTGTCTCCTCACCTCACCAGCCCCCACCCTCGCGTTGTCGTTACTGTGAGGTTCGCCTCTTCCCTGGACCTTTAATTCCTGTTCCCTGGACCTGATGCGCTCCTACAGCAGACGCGCTCCTTCAGCAGACGCGCTCCACTCCAGACGCGCATCGCTCTCTAATTCTCTACGGGAGGATGTGTCTCTCCGAGCCGGCGCGCTCTCCGAACCGGCGCGTTCTCCAAGCAGACGCGCTCCACTCCAGACGCGCATCGCTCTCTAATTCTCTACGGGAGGATGCGTCTCTCCGAGCCGGCGCGCTCTCCTCCAGACGTCTAGCCTGCGCGCTCCTACTCCATCCCTGTAAGCAGCTCTGCCCCTCGCCCTGTCCAAGGCCTTAACCCTGTTCTCTCTGTCCCTGTCTCCAGCCCGCCTCTGCGGGCCTCTGTCCCTGTTCCCCTCTCCAGTGCCCCAGTCCCTCGCCCTGTCCAAGGCCTTAACCCTGTTCTCTCTGTCCCTGTCTCCAGCCCGCCTCCGCGGGCCTCTGTCCCTGTTCCCCTCTCCAGTGCCCCAGTCCCTCGCCCTGTCCAAGGCCTTAACCCTGTTTTCTCTGTCCCTGTCTCCAGCCCGCCTCCGCGGGCCTCTGTCCCTGTTCCCCTCTCCGTTGCCCCTGTTCCTGCCCTGTCCTTGCCCTGGCCCTGTCCTTTAGCCTTAGCCCCTTAGCCTGCTCGCCTCTTAAAGGCACAGTGCCTATTTTCCCTAGTTCTTGTTTTCCAGTATTTTGTGTTCCCCCTTAAAGGCACAGTGCCTATTTTCCCTAGTTCTTGTTTTCCAGTATTTTGTGTTCTCCCTTAGCCTTCCCCTTAGCCTGCTCGCCTCTTAAAGGCACATTGCCCTTTTTCCTTGTTCCAGTAATTTTGTGTTCTCCCTTAAAGGGACAGTGCCGCTTTTCTGTTGTTTTCAATAAATGCCCAGTTCTTGGCTTACTCTCATACCTGTCTTGTGTTGTGCGATTGGGGTCGGTTACAAACCATAACAGTACTGATTTGCAGTAACGCCCCCTCTATGGTTGTAGCGCATAGTGTAACCCGACACTTTCTCAACCGGGTTTTGACAGAGAGGCAGAGAACGAGCGAGCGAGAGAGAGGGAGAGAGAGAGATAGAGAGGGAGAGAGAGAGGGACCGGCGGGACCGCGTGCAGAAGTGTGTGTAAAAATGTGTGTGCGCCATCTCTCTCCCTCATCGGAGCATTTTGACTGCGTGTGTGTCGGGGACGTATCTCTCCTCTCTCTCTCTCCCTCTCTCTCTCTCTCTCTTTCTCTCTCTCTCTCTCTCGCTTGCTCATTCTCTCTCTCGCTCTCTCTCGTATGTATCACGCTGTGTGGGTGACTGTCACTCAAAGCACTTATGGGCGGAGCCCATCCAATAACAGCCTGAAATCCTGAGGCTGAAAAATGATGCTTTTGAGTACTTGATTAGAAATATAAAACAATGAATAAAAAAAAATAAAAACTTACAGATGTCTTCCATAGACTCACAGGAATTGTGTAAAGTTGCCCAAATAGTGCAAGGTATAGCAATGCATGTCCCCTTTAAATTATATTCATAGGACTAGGGATGTCCGATATTATCGGCCTACCGATATTATCGGCCGATATCGGCATTAAAATGTGATATCGAAAAATATTGGTATAGTTTTTTTTTACATTTCTATAACCTTTATTTACCCAGGCAAGCAAGTAAGAACAAATTCTGATTTTATTTATTGTCAAAAGTATGCATAATGTTGTGTTAATTCCACAACAACAGATATGTAATGTTAACACTTTGGTTGCCTAAGGTTAAATTAATGATATACCATAGATTGCCAGCGCTATTTGTCTATGGAGAAAGTCCCCTTCTTTGCAGGGCTATAACTTTTTAAATTCTATTGCTACATTGCCATTATTAGGGCCCATTCAAAGTCCTATATGTATTGTTCATTGTGTAGCAACGTTAAACTTTTTCATTCACATATTCATAGTAAAGTATGGTCTAATGTATAAGTATGTTTTCATCTCTTTCTGCAGCTTTCTCCAGAATGTGATATATAGCCCCAAATGCATTATATTGATGATGAAATACAGTTTGATGGCAATCAGCGCGATATAAAAAATTCCAACTAGACGTACTTCTAGAAGTTACTACACGTCATCTGATGTTGACCGGATGGGCGAGGGGGCGTTTATAATTCCGTGGGCAGCGTTATACCAATCATCTAATGTGGGTCAAATGTTGATAATATCAGTTATTATCGAAGACGGTAACGTTACACGCTGAAACTCACCCCAGTCTCCGCGCGCCGTTGGGCGATCATCGTCGAGTAGAAATTTTATCATTATGGGATATATTATTACCCGGTCCATCTCCAGCTTGTATAATTGTATATACGTCCAAATCATGTTGTTTATCGAGTTATTGGCAATCGATCGCTATGTAGAGTGACGAGCTAGAGTCACGGGACATGTACCGAGTGGCCGGAAGCAATACGGACGTCTAGCAAAACCTCTAATGCGCTTCCTGTTAAGCGCTTGCGCCGATCGGCCACCAGATGGCGCTCCTGAACCGCCAGAGAGCTCAGTGGGTCCTGCTGGTGGATCTCAGGCCAGCGGAGGGACATTATGAATCCGATCGCAGATTTTTGAAATATTGATATAAAGACGACGTACAGCGTCCCCCGGCAACTTTAGCATGGCCAGCAAAGACGTCTAAAGACGGCTCCCGGCAGTCAAAGTGTTAATTACCTGAAATTATTACATTTTTGGGGGGGGGGGGGAACTCTGCATATATTGGTATCGGTTGATATCGGTATCGGAAATTAAGAGTTGGACAATATCGGTATATCGGTATCTGTAAAAAAGCCAATATCGAGCATCCCTACATAGGACGTATCTCACACCTAAGAAACTGTTTGCCGTGGGACTGGTGGCCGACTCTCGATGCACGCTATGCTCTCTAAGAGCCACTGGTACGTATATGCATATGGTCTGGGAGTGCCCACCTGTGGCCCGTTTTTGGAAAGCTATAACAGCTAAACTCTCGGGCATCTGTAATATTTCGATTCCACTCACGGCAACAACATTACTACTAAACGGTGTATCATTGTTACCAACAACCATACAACAGAAATGGATCATCCTGGCAGGCATCACAGCAGCTAAAAAGTGTGTTGCCATGAGATGGAAAGAGCCTGAGAATCTCAAGGTAATTAATTGGTCCTTGACATTCCTGGACGTTATATATATCTGGAGATTTCTACTGCTCGGATGGTTGGGGTTGGACAAGCGGGCATAGAGTTGTGGACTGCTGCGGCCAAGTTAGTCAAGAACTCCATAGTAGGGGTGGGGTGTCGGTCCTGGGGAGTCCGGCGGTCTAGGGGGGGGGGGGGGGGGTGTCTGTCTAGTGTCTAATGTCTTCTGTGTTGTTTGTGAGACTTTATTATTTTAATTTGTTATTGCTATTTTTATTTTTACTTGTTACTTTTTACCTGTTGTTATATATTTTAATTTTTATTCTGTATTATTAGTTCAGATTTATATATAACAGATTTATTATTTATATTTAGTATTTTGTTTTAGTATTTTTATTATTTTTGTTGCCTTGTCAGTATTTCTTTTTGATAAACTTTTTTTCCTCCTTTTTTCTGTATTTTTCTCCCATCCCAATTTTAGTCGTTATACCAATTCCCCCCTCCCCTTCCTGGTCGCTGCGCGCATTCCCCCCCCACTTGCCGGTCTAGGGAGCCCTGAAGACTATCACATGCTTCCTCCGATAAATGCGGAGTCAGCCAGCCGCTTCTTTTTTCACCTGACAGCAAGGACTCTCACTGGGGAAGTGTAACGCGTGGGAGGATCACACTACCTCCCCCAGTTCCCTCCCTCGCTGTGCAGGCGCCCTGACCGACCTGTAGGAGTCGCTGTTTACAACGACCAGGATACACCCCACCGGCTTCCCACCCGCTGACACTGCCAATTGTATCAGTATGGACGACCGACCAAGCCAGAGGTACCGCTGACAGCTGGATTCGATACCAGTGTCTCTTGCGGTGGTAGGCAGACGCTTAGTCCGCTGCGCTACCCGGCCGGCCCTTGCCTTGTCAGTATTGTAATTATTGTTGTCGTCAATGTTGTGTTTGTTTTTGAAAAATGTTAAAAAAAAAAATTATCCAAATCTTTTTTTTTAACAGAACTTGTTCAGAGGCGTATTGTTGTGTATGAATGTCCGTTCTATGTGCCATAAACTATCATTAATTTGATCTCAGAGAAACAGCCCCTTCTCAATCTAGCACCAATTCCTAATAACGCACTGATAGAGAGAGGGTGTGTGGGGGGGGGGGGGGTAGGTCTTCTAGCTCTGGCTTGTCGTTTGCGTTCGCCATACTATGAGGCTATGGTAAATTACAGGTAATCTCTCAGTGGTGTGCGTGGGCTGAACGAACAACATCCGACCCTCAAGTTATATTTTGGGAAGGGGGTGAACTTGAAGTTTTTTATTAAATTCTGGACGCAAAAGAAAGTTCTCCACATGCAGGACGTTGTATTCGTTCAGTACACAGCGCGTACTGAACCGAAGGTCCAGTATTGAAACGGTTCGGTATGGATATGTGTACCATTACACCCCTACTATTGTTATGCATCCAGTTTAACACATTCCTGGCCAACCACGTATATATATGTGTTTGGGAGCCGACCGTTGAAGGCCAACCATGTATAATATACGTGGTAAACTAATTTGAGCTTTTATTCCATTTTAATATCCCGTATGTTGTCACAGAGCTGTATTTTGGCTGGAAAAGGCATATTGGGACTCCGAAAGTGCAGTACCGGCCAGATCCTGGTATTGGCGCTGTCTCGAGAATGCAGTTTCCCCGGTTGCAGACCGGGTGTAACTTTTTTTTCGCTCCGGGTTAGCTTTTCTGTTAGCCTAAAGCTATGGCTTCACCAGATCGCCTGGAATGGAATACTTTTTGCAACGCCGAATTCAGTATGCAGTAAAGGAATATAGCATCAGCCAATGTACATATTGATCTACCAGATGGCGATCAAATAACTGGGAAATTATTTATGGAATCCAACCGGCCACAGGTAAGAGCGATTTGACGTAAATTGCAGCCTGATCGGGCCTTGTTCTCATAGCCATCCACCCAGTCAGCGTATGATGTTGGTAATCAATAATCAGAAACGACTTCCCCCGCCCCCCCCCCCCCCCTTTCATGCATTCATGGTGGAACATGATACCGATCATATGCATTTAGATTTTTAACTCTAGCTTGTGTAGGGCCGAAACGCTAATCGATTTAACGTTATTAGCTTAGCGCCCTATAACTAGCTTTGCAGGAATGACCCCAGACCATTCCGATATAACGTTGATATTCACAACCTATAAAACGGGAACGTATTGATGAAAAAAAAAAATCTTTATGGCATATTGAAGGGAAGGTTTTTTTTTGTGTCAAATTTTTTCTCCTCCTATTTTTCTTGTATTTTCCTCCCATCCCAATTTAGTCGTTATGCCAATTCCCCTCTCCCCTTCCTGGTCGTTGCGTGCATTTGCCCCCTACTTGCCGGTCTAGGGAGCCCTGAAGTCTATCACATGCTTCCTCCGATACATAGGAGACAGCCAGCAGCCTCTTTTCACCTGGCAGCGAGGACTCTCATTGGGTGAGTGTAACACGTGGGAGGGCACACTACCTCACCCAGATCCCTTCCTCGCTGTGCAGGCGCCCTGACCGACCTGTAGGAGTCGCTGTTTACAACGACCAGATTACCACCCACCGGCTTCCCTCCCGCTGACACTGCCAATTGTGTCAGTATGACGACCGGCCAAGCCGGAGGCACCGCTGACAGCTGGATTCGATACCAGTGTCTCTGCGGTGGTAGACAGATGATTAGTCCTCTGCGCTACCCGGCCGCCCTTGAAGGGAAGGTTATACTGTCAATTGACAATGACAATGGACACATAGCAATAATATAAAATATAGATTTAGCTCTACAAACAACCTCACGCACAGTGAAAACTTGTAATGAAAAGCTGGCCTCATAGAGTGGGGCCCGTCTAATCCCAATGGCCACGAATGTGTTAACCTCTTAAAGGAAAACTCCAACATTTTGGGAAATTAGCTTATTTGCCATCTACCCTGGAGTTAGACAAGAAGATGCATACCTTTTTCTTCTCTGTGCATGCAGTAGGAGTAGGAAGACGTTGGGAACTAGGCTAATGGAGGAACCTACTTGTGACTGACGCTAAGTTAGGCTAACGGTGCGTGTCTTCCTACTCCTACTGCATGCACAGAGAAGAAAAAATGTATGTATCTTCTTGTCTAACTGCAGGGTAGATGGAAAATAAGCAAATTTCCCAAAATGTTGGAGTTTTCCTTTAAGCCTGGAGCCCTATTTTCTGAAAATCTGCCTAAAATACATACCTAGACCCTGCTTTTCTTTATCATAAATCGATCAATAGAGACCGTATTAGATCCCCAATTATCATATCATGGGGTATCATTGGAAAGCCACACTCATTGGCTACAACCCTGTCCAAAGGTTTTCGAGATCGCCAAATGATTGACGGAGCTAGAGCCCCAGGAGTCGGGGGTGGTAATGTGTACTTTTGCGTACTTTGGCGCACGCCTCACATATCGGCATGTAACTCGAGAACAGCTGAACGGATTTTGTGGCAAAGTGGCATCGCGAATCGTCCTCATGAGGGCCCACATGTGGGCCCTTGGATGTTAAGAGGTTTTAATGTTTTTTTAATTTTATTTTTTGTAGCCAAGAGTAAAGAGCATAACCCTATCAAAACAGTAGTCAAAGTGTATATTTTCATTTTTACCGATGTTTTATACGATTGACCGAAAATAAGAATTTATCGGAAAAATGCTAATTATATCTCTTTTATCGTAAAACCGCAAGGACATGACTAAATCCAGATTTAACCCTCCCATTGGAAAGAGGAGCCTTTTCCCTATCCATAGATGTATGATTTGGCCATAATAAGGTCAAGGTCAAGGTCAAATATGAATTTATAATTAAAATTGATTATCATTTATTACTGTATCTACAAATCCTTCTGTTTAATCATCTTCCCTTTATTCATTTGCTTAGATTCTTTTTACACTTGATCTCAAGAAGGTGCTGAATGAGCTCAGTGAGGGAGCTCGGTTCCAGCACAATTGTAACATGGTGTTATTCACCGGCACAGATGCAAAAATAAATCATAATTTATATTCTCCTTTTTTTCATTACAATTTACTCAAGCCTAGTAACAGACACAATATTTCTAGATGTCCCTAGATACCAAGAACATGCAAATTGGCCTAGTAGAAGTGGAGCAATCTTCCATTTACTTAGGCATGTACCTTTAGGCGAGATTTCTGAAAATAGGGCTACAGCTTAACAGGCTAAGTAAATGGAATATTGCTCCACTTCTACAAGGACCATTTGCATATTCTTGGTATCTAGGGACATCTATCTCTATCTAGGCTTGCTTAAATTGTGATGAAACAAATGAGAATATGAATTATGATCTTTCTTTGCATCTTTGACAGTGAATAACATCATGCAAAAAATTACCAGACATGAAAAACTGCCAATGCTCTCGTGCAGTACCTTCTTGAGATCATGTGTACAGAAAATCTAAGGAAATGAATAAAGGGAAGATGATTAAACAGAAGGTTTTGTAGATACAGTACTGAATTCTCCCATCCGGACCAATGCAATTTGAAATATTATTATAGAATATAGAAAAGCAGGCTTATAAATTACCTTATTATAGCCAATTCGCACATTTATATAAATACATATATTATCTTTCAAATGCCCGAGTTCAATTTGGATTTAGTATCACCAGGCGTGCATAAGAACAGATAATGAAATCTACTGTATGTACAGTAGCTTTTTTTATCAGGGTGGCACCATTTTTAAACAAATTTCAAATCTAATTGTTGCTACATGCAAAAAATAGGGAACTATTTGCTAACTAACTGCACTTCAATATATGTCAATAACGTTAAGTTGTGTGGTTTATTATCCCGAATAATA
Source organism: Notolepis coatsorum (assembly GCF_963971535.1). Classification (NCBI taxonomy): domain Eukaryota; kingdom Metazoa; phylum Chordata; class Actinopteri; order Aulopiformes; family Paralepididae; genus Notolepis; species Notolepis coatsorum. The sequence goes on from NC_140171.1 coordinate 69,400,191, forward strand.
AGAGATATTAAAAAAATTGAAACCCCATAGAGGCCCTTGGGGAAGAACTACAATTCCCGACGTTAAAGTTTTCCAAAATGGCGACTTTCGCGAACTAAATAACACCAAAACGAAAATTAAAATCTTAACCTATTGGTAAACTAACGTATTGATGATAATATACATTATAAATGCTGTTGTGGTGGTTATGATGGGCCTAACTAAATTAATAGTTGGTTTCAGGTTGGTTGTCAGTTTGGCCATGGGTAGGTAGGGAATTTATTTTATTTTATTTTTTTATTTTATTCTTTCCCACGGCGACTATGGATAGGGAATTTCTTTATTTAATTAAAATGTTCACAACAACATGGATGCATGTACTCTGCCAGCATGTTTAATATCCATAATACTAAATGTTTGACTAAGATTTCTATGAAACTTTATTCCAAAAAAAATAAAAAATATATTGGGTCGCACCTAAATCGGCAGGGTCGGTCGGCAACCTGAAACCAACTATTAATTTTGTTAGGCCTTATACTTGAATACATTTGAAAAATAAAACGATACTTTTGTCAAACAGTCTGGACAGATTGATTTATGACGTGATGTCATTTGCGGTCCGCCAATGGACTGCACGGGTGGAAGAGGTTAAAGAATTTGTCAATCAGCAAATAATCTTTCTTGATACAAATATCCAGAAATATCATGATGCACACTGTGGGAAACACTTAGCCTATATCAGAGGCCAGATCATTTCATACACAGCAAATATGAATAAACAATGTAATAAACCACTTTTAGAAATCTCATCTCCTCTTAAAAATGGAATTCAATAATTTATCCACCCATCAGGCCGAAAGGAATCTACTCAGAACAAAGCACAAAGTCTATGAGCATGGAGATAAGGCAGGCAAAATGCTCTCACATCATCTCAGACAAATGTCCAATAATTCCCAAATTACAGAGATAAATACTGGCCCTGATACAACCACATACATCCTCAACTCATTAACAATCAATTTAAGAAATATTACTCAGATCTATATCTCTCTGACATAGAAACGAATAGATCTACAATACAAACATTCCTTGATACATTGGATACTCCCATTCTTGAACCAGATGTTGAGACCTCTCTTGATGAACCACTTACCACTTAGTGAGATAGAAACGGCAATCCACTCCATGCAAAGTACCGGATGGGTTTCCGGACGAGTATTACAAGTATGTTTCTTCTAAATTAGTACCCGTCCTGAAATCAATGTATGATGAAACACTAGGAAATAGCAATCTACAACCAACCCTAACTGTAACTGAAGGGTACAATTCCCTGACTGTATTGAATAAGTATGGTATCATTAAACCACTACTGAGTTATGTACATTACTACTGGCCATACAGTACACATGTATATGAGATGAACACCCCCACAATAACACGGCTTAACAAGGAAAGTACTGTTTGTAATATTTATTAGAAGAGCATCAATATTATCTTACATTATTGAGAATTAGAGTTGCGCTTGTAAGGCGAAGAATGTGCATGAATAGGTCAAGAGCGTAAGTCCATGAGCATATTACGAAGGGGATAATTAATACCACCTGTAGCATAAGAATTATATAAGGTACACTCGTAGGTCAGCTGGAGATACTAGGGGGGTTCCCTCCGGTTGTAAGCCAGCAGGGGAGAGGATTTGTCGGTAGCAAAAGTCTGGATCAACGAGGAATAAAGAGACTCCAGGTACAGGAGACGGTGCAATAATCCCTTGATCCGTAGACAAAGCAACAGCTATTCTCCGGTATGCACTGCCGGATGAAAGCTAGCCAGCCTCAGAGTCCTAGAGGCGGGCTCGACGGGGCTCCTCACAGGGTAAATCCCACACGGTAGTGGGGGTAGACGATTCTCTGTTCCAGCAGCCACAGGACCAAAGCAATATAATCCAACCGAAAAGGGCTCTGTAGTCGTCGGTGTAGGTTATCCAGTGTACATATCCACACGGTTCTCGTCTAGGGCTCCTCGGATGGCGGCACAAGGTTAGGCCGCCCAGCCTGGATAAGCACGCTAGCTCGGTACGATGAAACGTTGGTAATGCTGGTCACTGTAGAACGGTAGCCGCACGATACACTATACATAATAGACTATTACTTAATAATAGAATCGGTCGAACTCGACGATACAGCGTTAAACTCTGACACTTCAGCTATCAATTCGCACGCGGTCTCAAGGCTCTATTTCGGGGCAAAACGGGCCCACTTCACAGCACGTTGTATCGTGGTGAAGGCTTCAACTTGTTACTAAGATTAAGATTACTGCTGTATTCACCTGCGCCGTATTTATACGTAAGGTGAATAATCTAGTACCAGCCTTATTTCTGTCTCGTATTACTGCGCAAACCTGGGCATGTTGAGACATGTCTTAGCGGTGACTTTAAACTAGACATTGGGGGTATGGCCGTGGCGCCTAGGGGGTCGCTGTCCAATAGGAGAACGAATATTATGGTCTGGCCTGTACTAGGTAAAGGGATATTCCGTGTATATGTACAAAGAATATACAAGGGATATCAGACGATATACAAATACTATACAATATATCTCAAGTAATAAATATATATATTCGGTTTAATCTGACCCTTTGTAACACTAACACAATAAACTATATCAGTACTGTTAAAAAAGGATAAAAACCTGCTTGATTGTTGTTCATCTTACAGACCTATCAGTCTCCTATGCTGTGACTATAAAATACTCACTAAATCTCTTCCAAAGCAGTTCAATGTGGTGATACCTACAATTATACATCAAGACCAAAAAGGTCCACTCACCAAAAAGGACCACTCACTCACCTGAGAGACGATCATTCTTCAATGTGAGGTGACTTCTTAATATACTATATTCAATACACCCAGAACATCTACCTGAGGTGATCCTACATGCAGTAACATTTGGATTTGGGGAGATGTTTTCTAGTTGGATTAAAATTCTGCTCTGTGTCCTAGTTCCACTTAACTGTTAAAATGAATGGCTTGATATCAGAATACTTCCCAATATATAAGGGTACTTGCCAGGGTTGTTGCTTGTCACTATTTCTGTTCGATTCGGCCATATAACCTCTTGCTATTGCAATCAGGAAGGATGAGAAAATTACAATGTGCTGATTGGTCATGCCTACAGTACCCATTTCCTTAGCTCGACGTGTTAACGCCCTGAAAATGACACTATTGCCAAGATTCCTATATTTATTTCAAGCACCTCCTGTCTGGCTTCCAAAACAATTCAAATTTTGTCTGGAACAAATCAATGCCCTACATTTACAAATACCTACATTTACAAATACCTACATTTACAAATACCTACATTTGAAGGGGGGTTGGGTGTCCCTAACTTCCTGTATTATTACTGGGCAGCAAATATCTCCAAATTGGGTCGCAGCTCACCTCACATACATCGATTTCCCCAATTTTCATTGTATCTGCTTCATTACCAAAATGTAATAATATCAGGATGTTTTCTATTCCAGTAGTGCTCAACTCCATTTCAATTTTGGATCATTTTAATCTTAATCAAATTAACAGTCTGTCTCCCTTATCCCTTAACCATATTTTCACACACTCACAAATGGATGCTACTTTTGCTGGTTGGCACCGACTTGGGTTAGTCTTCTTTGAAGATCTACTTGATGATAATACATTGTATTACAATGTATTTAGAATATTTATGCAAAGAGCACAATATCTCAAAATCATAATTTCTTAAAGGTCCCCTGTTTCCAGTGTTTCTCATTGTTTTCTATCAATGGGGGTTTGTATCAATGGAGTCTGTGTCTCTAATTCTCATTTTGGCTCATCAGTCTAGTCTCGAGTTCACGAGATCCTCCCTCACTCAACTAAGCCATTCTGATTTGACTGTTTTGCTGACGTGAGTAAGGCACTGGTTGTAGTCACCGCCCACAATCAACAATTTGCTCAACAACAGAGCGAGTGGAATTACTTCCTCAAACGGGTTGACGTGCGCAGGTGCCGACAGAGACAGCAGAGAACGAGCGAGCGAGAGAGAGAGAGGGAGAGAGAGAGATAGAGAGGGAAAGAGAGAGAGAGAGAGGGAGAAAGGGAGAGATAGAGATAGAGAGGGAGAGAGAGAGAGAGGGACATGAGCATTTACACACAACCTCCCGACCGCGTGGGGCTGGAGCTTCTCCACTCGCATATCACTGTCAAAATATCAAAGAGCACGCTCCCACGTGCACGCCCGTATTCCGATCGGTGCAATAATATTCACAGGGGTATATATTGTCATTTGAAACAAGTTACCAATGCATTGTCCCGTGGGATTATGCCCCCCCGTGGCGAAATTAATTAGTATCCCCCTCAATCTCTCTATATCTCTCTGTCTGCCAGTGCAGACTGTGGGTGACTGTCACTCAACGTGCTTATGGGCGGAGCCCAGCCCAAAACAGCTTGAAACTACAACTTCGTGCTGCTGCCGACTTGAGGTGTCGGTGGGCAGTCTGCCCGACATTAAAGGGGAACTATTTTACTATTCCTAGCACTATTTGGGCAACTTTAAACAATTCCTGTCAGTCTATTGAAGACATCTGTACGTTTAAAAAAAAATAAATGCATTGGTTTATATTTCTAATCAAGTACTCAAACCCATCATTTTTCAGCCACAAGAAATCAGGCTGTTATGGCCTGGCTCCGCCCATAAGCACTTTGAGTGACAGTCAGTCGAGAGAGAGAGAGAGAGAGAGAGAGGGGGTGTAGACAGACAGACAGACACCCTATGTCTATACGTTGTGTTAGTTTGCTGCTGCTATGAGAGAGAGAGAGAGAGAGAGAGAGAGAGAGAGAGAGAGAGAGAGAGAGAGAGAGAGAGAGAGAGAGAGAGAGAGACAGACAGACAGACAGACAGACAGACAGACAGACAGACAGACAGACAGACAGACAGACAGACAGACAGACAGACAGACAGACAGACAGACAGACAGACAGACAGACAGACAGACACCCTATGTCTATACGTTGTGTTAGTTTGCTGCTGCTATGAGAGAGAGAGAGAGAGAGAGAGAGAGAGAGAGAGAGAGAGAGAGAGAGAGAGAGAGAGAGAGAGAGAGAAAGAGAGAGAGAGAGCGAGAGAGAGAGAGAGAGAGAAAAAAAAGTGTAAACACTCTGCGTGTCCTCCCGGGAGAGGGAGCCGGGAGGACACGCAGAGTGTTTACAGTTCTCTCTCTCTCGGTTCGGGAGCATGAGCTGTCTGTGGCGCAGCGCGGTGGTGGACTTGAGCCGGGAGGACACGCAGAGTGTTTACAGTTCTCTCTCTCTCGGTTCGGGAGCATGAGCTGTCTGTGGCGCAGCGCGGTGGTGGACTTGAGCCGGGAGGACACGCAGAGTGTTTACAGTTCTCTCTCTCTCGGTTCGGGAGCATGAGCTGTCTGTGGCGCAGCGCGGTGGTGGACTTGAGCCGGGAGGACACGCAGAGTGTTTACAGTTCTCTCTCTCTCGGTTCTGGAGCATGAGCTGTCTGTGGCGCAGCGCAGTGGTGGACTTGAGCCGGGAGGACACGCAGAGTGTTTACAGTTCTCTCTCTCTCGGTTCGGGAGCATGAGCTGTCTGTGGCGCAGCGCGGTGGTGGACTTCCTCGAGAGGGAGAGGGAGACGCAGAGCGTTTACAGTTCTCTGCTTCTCTCGCTCGGCGGGCAGCTAGAGGGGGCGGGTGTTATTATGCAAATGCACCATATGACGTCCCATATAGGCAAATTTTCAGATGACTCACTTGAGGGAGGGACATTATTGTGAGGGGAGAATTGGAAGAATGCGCCAAATCGAGAATTAGAGACATAGATTCTATTACTATAAGTCCACATAGCTAGAAAATAACCCTAAACACAGGAAAAGGTCATTTATAAGATAGTTCCCCTTTAATAAACAGCAGTCTGTTATAATCACATTTTTATGAGCTAACGAATTCCGTTATATTGGACATTTGTAGTAATTATATCAAGCGAATAACTGAGAAATTTGACAGAGAGAGACGGCAACATTATCGTGGGTTTGCGTGATGACTATACAGGGTATCTGCAGGTTTAGCCCAGTCAGATTTAAGGCTTTTTAAGACTTTTTAATGCCACTCAGAATTAAATTTAATACCAATTTCACGATAACAAAATGGCAAAAATCATGGGTACTCTCAGTACTCATTCAAGGGTACTACGACTATGCTTGCACCTCATGGTACCAAAGCACCTCAAAGGCACTAAAAACAAGATTACAAACATCACAAAACAAACTGGTCAGACTACTGCTTAACCTCACTCCTAAAACCCATTTTTACCCCTGCCCACATTCAAAACCGCTCTTAAAGAGCACCTACGGGAGACTGCAATTCGAAACTGGCCACCGTAAATGTCCAACCCCCCCCCCCCCCCCCCCCTCCTAATGTACAGTCTCATCCCCATCATATATATATAATATTTTCTGTTAGGATCTCTGGGTAACAGTACTGTATATTATTTGCATATCGTATATGTCACAAATGTAACAGTACTACAGTATATACCTGTATGTCATGTATGTCCCTATGCCATAAATGTCATGTCATGTATGTTTTTACTGTATTCATTTCTGTATATTTTATTTCATTTTTATTCTATTTTACTCTACTCTTATCCTAGGCAACTTGATTGATTTGTGTTATTATTCTAATTCGTGACCTGTCCTGTCTAAATGTTTAAATGTTGAGCGATTTGCAGTGTCAAATTTCCCACGGGATAATAAAAGTATTTCTATTCTATCTATTCTATGTTGTGTATGTCAATATGAATTCAAAATGGGGGACCCTGATGTAAACAAGACAAACGTCTTTCTCTGGTCTGCATCCCCTTATTATTGTGTGTATTGAGCTGTACTGTATTGTACACATTCTGCAATCTGTTAAATAAAGTTGTCATTCATCCAGTTGTTTTGTTTTTGTGGTTTGGTTGAATGAATACTTTATTTAACAGATTTCAGAATGGGTACAATACAGTACAGCTCAATACACACAATAATAAGGGGATGCAGACCAGAGAAAGACGTTTGTCTTGTTTACATCAGGGTCCCTCATTTTCAATTCATAGTGACATTTATGACATGCACAACATACATGACATCATGACATTTATGGCATAGGGACATACATGTATATATTACTGTTACATTTGTGACATATATGATATGCAAATATACAGTACTGTTACCCATAGATCCTAACATATATATATATATATATATATACATATAAATATGATGGGGAGGAGACTGTACATTAGGAGGGGGTAGGTGTGTGGTAGAAAATAAATACATAGGGTGGGGTGAAGCTCTCACTCTCATCAACACAAACGTGTCCTTGCCCTTGTTTACATCCGTGGAGAGATTTTTTGGATGCAAGAAGCCAATCCAAACCTGGCTATGTAGGACGTTTTATCTTTTCCACACGTGAATGTTTTAGCGACTTCAGAGTCAGGGAACATCGCTTGAAACACCTCTCCTAGTCCCTCATTTCCATTGTAGGACTGATGCTTTGCGACCGTATTTAGAACCCACAGTACCTCAGCTTCAAGGGTTGGCGTGGAGCCGAACGTTACCCGGACAGGTGCAGATGTAATTGGTGGTAGACCTACCTGTCCCTCAGCAGTTGATGTGGACAGCGTCGCCGTCGAAAATAAATTTGATATTGAAGTTGTCTGCAGGCGGGTTTTTGCAGAGGTAAACATGCTTAGCGCTGTGCATGTGTGACTCGACTGCTTTTATTCCCATCGTTCCCAGTTTAAAATCCTTTTTGCGGAGTTTGCAGCGGGCCTCGTAATTATCTTTCACTGGGACCAACCACGTTCATTTCCCATGTTAAATTAACGAGTGCAAATAAATACAAATCAATTAAACTAAACTAAGCGTCAGCGTTATCGCTACGGCTTGAATAACGTGTTACCTATGCTCAGGTGTTCTGAAATAGCTCCCGACGGCGACACACATTAAGGACAACATTAAGGTTCCGCCCCACTGCGTACCGTTTGCGTGAAAGAAAGAAAAAAGCCTGATTTATCTCCCGTTAATAGTTTCCCCCCAGATTTCACAATGAAACATAAGATGACATGGCATGTTTTTAAGACCTCCGAAAGTCGGATTTAAGACATTTTAAGACAAATTAAGGCCTTAATAGTTGATAGTTGAATTTAAGACTTTTTAAGACTTTTTAAGGTCCCGCGGACACCCTGCTATATCTCCACCTCCCAACGACTTGGTGCTGGTCATAATGTCCGTGAAAATAATTCCCTCTAAGCACAATTTGATTATTTTAATTGTATTAAAATAGGCTAAAATGAAATAGCCTATGCGATGAACGAAACAATCATTACATTTGTTTCATCGTTGCTTCACCAAGCAGGTCTAATAATGACAACGATGTTGTCAGCGGGAGCTTGGTGCTAGATTTGTGAGAGCATGCAGCTGCAGACCCGCAGAGCAGCGGTGTTTTCAGGTCCGGTCTGGGGACCGCTCAGCAGAGCCCCCCACCCAACAGCTGAATTGCCAATGGCTGAATTGGAGTATTGCACTGTGCGGGCACAGCTCTGTGGGTTCTGTGGCTCTGCAGCTGCATGCTTCTCGCAAATCTAGCACCAAGCTCCCGCTGACAACATCGTTGTCATTATTAGACCTGCTTGGTGAAGCAACGATGAAACAAATGTAATGATTGTTTCGTTCATCGCATAGGCTATTTCATTTTAGCCTATTTTAATACAATTCAAATAATCAAATTGTGCTTAGAGGGAATTATTTTCACCAGACATTATGACAGGAGAGATTAAATATGTCGGACTTCAACAGATTTTGCCGGTCAAATACCGGTAATTACCGGCTAACGGAAACCCTGATACCTAGGTCATTAGATATGATAAACAATTTAAAACAGATTTAAAACCACACCCACATAGGTTACACAGAACGGGTAGTGATTACAAAAATGGATTCAGCTCGAGGGATTCATTTAGACCATGGGGTTCCACAGAATTCAGAGTAAAAATCCAGTATGCTTCCCTTTGTAAGAGAAGTTTTATTATATCACCGCCCCTGGGTGGCAGGGTGACTCTTTCGATTCCAATGAACCTTAGAGAGGCTGTGGATCCATGATCTCTCTCCTTGTAGTGTCTCGCAATGGCATAATCCATATTGTTCTTCCTAATGGCCATGGGCGGAGTTTATGGGGGTGCAGGGGGTGCATTGCACCCCCTGGTGGCCGGGGGTGAAATTGCTTTAAAAAAAAAAGAAAAAAAAATCAAGATTATTTTTATTTTAATAAAATTATAATAATTGTGAGAAACAAATCTGAATTCTATTATGTTTTGTTTTACAATACATTCATTTTATAGTAGTAATCATGTCACATTATAAGGCGAACCTTCTGTAGTGTGGCAGTGAAAGGGTTAACGCGCGGCCAAGCACCACCATTCGCAGCAGCAGCAGCAGAATGCCCCATGCGATAGTACATTGTAACGCTTGTACAAAGCCACTTATTCTGAGATGATAATTAATGTATCTGGATAACCAATGCACGGATTTTGTCGAGGCAGGTAGCGTTATTTCGGGAAAATTGATATCTATAGTCTGGTATATTTTTCGTCCACGAAAAATGGAGGCTGTAATAATTATTATTGCTCGAGAGTCTCTATGAATAATAATAATTAGAGCCTCCATTTTTCATGGACGAAAAATATACCAGACTATAGATATCAATTTCCCCGAAATAATGCTACCTGCCCCGACAGAATCCGTTCATTGGTTATCCAGATACAGATGAATTAGCATCTTAGAATAACAAATAACACATAAAAGACAAACGCAACATCTTTTTCTTTTCTTTTCTCCAGCGCGACCAGCACATCTTTCGTTGGATTGGCATGTCTAATAATGCTGTTATTAGAAAATGTGAACTTTTGTTTGTACAGCCTTTGACAACCTACTGTATGCATACGTGTGTGCGGCTGTGCGCTTGGCAGAGTGTTGCACAGTATTTTGTTATTTTTGTATGTCATGTTTGGTACAGTAAAGTGGTCTAGTGGAGCAGCAATATACTTGTTGTGGTCTTTTTATTTTAGTATTTCCTTCTTTATCTTTGTCACTTTGTCAATGATTAAGAGTAAGTCAGTTAAAAATGATCCCCCGTAGTGCTGTGTGTGTGAGTGTGTGTGTGTGCTGCTGTACTACCTAAATAAAATAAAAAATTAGGGGTTAGGGCATTGTAAAAACGCTAAAATAATAAAATAAAGGTCAAAAAAATCACGCGGGTATCGTTCGCCAAGCAGTCGCACCCCCTGGCGGCCTATTGCTTAATAACAGCGGAGCAGTGCTGCCGTTGCTTCCGCGTTTTCCCTGATTGGCTGCGACACGCCCTGCGGCAACCGCAGAGCGGAGCGGCAGCCGCGGAGCGGAGCGGCAGAGCTTGCGGAATTATGTAACCGCCCTAATCCGTCATGATTTTCATTCGGCGCTCAGCTCACCTGGCAGCGCAGCGGTCCTGCGGTCCTGCGGTCCGTTGTTGACGAGTTCGAATCCCATCAATTTTTTTTTTAAACATGATTTTTTTTTTTTTACGTGTATTCTTTCGCCGGTTAAGGTTAGGCATGGTTAAGGTTAAGGTTAGGCATTGTTTCGGAGTTGGTTAAGGTTAGAACGGTTAAGTTTAGGCGCTGTTAAGGAGCTGGTTATGGTTAGAGTTTGTCTTAGAGAATGGCAATATTCTTTCTATGGTTAAGGTTAAGGTTAGGCATGGTTAAGGTTAATGTTGTGAAGGGCCAGATTAAACCGAATATATATATTTATTTATATATATATATTTAATTGTATTTGTATATTCTCTAATATTCCTTGATATCCCTTGTATATTCCTTGTACAATATGCATTGAATATCCATTCTAGCCTACTGAACATCCCATAATAGTCTCCATTCTACTATTGGTCGAGACCTTGGTGCCAGGCTGCCATACCCCCAGACCCAGTTCAAACGTACCGCTCAACATGTACGAACAAGTCCTAGTTCCGCGTAGGAATCTGGCTACCGCACCACTAATGGGACTATTTGTTCATAGTGCGTATATATACTGCGCTACTAAAGTAGGACTTCCTTTTTCAGTCCAGTTTCTTACCCTCCAATAGAGTCACAGACGTAAAGCCTCCCCGCGACGCCACGTGTGGGAGTAAGGCCAAGTTCGCCTACCATCGGTACTGAGACATCGTGTATATTAATATTTGAATAGTCATATTTGGCACTATATCGTCGAGTTGGACGTAGTCTATTAAGCTAATAATAGTCTGTTAATATATAGTGCTTCGTACGGTGAGAATACTACCGTAGTCAGCACCCCATCGTTTCGGGCAGAGAACTGGCTGCTTATCCAGGGTGGTTGACCCCACGTGAAGCTGCACCCGAGGAGCCCCAGAGCCGACGAGCGAGTGGACCGGTATACCGGATTATTCTACCGACGACAGCCCGCCTTCCCAGGCACGGATTATGCTTTGTATACGTTGATTATTCCATGGATAAAGACCCCCGACACTGCTGTGTGTTGGAACCCCCCCCCCTGGAGAGGACGCAAGGTGAAGAGACGCTCTGCAAGACGAGGTCGCTTCACGTCTCTCCTCCGTGGACCGGAGGACGCCGGCCCACAAAGAGTCCACCTGCTTTCATCTGTGGTCCAAGGATCGCCGGCGCATTGAACGGCACTACAGTGGGTTCACCTGGGATACCCTTGGCCGGATGAGGCAGCCGGATTCTACCCCCCCCCCCCCTTCCTACTCCTGTCTGCTTACAAGCGACCGGATTAACCCCCCCTAGTGTATCCAGTATATAATCATTAAAGTATCATTGCTGTTATTCCTTAAACTATTCCAGGTCGTATATGTACCACCTGCGCCTTCAGAGATTGGACATTCTCTATTGATATACCGACGAATACTCTTGCCATAAAAGTGCATACTAATTCCCATTCATAAATGTGATTGATTTGATTAAGTGCTTGCTCTACACACCATCGCTGTGTAGAAATAAAGACCTATTTCTAATTCGTACATTTGTGTTGGATCCGTTTCATCTACGTGACAGTGTTCATCATAATATATTTATGCCGAGTACTGGGTGGCCGAATATTAAGTACAAAGGTAGTGGTAGTAAGTATCATATCTAGTAATACAGTCAGGGAATTGTACCCCTCAGTTACAATTGGTCCTTCGAGCCGGATGGTAATTAGTGTAGTATTAATATAGTGTTATTAATATTGAAATGGCCTATGATGAACACTCCACGAAACGATCCTCCTAACCAACGCCCGCAGCGCGAACGACGGCTCCCTCAGTACTTAGAGGCTTACGCTGTCAGTCAACAACCTAGTCTTCTACTAACAGTAAACGCGGTAAAACTAGAAAGTAAAAGTATGTCTAACCCCAACGCCCAGACTACCCCGACCATAGAGGCCCCTACGGGTTCTAATGTAACTGACCAAGTTCACGGTGGGGACCAGTGGGAACCAGACATGACTTCACACCCCGCCAGTACTGAAGAAGTAGTCCCCGATGAGTCCCGGGAGGAATACAACGCTACCGAGAGAGAACTCGGCACGGAAGAAGACGGGGAGAGCACCGTGGAGATAGAGCTCCAAGGCTCCGCAAGGAGTACCCCGAGGGAAGGCTCCCCTATACAACCGCCTTCTCCCAGCGAGGCAGAGAGGACCCTACAGCAGGCCTTCCTCATCAGCCTGAACGCCGCTGCTGAACGCGACCGACTGCAGATCCAGCAGCGGAGCGAAGAAGAGCATATACGTCTAGAAATAAGACGCATTCAGAGGGAAGAGAATGTGGCCCGAGACCGAGCAGACAGCCAGCGAGCAGCTGCTGGTGCTCTACGGGACGCAGAGCGCGACAGACAGCAAGCGCAACTAATAGAACAGCTGATCAGACGGACAACACCCTCTCCCTCCGCCAGAGGCTCCAGGAACTCGTCTAGACACACCTCCAGGGCGGCATCCCCTAGCCGAGTAAACAACCCTGAACTTGACCAACAGACGAGGTCTATACCCCCCACAGACCACCTCCCCCCACCGGTCCAAGCGAGACCTAGCAACCGGGAAGGAGCAGCATATCCTGTGGAGAGGCTAAACCAGAGACTACAAGCACTGGATGACCTAACTGAAGACGAAGAGGAAGAGGAGGAGAACCACGCCCGACGACAGCACAGTACTCTACCGGACCAGGAGGTCCGGTACAGCCCAGGCTATACTCCCGCGGAGCTGCGCTACAGACCCCCGACTCTATACACGGGTGAGCACGACGCACGACCCGCACCGAGGAACAGCACCTGGACAAGCGGGCCATGGTACACTGCCGGTACCAGCCCATACCAAGGAGCGGGAGGAGACTCGCCTAGGAGGCCTCTCCCCCAACGCTCGCCGATGTATCCACAGTCAGCGTCATACATTGGCACGCCTATGGTACCCGACTTCACCCAAGAGAACCGGGCCCAGTATACAGAACTCTGCATGTGTCTGGAGACCATGTTGGTGGATGTATTGGATGAACGCCATAAATACGCCATCCTACTGAAGCACTTAAAGGTACCCCGCGCACATAATATAGCGCTCGCCTACGCGACTTCCACCACCCCATACACAGCAGCGCTGGTAGCATTGGACCAGAGGTATGGGCGCATATGGGATTACGTGATCCAGGAGATCCGACACATCGACCGCTTACCCCCAGCAATAGACAATCGAGCACTGGACGACCTGTCCATCAGAGTGCAGTCCCTGGTAGGGATGTTGGGAGCGCAGAGAGAGAAGGGGAGGCATGAACTTTACGCCAACTCAAATGTGGAAAGGATCTTGGAGAAGCTGCCGCCCGCTCGACAGGAGCGTTTTAGGCGACAGAGAGATCACCGAGAACCGAATGGCCCCGAACCGAACCTCCTCGATCTAGCAGACTTCCTGGCGAGAGAAGTCAGCAGCCTACGGCTAGATACATTCGGACGGAGCACCCCTGGCTCCAGAGAAGGAACCAGACGACTAAATGATGGAAGAAGATCGGTGACTGTGATGCACCAATCGGAGTCAGTACCGAGCAGCAGGAGCCACAGTACCCCCTCCAGAACGGAGAAGTGGAAGATAGTGTGCCCCTACTGTGAGAAAGAACACTGGCTAGCGCAATGTGACTCCTTCCCCAAGCTGAACGCGGAGGAAGCAAGTCAATGGATAAAGTCCAACAAGCGCTGTTTTCGCTGTGCGCGCTCACACATGGCAGCCGAATGCCGCTTAAAGAAAAGGTGCACCAAGTGCGATGGAGCCCATCTGGACATACTTCACGACAGTAACAGACGGCGCCCTTCACCCGCACCATCCAGCAGCAAAGCGAGCGTCATGTACATCGATCCCGCCAGCAGCAGTGGAGCCCGAGTACTCCTAAAAGTAGTGCGTGTGACACTAAGCTACCAGAATAAAGTCCTGGACACTTACGCCGTCCTCGATGACGGGTCCGAGAAGACCCTTCTGCTCGCCTCCGCTGCAGCCCAGCTAGGGCTGCGGGGAAGCGAAACCCAAATGACAATTCGGACAATAAGACGAGATTTGAAGACGATAAAGGGCGAGAATGTCTCATTCTCTATCGCAGCAAGCGGCCAGCCTGAGCGACGGTACCAGATTACAGACGCTTTCACCAGCCAAGAAACAGGACTGTCGCGGTACACATACCCCGTCGCCAAGCTGATGGAGAAATACGTACATCTGCGCAAGTTACCGATCCCGCTCATAGACAATGCTATGCCGACCCTGTTGATAGGCTCCGACCATGCAGACCTCATTGTCCCGATAGACCGGGTTCATACCGGACCCCGAGGCTGTCCTGCAGCAGTCGAGACCCGTTTGGGATGGACTCTCCAAGGCCCGCTCGCCAAATCTCTCAACCGAAGTACAGCCACTAGATGTCTCCACTCCCGAGTCACAGAGGGAGAAACCGCACTCCTGCAACACGTAGAGCGGCTATGGACCTTGGAACAAATGCCCTTTAAGAACGGAAAGAAAGACATTCGCTCTAAAGATGACATTTACGCCATTCACCTCCTCGAGACAGGGACCAAGAGAGTCCCGGTCAACGGCGTGTTGAGATACGCCACGCCACTCCTGCGGCGAGAAGGAATGCCTACTTTCCACGCCAAGACAGACGCCACAGAACGGTACCTGCTGAACACGGAGCGGCGCTTAGCCAAGAACCCCGCCCAAGAGAGTGTATACCGCGCCGAGATTGAGAAGCTCATCACAGCGGGACACGTCACAAAGATGGACATTAAAGAGGCTGACCAGACCACTGAATCGTGGTACGTGCCTCACCACAAGGTCCATCACAACGGTAAAGACCGCATAGTATTTAACTGCAGCTACCAGATCGGATCCCAAAATCTGAATAAAGAGTTACTGCCCGGTCCCACACTCGGCCCCTCCCTACTCGGCGTTCTACTCCGCTTCCGCCAGGAAAAGGTGGCCATCAGCGGGGACATTAAAGGAATGTTCCTGCAGGTGAGATTAGTAGAGGAGGACAAGCCCCTGTTACGGTTCCTATGGAGAGAGAAGCCAGGAGATGAGCACCCAGCCATCTACCAATGGGAAGTCCTCCCCTTCGGAACGACGTGCAGCCCCTGCTGTGCTACATTTGCACTACAGAAACATGTAGCAGAGGACCCAGCAGCGGACGAAGAGGTCCGACACAGCGTAAAGAACAGCTTCTACGTAGACAACTGTCTACAAAGCCTTTCAACCCAGGAAGAAGCCGAGGCTCTCCTGATTAAACTCCGCGCCTCATTGATCAAAGGCGGCTTTGATCTCAGGCAGTGGGCCAGCAGCGATCCGCAAGTACTGCGCAGCCTCTCCTCCGAGGACAAGGCAGCCAGCAGCGAGACCTGGATGGCTACAATCCCGGGAGAAGCCCAGGAGATGACCCTGGGATTGGTGTGGCGATTCAAAACAGATTCGCTTCACTACAGACACAAGCCCCTGACTACGGAGCAGGGAAGGCCGGCGGCGGCGCCGACCACCAGACGGAGTGTGTACACAACACTCGCCCGACAATATGACCCGCTAGGATGTATTCTACCGTACACCACCAGGGCAAAAATGATTGTACGAGCATTGTGGGACAAGGACCAGGGCTGGGACGACCCCATTCCCGCACACCTTGCATCCACCTGGAGAGAGTGGGAGATGGAGCTCCACTCACTCCCAGGCGTTAATATGCGCCGAAGCTACTTCTCACCCACGGTGAGGCCAGAGACATGTAAAATGGACTTACACGTCTTCAGTGACGCCTCAGAGGTCGCATACGGATCAGTAGCCTACTTGCGGGCCCAAGAAAGGGGGGGAGAGATCTACACAGCATTTGTCCTCGCCCGCTCGAGAATAGCCCCACGCAAGCAACAATCTATCCCACGTCTAGAGCTCTGCGCAGCCCTAGCCGGAGCGCACCTAGCCACGCTCATCCAACGTGAGCTCACCATACCGGTGTCTAGAACAATCCTGTGGTCAGATTCCACGACAGTACTCGCCTGGATCAAATCGGACTCATGCAAGTACAAAGTCTTCGTGGGAGTCAGAGTCACCGAGATTCAAGACTTAACCGAAGAGTTAACCGGAGAAACAGAGTGGCGCTACGTTGATACAAAACAGAACCCAGCTGACGTCATCACCCGGGGGATGCCCCTGGATGACCTCACCCGTCACAATGCTTACAGTGACGGCCCCGCATTCCTAAGACTCCCGGAAGGACAGTGGCCCAGGCCTATCCCGAGGGAAGCAAGTCCAGAGGAGGTGGAAAATAAGAAGTCTGTGTTCTGTGGATTGAGCACCGTAGCCTCCACCGACCCTAACATAGACGATTGCACGTCCATAGAGAGTGCACAACAAAGAACATTCCTGCGGTACCACCCGGAGTGCAAGTCCCCCGCTGATATGTCAGCAGCTAACTACGAGGAAGCAGAATTGCTTCTACTGCAGCGAGCCCAGAGAGACTCGTTCCCCGATGAATTGGCCTGTCTACAGGGAGGAAAGCCCGTCCCATCCGACAGCAGATTAATTCATCTGGCCCCCGAGAGCGACGCTCATACCCTCATTAGAGTGGGTGGTCGCCTACACAGAGCCCCCAATCTACCGGATGACATTAAATACCCGATCGTATTGAACAGCCGACACAAGGTCACAGAGCTGATTATAAAGAAATACGATGAGGATGTACATCACGCAGGAGCAGAAAGAGTCTTCGCGGAAATCAGACGTCGTTACTGGATCCTACAAGGAAGAGAGGCGGTACGACGCTTCCAGCGAACATGTCTAGACTGCCGCAAGTGGCGCGCGCAGCCCAGCATACCAAGGATGGCTGACCTTCCTCCATGTCGCCTCCGAATCGGTGACAAGCCATTCCACTCAACGGGTATGGACTGCTTTGGCCCGCTGCACATAAAGAAAGGAAGAGGAACCGAGAAGCGGTGGGGTATTGTATTCAAATGCATGACCACCAGAGCGATACACATCGAGCTTCTCCCGACCATGAGCACAGACTCATTCCTTATGGCCTTCCGTAGATTCACATCACGGAAAGGAAGACCGTCTACCCTATTGTCCGATCATGGGACAAACTTCAAAGGCGGCGAAAGAGAGCTGAGAGAGAGCTTCCAAGCTATGGGCCCAGAACTTAAGACCCACCTCGCTCCAGCACAGGTTGATTTCCAATTCAACCCCCCAAACGCACCCCACTTCGGTGGCACTTGGGAACGAGAAGTGCGCTCCATAAAGACAGCCCTGTACGCAGTACTTGGGGCCCAGACTGTGGCGGAAGAAGTCCTAATGACAGTCCTTACGGAGATTGAGGGAGTACTTAACTCGAAGCCCCTCGGATATGTCTCCAGTGATGTGGCGGATATCGACCCAGTTACCCCCAACATACTCCTGATGGGGCGGCTAGATCCTGCGTTACCCCAGACAATGTACCGGCCTGAAGAAGCGAACGGCCGACGAATGTGGAGGTACAGCCAAGTATTAGCCGACAAGTTTTGGAGCAGTTTCCTACTGCACTACCTACCGTCTCTACAGACCCGCCAGAAGTGGGTAAAGGAGAGAGACAATTTGACAGAAGGAACAGTCATCATGATTATTGATCAATCACTGCCCAGAGCTATGTGGCCGGCCGGCCGCGTAAGCAAAGTGATCACCGGTGCCGACGGCAAGGTCCGAGCAGCTGAAGTGCTTGTCCATGGTCGCACTTACACCCGTCCCGTGGCGAGGCTCATAGAACTGCCCCGACTCCCAGACACAATCGATGATGACCATGACCCTATAACCCTATGACTTTGTGAAGTTGACTGACCCCTACAGCAAACCCTTATGTGTAAATAGACAACGCGATTAATCTGTCTCTGTTTAACTGATTAGGTCTGGGACCAATCAGGGGGTGGCTGTTGTGAAGGGCCAGATTAAACCGAATATATATATTTATTTATATATATATATTTAATTGTATTTGTATATTCTCTAATATTCCTTGATATCCCTTGTATATTCCTTGTACAATATGCATTGAATATCCATTCTAGCCTACTGAACATCCCATAATAGTCTCCATTCTACTATTGGTCGAGACCTTGGTGCCAGGCTGCCATACCCCCAGACCCAGTTCAAACGTACCGCTCAACATGTACGAACAAGTCCTAGTTCCGCGTAGGAATCTGGCTACCGCACCACTAATGGGACTATTTGTTCATAGTGCGTATATATACTGCGCTACTAAAGTAGGACTTCCTTTTTCAGTCCAGTTTCTTACCCTCCAATAGAGTCACAGACGTAAAGCCTCCCCGCGACGCCACGTGTGGGAGTAAGGCCAAGTTCGCCTACCATCGGTACTGAGACATCGTGTATATTAATATTTGAATAGTCATATTTGGCACTATATCGTCGAGTTGGACGTAGTCTATTAAGCTAATAATAGTCTGTTAATATATAGTGCTTCGTACGGTGAGAATACTACCGTAGTCAGCACCCCATCGTTTCGGGCAGAGAACTGGCTGCTTATCCAGGGTGGTTGACCCCACGTGAAGCTGCACCCGAGGAGCCCCAGAGCCGACGAGCGAGTGGACCGGTATACCGGATTATTCTACCGACGACAGCCCGCCTTCCCAGGCACGGATTATGCTTTGTATACGTTGATTATTCCATGGATAAAGACCCCCGACACTGCTGTGTGTTGGAACCCCCCCCCCTGGAGAGGACGCAAGGTGAAGAGACGCTCTGCAAGACGAGGTCGCTTCACGTCTCTCCTCCGTGGACCGGAGGACGCCGGCCCACAAAGAGTCCACCTGCTTTCATCTGTGGTCCAAGGATCGCCGGCGCATTGAACGGCACTACAGTGGGTTCACCTGGGATACCCTTGGCCGGATGAGGCAGCCGGATTCTACCCCCCCCCCCCTTCCTACTCCTGTCTGCTTACAAGCGACCGGATTAACCCCCCCTAGTGTATCCAGTATATAATCATTAAAGTATCATTGCTGTTATTCCTTAAACTATTCCAGGTCGTATATGTACCACCTGCGCCTTCAGAGATTGGACATTCTCTATTGATATACCGACGAATACTCTTGCCATAAAAGTGCATACTAATTCCCATTCATAAATGTGATTGATTTGATTAAGTGCTTGCTCTACACACCATCACTGTGTAGAAATAAAGACCTATTTCTAATTCGTACATTTGTGTTGGATCCGTTTCATCTACGTGACAGTGTTCATCATAATATATTTATGCCGAGTACTGGGTGGCCGAATATTAAGTACAAAGGTAGTGGTAGTAAGTATCATATCTAGTAATACAGTCAGGGAATTGTACCCCTCAGTTACAGTTAAGGTTAGGCATTGTTTCGGAGTTGGTTAAGGTTAGAACGGTTACGTTTAGGCGCTGTTAAGGAGCTGGTTAAGGTTAGAGTTTGTCTTAGAGACAGCCTATTTCCGCACTGCCGCTCTCCCGCGTTGCCGCGGTCACATGGTCAAATTGTCACATTCTTGCACTGCTCCGCTGTTAAAAAGCAACACGCCCCCTGGCGTCAAGTTCAAACTCCACCTATGCTAATGGCTGCCTTGTGTTCTGCTATTCGCACCTTCAAATTTATTTTTGTTTGTCCAACATAGACCTTACCACAGGGGCATTTCAGCATGTATATCACATGTGTGGTGTTGCAATTAATAAGATCCCTTATTTTATATTCCTGTCCAGACTGTGGATGGTAGAAAACTTTGTTTTCATGGTGTTTGAACAATGGGTGCATCGACCACATGGATGGTTACCACACAGCTCTGTTCTTAGCCAGTTAGAGTGACTTACTACAGGGGATTTATACATAGAATTGACGACAGAGTCTCTTATGTTTTTTCCCCTTTTAAAACAAAATCTTGGTGGTAATGATGAAATGTTTTTTAAAAGGGAGTCACATTTGAGTATGTTCCAGTGTTTGTAAATAATGTTTTTAACAACTTGAGATGAAGTACTATATTCTGAATCGAATGTGACTCTGTTACCAGGGGTGTCTCTTTTGTCAGATTCCAAAATGGTTTCCCTCTGTACACGTTTTGTCTTATTTCTGGCTGTGTGTACCACTGATGCCTTGTATCCCCTCTGTTCAAATATGTTGCTCATTTCATCTGCCTTTTTTTCTAGGTCTGTGGGATCACTACAGATACGTTTAAGGCGCAGGAATTGTCCGTATGGGATATTCTCTACCATACGTCTCGGGTGATGACTCTGTGCATGTAAAATAGTGTTGCGGTCTGTTGGTTTACGAAAAATAGTAGTGTTCAGGTTTCCCTCATTATCTGTTGATATCCGTAAGTCTAAGAAATCAATCATATATATATATATATACAAACTGTATATTATCAAGTTGATAAAAAAAGATTGAGACCATTTTGAATGAAATAGGACCATGACAATTGTAAAAAGATATCATATCACAATGTAATTTGCACTGGAAAATTATACCGTCACATACCGTTATATTGTCTAAGGAAAATATGGTGATATGATATTTTGGTCACCCAGCCCTAGCAGTAGTGTGTACCTTACATGGATGTATTTAATGGCGTGGGAGGAGACCATATTATCCTGAGGAACCCCAGGCGACTGCAGGGAAGAACAAGCAAACTGCACACAGAAAGGCCACCTGCGGGGGTTCAAACCCAGGACCTTGTTGCTGTGATGGTAGATGTAAAATGGATTGCATTTATATAGCACTTTTATCCGAAGCACTTTAAAATGCCTCACATTCACTCACACGTCAACAGGACCATGCAAGGTGCCAACCAGCTCATCGGGAGGGGTACAGTAAGTGTCATGCTCAAGGATACTTTGACATGCTGCCGGGAGGAGCTGGAATCGAACCTCCAAAACATGGCCACTCTACCTGCTGAGCCACTGTCACTGGTTGTGAGGCAACAGGGCTAGCAACTGTACCACTGTGATTTGTATCACTCTCTATCCATCCGTCCGTCCGTCCGTCCGTCTCTCTCTCTCTCTCTCTCTCTCTCTCTCTCTCTCTCTCTCTCTCTCTCTCTCTCTCTCTCTCTCTCTCTCTCTCTCTCTCTCTCTCTCTCTATTAGATCAGCGGTAAAGGGGGGTAGGAATCAGATTTCTCAGTTTTGTTTACACAGACACAGACACACACACACACACACACACACACACACACACACACACACACACACACACACACACACACACACACACACACACACACACACACACACACACACACACACACACACACACACACACACACACACACACACACACACACACACACACACACACACACACACACACACACACACACACACACACTTCTAGCTAGCTAGCTAATGGGACAGCAACAGCACTTACAGATTAGGCTCCACTTAAGCTCTTTCCTTCACTCACTCTTTCAAACACTTTGTCTGTTGACTTTCTCATTAAGTAACCCCCCCCTTCCTTAGTCCCTCCCTCTTCTTGTCTGCAAACATAATCACATTACATTAGATGAAAATACAGTATAGCATACAACACACTAAACTGAAACACACACACACACACACACACACACATACAGTAATGTAATGGGATTAACCAGTGTGTCTGTCGGCTGTGGCAGGAAGTGCGTCACCTGCTGAGCCAGATTAGACTGAGCCTCACCACAACCTCACAGGCTACCTGGCTGGAACTACAACACACAGGCTAATGTAGAGACCTGGCTGGAACTACAACACACAGGCTAATGTAGAGACATGGCTGGATCCACAACCTCACAGGCTACCTGGCTGGAACTACAACACACAGGCTAATGTAGAGACCTGGCTGGAACTACAACACACAGGCTAATGTAGAGACATGGCTGGATCCACAACCTCACAGGCTAATGTAGAGACCTGGCTGGATCCACAACCTCACAGGCTAATGTAGAGACCTGGCTGGATCCACAACCTCACAGGCTAATGTAGAGACCTGGCTGGATCCACAACCTCACAGGCTAATGTAGAGACCTGGCTGGATCCACAACCTCACAGGCTAATGTAGAGACCTGGCTGGATCCACAACCTCACAGGCTAATGTAGAGACCTGGCTGGATCCACAACCTCACAGGCTAATGTAGAGACCTGGCTGGATCCACAACCTCACAGGCTAATGTAGAGACCTGGCTGGAACCACAACACACAGGCTAATGTAGAGACCTGGCTGGAACCACAACACACAGGCTAATGTAGAGACCTGGCTGGAACCACAACACACAGGCTAATGTAGAGACCTGGCTGGAACTACAACACAAAGGCTAATGTAGAGACCTGGCTGGAAATACAACACACAGGCTAATGTAGAGACCTGGCTGGAACCACAACACACAGACACCTTCTAGCATTGTCATAAAGAAGATCCCTCTATATGCTTTTTTACACTTAACCAAACAAAACCAGCTAAATGCCCCCCCACCCCCCCGACAGATTGTGTGATTTTAGATACAGTAGAATACAAACCATTATTATTATTTTCTTGAAAGAAAAAAATAAAGCATAATTTTCAAATGTAAAGTTAACTCCAACATTATAAATGCATCTCCTTGTAATCCCTTTCTTAGCTTTTCATACAGTAAACTTACAAACATCTCTCAAATCATATTTGCACACAGTTTGGGAGTATTGTTTTAGCTCTGTACATTATTTGTATTATTTTATAATCTATCAATCTTAAATTAAATTGATGTGACTTTATAAACAGTGCATTTATGTGATCATAGTAATCAGCCTTATTAATACTACGAATGGCCCACTTTTGCAGTAAAATTATTGGATTAGAAAATTACCAGAAGCTTTTGTTTGGACAATGACAGAAGAATGCAGTATGGACAGCAGCCACTAATTAGAGCAGTGGTACCCAAACTGTGGTGCGCCCTCTAGGTGGTGCGTGACATGAAAAGGCTTTTTTTTTTTTTTTTACAATAACATTTCATACAAATCTTAGTCAAACCTTTATTATTATGGATATTAAACATGCTGGCAGAGTACATGCATCCATGTTGTCGTGAACATTTTAATTAAATAAAGAAATTCCCTATCCATAGTCGCCGTGGGAAGAGATAAAATAAAAAATAAAATCTGTGCACGGAGACCAGCAAAAAAAATTCTAACAGAAACCCATGCGTCAGCTAGGTCGGGAGGTGACAGGGGGTTCACGGCCAAAAAAGTTTGGGAACCGCTGAATTAGAGCACTACGGTGCTTGTTGTGAAGGGCCAGATTAAACTGAATATATATATATGTATCGTTTGATATACCTTGTATATTATTTATATATATACACGGAATATCCCTTTACCTGCGTACAGACCAGAGTAATATTCGCTCTCCTATTGGACAGCGGCCCCAGGCGCCAACGACCAAGCCCCCAACGGCAAGTTCAAAGGCAACTCCGGGCATGTCAGAACATGCCCAGAGTCTGCGTAGTAATACGAGACAAGAACTGAGGTTGGGACTAGATATTCACTTAAGTATAAATACGGCGCAGGTGTAAACAGCAGTAGTTCAGTTCATTCAGTACCTTACCTAAACCTTACTTACCCTTCACCACGAGTCAACGTGCAGTGAAGTGAGCAACCTTGCATCTAAATAGAGCATTGAGAACCGCGTGCGAATAGAATGTTAAAGTGTCAGAGTTTAATGCAGTAACGTTGAGTTCGACTTAATCTAATGTGAAGTAATAGTCGATCAGTTATTGTATATCGTGCGGCCACAGTTCTTCCGTATGTAGCATTACCCATCGGTTCGTCGTGTCTTTAGCTAGTGCACTTATCCAGGCTGTGTGGCCTAAATACGTGCCCACACCCAAGGAGTCCTAGGCGAGAACCGTTGGACATGTACACAGGAGAATCGGCACCGGCGATTGCAGAACCATTTCTGGTTGGATTATATTGCTTTGGGACCGTGACCACCGGAGAAGAGCACCGTTGATTTCCACTGTCGTTTGGGATTTAACCTCGTGAGGATTACCACTTGGGCCTGCCTCTTGGAAGGGCCTGGCTAGCTGTCGTCAATGCTGTCGAGTAGGGCTGTCTTAAATGCTTCGAAGCTTCGAACGTTCGATTTGATGGCACAAGCTTCGAACAGTAAAAAAAAAATCGAAGTTTAAAAAAAAATATATATATATATACATTTTTTTTTTCAAATTTTCACTTGTCCTAATAAACTAACCTACACTGTAACACGCAACACTTTGATGAACATTGTTACTCAGCTGATAGAGTTGTACCCTTCTTGCTGTCTTGTCGTACAGAACTTGTAAGTCGCTTTGGATAAAAGCGTCAGCTAAATGACTAAATGTAAGTGTGTGTGTGTGTGTGTGTGTGTGTGTGTGTGTAGGTGTGTGTGTAGGTGTGTGTGTGTGTGTGTGTGTGTGCGCGCACCTTGTAGAATTCCACACATAAGAAAGAAAGATACTGGGATGAATAAACAAAATAGGAAATAAAATGTAGAAATGCATGCAATACATAAATAAATATGAATCTCCATATATGAAATATAACATTTAGATAAGGTGCTACTGAGATGTTTTGGTGAGTTCTTTGTTTTTTTGTGGAAGTTGCCCTTCTTAAAAATGCATGAACATTCACTGATAATTGGTCTGTAGTGGAGTCTACAAGGTCTACATTGCCGGACCATGTAGAATCCGGACCTTGTAGACTGACATAATTCTGTGCATAGTTTAGTCTACACAGGCCATATTTCAAATAATCAAAATCTTACTTCATTCATCTTAAACATTCTTGATTTGGGGGATTGGTAGTTCCCATGAAATCTGAAGTTGTTCAAACGACAACAGCGATCCACCTTGAATTAAATCACACAGCCGAGTGAAACCTTGTTGGATGCGTCAGTCACGAAAGGGGCTACTTAATTAATTAATCCAACCCACTTTATTTATAGAGCACATTTAAAAACAACAACGTTTACGAAAGTGCTGTACAAGTCCCACAACATAAGATAAAAAAAAATAAAAAAATTAAAAATTAAAAAAAAAATATTAAAAAAATATATATATTTTTTTCGAAGCTTCGAATTAAAATCGAAGCTCAGCCCCGAAGCTTCGATTGCCAAAAAAAGCTTCGAAGGTCAGCCCTACTGTCGAGCATCTTGGATTACAACTATTGCTTTTGTCTGCTGATCAAGGGAGTACAAGCACCGACTCCTGTACCTGGAGCCTCTTTATTCCTTGTTGACCCAGACGGAGTACCCGAACTTTCCTCTACCCATTGTCTCCAGTTGGTACCGGTGTTGCCCTATATAATTGCTACTGTACCACAGGTGGCGTCAGCTTAGACCCATCATAGTATTCCTACTATTCTGACTTATGCTCTTGACTGACTTTACGTATATTCTTCGCCATACAAGCGCGACCCTAATTCTCAATCTGTAACCTAACGTTGCCTAATAATAATAAATAACCCTCCAATAGAATTTCTGTGTCAATGCCGTGTTCTTGTGAGTGTTCACCATCAATATTTGATGTACTGTTTGGCCAGTAATTAAAGTACATAACTAGCAGTGGTTTAATATATCACAATCTTTAATACAGTCAGGGTTTTGTAACCCCTCAGTTACAATTGGTCCTTCGAGCCGGATGGTATCAGTGTAATATTTAATATAATATTAATATTAACCATGGCCAGCGGTGAACACTCCCCAAGCGGCTCTCCCAAGCTAGAACGCCCGCAGCGCAAACGTCAGCCACCTCCCTATCTGGAGGAATTCACTGTCGTTCTACCCCCTAGCTTATCTAAACAGACGTTAAATACGGATAAAGCGGATAGTCAAAACATGTCCAATCCTATCGACTTGGCGACCCTGCCAGTAGAGACCCCAGTGGGTTCAAACGAAACTGACTCAGCTCACGGGGGGGACCAGGTGGGACATGACATGACTATACCTCCGGACAGCATCACCGGGATAGCCCCCGGAGCGCTCCAGGATAAAGAAAGCACTCCAGGGATAGTACCCGACACACAACCAAGAGAAGAGAAACGCGCCCAGGAGATGGACCTCGGGGCGCGCCAGGAGAACAGATCTCCAACGAGCCCTGTCAGCACCCGATCACCTCCGTCAGTGTCATCCCCCAGCGAGGCGGACCAGATACTGGCGCAAGCTTTGATCGCCACCCTGACAGCCTCCACCGAACGCGATCGACTTCAAGCAAAGACGCTTAGTGAGCGCAAACACTCCGCCACGGAAAGAGAGCGCCTCCACGCGCAACTCCAAGCGCAAGCCCTTAGTGAGCGCGAACACTCTGCCGTGGAACGAGAGCGCCTCCGGGCGCAACAATTAAGTGAGCGCGAACACTCTGCCATGGAACGAGAGCGCCTCCAGGCTCAACAGATGAGCGAGCGCGAACAACGAGAGCGCCTCCAGGCGCAACAAGCAAGCGAGCGCGAACACTCTGCAGCGGAAAGAGAGCGCCTCCAGGCGCAACAATTAAGCGAGCGCGAACACTCTGCAGCGGAACGAGAGCGCCTTCACGCGCAACTCCAAGCGCAAGCCCTTAGTGAACGCGAACACTCTGCAACTGAACGAGAGCGCTTCCAGGCGCAACAAAGGAGTGAAGACGACCGCATAAGACTGGAGGAGAGACGCCTTCAGACGGAAGAGAACATCGAACGAGACCGCGCCAATGCACAGCGCGAAGCAGAGCGTGACCGGCTGCAGGCGCAGATGATAGAACAATTGATTGCCAGGGCGACACCCCCTCTCTCCGCACGGAGCTCCCGGAGATCATCAAGACAAGGGTCTAGGGCACCTTCCCCTACCCGACAAAGCGACCCGGGACCCGGCCAACAGGAGGATCCTGTCTACGTCTCCGACCCCCCTCCCCGACCGGTCCATACGAGACCCAGCCACCGGGAAGAACCGGCCTACGTCGCCGAGAGACTGACTAGAAGACTTCAGGACCTAGAAGAGGAAGAGGAGGAATGTCAAGCCCACCAGCAGCAACGTACTCTGGACCAGGAGGCCCAGTACAGCCCCGACTTCAGCCCTGAGTCACTGCACTACAAACCCCCGACTCAACTCACGGGTGAGTTTGACGTACAGTCAGCACCGAGGAACAGCACCTGGGTACCAGGTCTCTGGTACCCACCAAGTACCAACCCATGACAACACGTACGGGGAGACTCGCCCAGGAGGCCTCTTCCCCTACGCTCACCAATGTGCCAGCCATCCATGGCATCGTACCTTGGCACACCGACGTTCCCAGACTTTACGCGCGAGGACAGAGCACAGTACACGGAATTACGCATGTGCTTGGAGACTATGATGTCCGACGTCCCCGACGAGTCGTACAAATATGCCATCCTCCTCAAGCATCTCAAGGTGCCCAGAGCGCATAACATAGCGCTGGCATATTCCAACTCAAGTACCCCATACTCCGCGGCTCTAGTGGCCCTCGACCAGCGTTATGGACGCATATGGGACTACGTGATACAAGAAATAAGAGATATCGACCGCCTCCCCCCAGCCAAAGACAATAGAGCACTGGATGACCTCTCTATCAAGGTACAATCCCTAGTAGGGATGCTGGGGTCCCAAAAGGAGAAAGGGAGATATGAACTATATGCAAACTCTAATGTGGAGCGAATACTGGAGAAGCTCCCTCCAGCCCGCCAAGAGCGTTTTCGGCGGCAGAGAGACCACCGTGATCCCGACGGCCCCGAGCCATCCCTCCTAGACCTGGCCGCTTTCCTCGCAAGGGAAGTCAGCAGCCTATGACTGGACACGTTCGTGTGGAGTGGATCTAGCCCAAGAGATGGACCTCGGAGATCTAACGATAACCGCCGGTCAGTGACCGTTATGCACCAGGCCGAGTCAGTGCCGCAGCACAAGAACCACAGCACCCCCCCGACCAAGGGGAAGTGGAAGATTGTATGCCAGTACTGTGAAAAGGAACATTGGCTGTCTCAATGTGACACTTTCAAGAAGATGACCGCTGACGAGGTGAGTCAGTGGATCAAAGCCAACCGCCGCTGCTTCCGCTGCGCGCGCAGCCATATGGCAGCTGAGTGCCGTTTAAAGAAGAAATGCAGCAAGTGCGACGGCGCCCACTTGGAGGTCCTACACGACAGCAACAAGAAGAAACCCGTACCCCCAAGCAGCTCGAGAGTGAACGTCATGTATATAGACCCTGCGAAGAGCGGGAGCTCCCGAGTGCTCTTGAAGGTGGTCCGAGTGATATTAAGCTACGAGGACAAGGTCATGGACACTTACGCCGTCCTAGACGATGGGTCAGAAAAGACTCTCCTCCTCGCATCCGCCGCAGCCCGGCTGGGTCTGCGGGGGAGCGAAGAAACAATGAAAATCCGTACCATTAGAAGAGACCTGAAGACCATAAAGGGTGAAAATGTCTCCTTCACGATAGCAGCGGTCGGGCAGCCCGAGAAGCAGTATAGAATTACTAACGCCTTCACCAGCCACGACATAGGCCTGTCACAGTACACCTACCCCATCCCAAAGCTGATGGAAAAATACGTGCACCTACGTCAACTACCTATACCGCTCATCGACGGCGGCACCCCGACCCTGCTCATAGGATCCGACCACGCACACCTCATCGTCCCAACGGACCGGGTCCACATCGGGCCCAGAGGCTGTCCAGCAGCGGTCGAGACCCGCCTGGGTTGGACACTACAAGGCCCCCTCTCCGGGTCTTCCAACCGACCGACAACCACTCGCTGCCTCCACTCAAGGATAAACGAAGACACCATCCTCTTACAGCACGTCGAGAGGCTATGGACATTAGACGCGATGCCCTTTAAGAATGAAAAGAAACTAGTTCGTTCAAAGGAAGACACTTATGCCATAACTCTCCTCGAGCAGAGGACAAAGAGAGTCGAGGTCAATGGAGTGATGAGATACGCAACTCCACTCTTGAGGCGAGAGGGTATGCCCACCCTCCACGCCTCAAAAGAAGCGACAGAGCGATATCTACTGAACACCGAGCGGCGTCTAGCCAAAGACCCCACTCAAGCCACTGTGTACCGCGCTGAGATCGACAAGCTGATCACAGCGAGACACATAAAGAAAATTGACATTCAAGAGGCCGACCAGACGATCGAATCATGGTACGTGCCCCACCACAAGGTCCACCACAACGGCAAGGATCGCATTGTATTCAACTGCAGCTACCAGATCGGACTACAGAATCTGAATAAAGAACTCTTGCCCGGCCCAACACTCGGCCCCTCTCTACTCGGCGTACTACTACGCTTCCGCCAAGACAAGGTGGCCATCAGCGGCGACATCAAAGGGATGTTCCTGCAGGTGCGACTAGTGGAGGAGGACAAGCCCTTGCTGCGGTTCCTATGGAGAGAGAGGATCAAAGATAAGCAACCATCCATCTACCAATGGGAGGTCCTCCCCTTCGGAACCACATGCAGCCCATGCTGTGCTACGTTCGCACTGCAAAAACATGTGACAGAAGACCCTGAAGCTGACGAGGAGGTCAGACAAAGTGTAGAGAGGAGTTTCTACATGGACAACTGTCTGCAAAGCGTCTCGACGCCAGAAGAAGCCGAAGCCCTCCTACTCAAGCTCCGCGCCTCACTGATCAAAGGCGGCTTTGATCTCAGGCAGTGGGCCAGCAGTGACCCTCAAGTACTTCGCAGCCTCTCCCCAGAGACAAAGGCAGCAAGCAGCGAGACCTGGATGGCGACCATCCCAGGTGAAGCACAAGAAATGACATTAGGCCTAGTCTGGCGCTTCAAAACAGACTCGCTACATTACAAATACACACCCCTGACCACGGAGCAGGGAAGGTCAACCCCTCTACCGACCACCAGACGGAGCGTATACAGAACACTCGCAAGGCAATACGACCCGCTGGGGTGTATCCTACAGTACCTTACACCACCCGGGCGAAAATGATTGTACGAGAGCTGTGGGACAAGGAACAGGGCTGGGACGACCCCATACCCGACCACCTCGCTTCCACCTGGAGAGAGTGGGAGAGAGAACTCAACTCGCTCCAAAATGTGAACATACGCCGAAGCTACTTCCTACCCACAGTGCGGCTGGAGACGTGCCAGATGGACCTGCACGTCTTCAGCGACGCCTCAGAAGTGGCCTACGGTTCGGTGGCTTACTTGCGGGCCCGAGAGGAAGGAGGAGAAATACACACAGCCTTCATCCTGGCTCGCTCAAGGATAGCCCCCCGCAAGCAACAATCGATCCCGCGTCTAGAGCTCTGCGCAGCTCTGGTAGGCGCGCAACTCGCCACGTTAATCCAACGTGAACTCACCATCCCGGTGCAAAGAACAATCTTGTGGTCAGACTCCATGACCGTACTCACATGGATCCAGTCCGATTCTTGTAGATACAAGGTCTTCTTGGGAGTCAGAATCACAGAGATCCAAGACCTAACAGGATCAGCGTGCTGGAGGTACGTGGACACGAAACAGAACCCAGCAGATGTCATCACACGGGGGATGTCCCTAGATGACCTCACACGTCACAATATCTACAGTGACGGTCCTGAGTTCCTCAAGCTCCCGGAAGAAGAGTGGCCTAACCCCACCCCTCGGGAGGCTAGTCAAGAGGAGGCAGAGATCAAGAAATCTATGTTCTGTGGGTTGACGCACACCCCAGTCCCCACTGACCCTAACATAGACGACTGCCCCACCTTTGAGAGTGCGCAGTTAAAGACATTCCTGTGGCACCACCCTGAGGTTCCCCCCACTACCGACATTAACGCAGCTAACTACGAAGAAGCAGAACTCCTTCTGCTACAGCGAGCCCAAAGAGACTCGTTCCCCGACGAGCTAGACTGCCTGCAGGGAACAAAGCCAGTCCCGTCAGACAGCAGACTGCTCCACTTGGCCCCCGAGCGCGACACCCATGGCCTCATCAGGGTGGGTGGTCGTCTGAGACGGGCCCCGGACTTAACGGATGACGTCAAGTTTCCTATAGTCCTCAACAGCCGACACAAGGTCACCGAGCTCATCATAAAGAAATACAACGAGGATGTGCACCACGCTGGGGCAGAGAGAGTCTTCGCTGAGATCCGACATCGCTATTGGATACTGCAAGGAAGAGAAACAGTACGACGCTTCCAGCGGACCTGTCTAGACTGTCGCAAGTGGCGAGCACAGCCCAGTATACCCATGATGGCAGACCTGCCTCCCTGTCGCCTCCGACTCGGCGATAAGCCCTTTCACTCCACCGGCGTGGACTGCTTCGGCCCGCTCTACGTGAAGAAAGGAAGAGGGACGGAGAAGAGGTGGGGCATTGTATTCAAGTGCATGACCACCCGAGCAATACACATAGAACTCCTTCCGACCATGAGTACGGACTCATTCCTCATGGCCTTCCGGAGATTCACAGTGCGAAGAGGAAAACCGTCTACGTTGTTGTCTGATCACGGGACAAACTTCAAAGGCGGAGAAACAGAGCTGAGAGAGAGCTTCCAAGCCATGGGTCCAGAACTTAAGACCCACCTCGCTCCTTCTCAGATCGACTTCCAGTTTAACCCCCCGAACGCCCCTCACTTCGGGGGAACCTGGGAAAGAGAAGTACGTTCCATAAAGACAGCTCTGTACGCCGTGCTTGGGGCCCAGACCGTGGCTGAAGAAGTCCTCACGACAGTCCTCACAGAGATCGAGGGAGTATTGAACTCAAAGCCCCTCGGTTACGTCTCAAGTGATGTAGCAGATGTCGACCCAGTCACCCCCAACACTCTCTTGATGGGGCGGCTGGACCCCGCGCTCCCACAGACGGTGTACAGACCCGAAGAAGCGAACGGCCGAAGAATGTGGAGGTACAGTCAAGTATTGGCTGACAAGTTTTGGAACAGTTTCCTCCTCCACTACCTACCGTCTCTCCAAACCCGCCAGAAATGGGTAAAAGATAGAGACAACTTACAAGTGGGCACAGTCGTTATGATCATAGACCAGTCACTACCCCGAGCTATGTGGCCGGCCGGCCGCGTAAGCAAAGTGATCACTGGTGCCGACGGAAAGGTCAGAGCGGCAGACGTTATTGTCCAGGGACGGACCTACACCCGACCCGTGGCGAGGCTGATAGAATTGCCAAGGCTCCCTGACTCCCTTGATGACGATCATGACCCACTGACTTTGTAGATTGCCCTACTTCCCACAACAGACATTGAGTAGTTGACAGGACTATTAATCTGTCTTCCTTTTAACTAATTAGGTGCGGACTAATTAGGAGGCGGCTGTTGTGAAGGGCCAGATTAAACTGAATATATATATGTATCGTTTGATATACCTTGTATATTATTTATATATATACACGGAATATCCCTTTACCTGCGTACAGACCAGAGTAATATTCGCTCTCCTATTGGACAGCGGCCCCAGGCGCCAACGACCAAGCCCCCAACGGCAAGTTCAAAGGCAACTCCGGGCATGTCAGAACATGCCCAGAGTCTGCGTAGTAATACGAGACAAGAACTGAGGTTGGGACTAGATATTCACTTAAGTATAAATACGGCGCAGGTGTAAACAGCAGTAGTTCAGTTCATTCAGTACATTACCTAAACCTTACTTACCCTTCACCACGAGTCAACGTGCAGTGAAGTGAGCAACCTTGCATCTAAATAGAGCATTGAGAACCGCGTGCGAATAGAATGTTAAAGTGTCCGAGTTTAATGCAGTAACGTTGAGTTCGACTTAATCTAATGTGAAGTAATAGTCGATCAGTTATTGTATATCGTGCGGCCACAGTTCTTCCGTATGTAGCATTACCCATCGGTTCGTCGTGTCTTTAGCTAGTGCACTTATCCAGGCTGTGTGGCCTAAATACGTGCCCACACCCGAGGAGTCCTAGGCGAGAACCGTTGGACATGTACACAGGAGAATCGGCACCGGCGATTGCAGAACCATTTCTGGTTGGATTATATTGCTTTGGGACCGTGACCACCGGAGAAGAGCACCGTTGATTTCCACTGTCGTTTGGGATTTAACCTCGTGAGGATTACCACTTGGGCCTGCCTCTTGGAAGGGGCTGGCTAGCTGTCGTCAATGCTGTCGAGCATCTTGGATTACAACTATTGCTTTTGTCTGCTGATCAAGGGAGTACAAGCACCGACTCCTGTACCTGGAGCCTCTTTATTCCTCGTTGACCCAGACGGAGTACCCGAACTTTCCTCTACCCATTGTCTCCAGTTGGTACCGGTGTTGCCCTATATAATTGCTACTGTACCACAGGTGGCGTCAGCTTAGACCCATCATAGTATTCCTACTATTCTGACTTATGCTCTTGACTGACTTTACGTATATTCTTCGCCATACAAGCGCGACCCTAATTCTCAATCTGTAACCTAACGTTGCCTAATAATAATAAATAACCCTCCAATAGAATTTCTGTGTCAATGCCGTGTTCTTGTGAGTGTTCACCATCAATATTTGATGTACTGTTTGGCCAGTAATTAAAGTACATAACTAGCAGTGGTTTAATATATCACAATCTTTAATACAGTCAGGGTTTTGTAACCCCTCAGTTACAGTGCTGCTGTCCATGGTGCTGAAATAGGTTTGGCAGGTATTTTGTTCTTCTCTCCCTAATTAGTTGGGTGGCAAGGAACACTACTTGTATCTCCTTCATACATTGTAGGTTTATCTGAACTCCCCCTTTGTGCTTAATAGAAAAAAATAAATACAACATTTTATATGGCGACCCGCATCTCCAAAGGCACACATGCAGTGATCTAGACTGCTGACTGCGCAGGAAGACTACCGGGCAGGAGGGAAATATCAATTTGACATCCAGGGAAATATCAATTTGACATCCATAACTCATGCACAAGTTAAGCCTTTGACTACCACACTACCAAATGGTTAACCCTTTCACTGCCACACGACAAAGGGTTAACCCTTTCACTACCATGCTACAGAAGGTTAACCCTTTCACTACCACACTACAGACGGTTAAGTGAAAGGTTAACCTTCTGTAGTGTGGTAGTGAAAGGGTTTTAAGCTTGAGCTATGACAAGCTTTCTCTAGGCTTTTCTCTAGGCACAATTAGAGGTGAAATGTTACTTTCTGATTTAGATAATTACAAGCAGGGAGTCACATGAAAAGGTGGAATATCTGCAGTCCAGTTCTGATGGCCACATGTGTTCCTGACCTTGGATATGTCTGCTGGCTACTAATTGCAGGTAGGCTTCATCTTAACATTCATTAATTGTTATGTCACATAGCCACCATTTCCATGTCCCAAAATTTACTTTATCCCGAAGTAGATGATGCACTGATTCTGTTTCGTCTCAAGGCTGGTGTACGAGTCCAGGGGCAGCCAGTTCATTATGTACTGTGAGCTTTTTACTAAAACTCATTAAGGTAAAAGTTGCATCTTCTCACATTGCATATTATTATAATTACACATAAAACCTCTAGCCTATTATTATTATTATTATTATTATTATTATTATTATTATTATTATTATTATTATTATTATTATTATTAATATTAATATTATTATTATTATTATTATTATTATTATTATTATTATTATTATTATTATTATTATTATTATTATTATTATTATTAATATTAATATTATTATTATTATATAATGTGGTCAGCCTTTGTTCTATCCCACCTCTCATGCAACAACTGACAGATGGACGGAGCAATATTTGCACTTGTGAAAATAGTAGTGGTTGTGATATTGCCTACAAGCTGACCCCCACAGAATGAACCACATCATCAACATAGAGCTGCCGCGGTATCGGTATTACCGCGGTATCGCTGTTACATCACGCCCACCGCAGAGTTAGGCTGAATACCGCATCACAGCTGTTTTTTATAATAATAATAAAGTACCCTGCTCTCGTTGGGCCTGCGGCTCTGCAGATATACCCTACTCCTCTGTCGAGGTTCCAAGCGACCCTATTGGGTACCAGAAAAGTCACGTGAAACACTGCAGACCACTGATTGGTCAGAAGAGAGACGCGTCACACGTTGGAGCGTCCTGCAGTGTGTTACCACCAATCGGCAAGCGCATATTAGGTTTTTACTTCCTGAATGTCAGCCATTGATCAGAGCTCACAACACGGCTAATACGTTAGCTCCCGCCGGAGTGGATTACCGTCGCTCCTCAGGAGTACTAAACGAGGCATAATGATTTTACTGCAACAAACGTTATAATAAAAGCCCTTCGTTCTATACACTTGTCTGATTGAAAACTTTATTAACAGACCACAGAATGGGCACAACTCGGCACGCTCTGAGCAAAGAAAGGAACTGAGATATGAATTGAGTAATGCTTGCCTTGCTATGGTCCGGTAAATACGCTGATGTTATTGAACGTGTAACTATATAACGTTAATGCCACAAAACGAATGCCTTTGTAATCATAAGTAGTAACGTTATAATAATAAGAAGAAGAAGAAAGGGTCGGGGGGGTAACCGCCGGGCGCGCCGCTACCACCCCTGCCCGCGACACAGAGTGAAA
>NC_140171.1:69441238-69598738 GCF_963971535.1 Notolepis coatsorum
GGTGTGAAGCGACATCTGCAACAATACAGTAGGTTGCAGATGGTGCTTGGCCACCACTCTTGAAGAACAGGAACATGACATGCTGTAATGAGGCTCTTTCAGAAAATTGTGTTGTCTATTTTATCTTCTTAACTCTTTCTTTGTGATTTATTGTATTCTTCTTGGGACCATGTTGGAAACAAGTCGACAGACTTTCACATGTTATCCTTGTACCCCTTGTTTTTATACTATTGTATAAATTGTACGTACTAAATAAAAATCAAATCAAATCATGACATACATGACATACAGATAGACAGTATGTTCATTGGCTTCATTGGCATACTATCAACATCACTGTTAGGCACTTCACAGAACAAAAAAGCAATACTTGCTTGCCTTTTCAACATTAAACATTAAAGATGTTCTCTCAGCACAATGGTGACCTTTATACCATACAATCAATTAAAAAAAATGGTACACCTATACCTCTTGTACAAAAAAGGAGGCACAAATTGAGTTCATATTGTCAAAGCTTTTTTCAAACAGCTGTTGCATTTTATTTTAAATATATGTCCTGTGACAAATGCTTTTTTAACTTTGGGACACAAAAACAGGGTACTGTTGTATGTATTTAATGGTTTCTTTACTTTTATTGAGCAGCACAGGATGGACCCAAGTGTGGTGTTAAACCAAGAATCAACTTTATTCAAGGCGACTAGATGTGCAAAACAGACAATGGGTCTCATTCTCCAACGGACTTAAGACAGAAAATGTGCTCTTAGGGCCATTTAAGACATTCGATTTTGGGATTCCCCAACCGTGTTAAACATGCAATATATCCCATTGGGACAGACATTTGTAATTTTATATAGCTATAACCTGCATTCTTTCAAATGTATAATAAATCAATAAAACAGATATTTAACACAGTTGGGGAATCCCAAAATCTAAGATGTGTTAAATGGGCAAAACTCCCACAGTAGAGAATGTGCTCACCTACGGACTACTGGTGTGGTTCTCCAGCAGTTCTGGTTTATTTTCTTGAGCAGCACAGGATGGAAGCAGAGGATGGACCCAAGTGGTGGGGGAATCCACAAAGACAACCGATTGTAACGGGTACACTACCTGTTACCCTCTATGTAACATTATTTTAAATTTGGCCAAACAGTACAAACTTTACATTTGTCCTCGCCAAATGCATTAATGTAACATTGTATTAAACAAGCCTACTCACCAACTGGTGTAGGACGGTGCATAGGAACTCTGAGGCTCAGAAGAGCAGGAGAAACAATTTTTTTTTTTTTAAACATGCAGTGTAACAGTTACAATTATTTACAGTTTTTCTGTTTTACTTACAGACAAGGTGAACACCTTTCAAAGTAAAACAGGAAACCGTTCAAACAAATGCAAGGAGCAAATATCTGCAGACTATATGGTCTCATTCTCCAACGGACTTAAGACAAAACATTTGCTCTTAGGGCCATTTAAGACATCTTAGATTTTGGGATTCCCCAACCGTGTTAAACATGCAATATATCCCATTGGGACAGACATTTGTAATTTTATATAGCTATACCTGCATTCTTTCAAATGTATAATAAATCAATAAAACAGATATTTAACACAGTTGGGGAATCCCAAAATCTAAGATGTGTTAAATGGGCAAAACTCCCACAGTAGAGAATGTGCTCACCTACGGACTACTGGTGTGGTTCTCCAGCAGTTCTGGTTTATTTTCTTGAGCAGCACAGGATGGAAGCAGAGGATGGACCCAAGTGGTGGGGGAATCCACAAAGACAACCGATTGTAACGGGTACACTACCTGTTACCCTCTATGTAACATTATTTTAAATTTGGCCAAACAGTACAAACTTTACATTTGTCCTCGCCAAATGCATTAATGTAACATTGTATTAAACAAGCCTACTCACCAACTGGTGTAGGACGGTGCATAGGAACTCTGAGGCTCAGAAGAGCAGGAGAAACAATTTTTTTTTTTTTAAACATGCAGTGTAACAGTTACAATTATTTACAGTTTTTCTGTTTTACTTACAGACAAGGTGAACACCTTTCAAAGTAAAACAGGAAACCGTTCAAACAAATGCAAGGAGCAAATATCTGCAGACTATATGGTCTCATTCTCCAACGGACTTAAGACAAAACATTTGCTCTTAGGGCCATTTAAGACATCTTAGATTTTGGGATTCCCCAACCGTGTTAAACATGCAATATATCCCATTGGGACAGACATTTGTAATTTTATATAGCTATACCTGCATTCTTTCAAATGTATAATAAATCAATAAAACAGATATTTAACACAGTTGGGGAATCCCAAAATCTAAGATGTGTTAAATGGGCAAAACTCCCACAGTAGAGAATGTGCTCACCTACGGACTACTGGTGTGGTTCTCCAGCAGTTCTGGTTTATTTTCTTGAGCAGCACAGGATGGAAGCAGAGGATGGACCCAAGTGGTGGGGGAATCCAAAGAGACAACCGATTGTAACGGGTACACTACCTGTTACCCTCTATGTAACATTATTTTAAATTTGGCCAAACAGCACAAACTTTACATTTGTCCTCGCCAAATGCATTAATGTAACATTGTATTAAACAAGCCTACTCACCAACTGGTGTAGGACGGTGCATAGAAACTCTGAGGCTCAGAAGAGCAGGAGAAACAATTTTTTTTTTTTCTTTTTTTTTTTACATGCAGTGTAACAGTTACAATTATTTACAGTTTTTCTGTTTTACTTACAGACAAGGTGAACACCTTTCAAAGTAAAACAGGAAACCGTTCAAACAAATGCAAGGAGCAAATATCTGTATTTGTTCAGTAAATTCTCCTTGCACCTTCACGTTGAAGGGCAGTGATCCTATTTTTTATGTAAAACTTCACCGCTGTCCAGCTTCTTTCTATCAGTGCTTCTGGAGAAGCTGTAATGCAAGCAATGCAGTCCAACTTTCCTGGTACTTTACCAGATTTGATAAATGTCATTAGTGTATTTTCAACAGCTTTGACCTCCGCATGAGTCCAATACCTCTTCTTTGTGGTTTCTAGTGAAAGAAAGAAAAGACGATCAGGCATACAGACAAGTGACATAAAACATTATTGAGGGACCAATGAGCTTCACCAGGTCAAACATACATTTTTAAAACAGCATCAATTGTATGACTGATTTGGTAGCCAACCTGATATGTATTCAACATTAACTGGAGATTTAAAGAATTAAAAGCTAAAGTAATAATAATAATAATAATAATAATAATAATAATAATAATAATAATAATAATAATAATAATAATAATAATAATAATAATAATAATAATAATAATAACTTTTCATACAGAAATTGCAGTTCAAAGTGCTTCACAACAGTAAAAAATACAGGCATAAGCGAGCATAAAAAATTAAATACAAAAAGCTAGAGGTAGCAAGGTATATATAAGGTAAATCACAGTTTTTCAGTAATACAGATAATAAAATAGAATAGATTAGATAGAGTAAAAAAGTGCGGTTTGATTCAGTTTAAAATAGGCAAAAAATTATAAAATAGAACGGACAGTAAAAAGTGTGATACAATTGTTCAATAAAAACAACAGAGCAGTGTATCGCTCTTAACTTTGAGTTTCTTTACAATGTTTAGTTTTGAATTACAACAGAGCAGTGCTCTTAAAATTACAGTGCATAGGAGGTAGTGAGATAAAATGTGCATAGAACCGACACATGAATTTGATAGGAAGTGTATACAAGTAGGTAGGGTAAGAATAGTGCAGGTAAAGTGCAATTTGTGTCAGGATATCCCTGATGTTTCTTTGAAATGCCTGAGCAAAGAGATAGGTTTTAAGCTGTCTTTTGAAGAAGTCTAGCGAGTTGGCTTCCCTGATGTTTTGGGGTAGTTTGTTCCATAGTTTTGGGGCATAGTTGATAAAGGCTGCATTACCGATCCTCTTTTGACTGTTTCTGGGAGCCTCTAGTAGTCCAGCAGCTGATGAGGGGTCATTGCTGTCAGACTCTGTTTCGCTTCTTCTCCTCTTCTTTGTGGTTTCTAGTGAAAGAAAGAAAAGACGATCAGGCATACAGACAAGTGACATAAAACATTATTGAGGGACCAATGAGCTTATTATTTTGATCAAAGGTGTAATTTCTTAAAGAAATATCTTGAATGCCGATATTCTGACACCAGGTCAAACATACATTTTTCAATTGTATGACTGATTTGGTAGCCAACCTGATATGTATTCAACATTAACTGGAGATTTAAAGAATTAAAAGCTAAAGTAATAATAATAATAATAATAATAATAATAATAATAATAATAATAATAATAATAATAATAATAATAATAATAATAATAATAATAATAATAATAATAATAACTTTTCATACAGAAATTGCAGTTCAAAGTGCTTCACAACAGTAAAAAATACAGGCATAAGCGAGCATAAAAAATTAAATACAAAAAGCTAGAGGTAGCAAGGTATATATAAGGTAAATCACAGTTTTTCAGTAATACAGATAATAAAATAGAATAGATTAGATAGAGTAAAAAAGTGCGGTTTGATTCAGTTTAAAATAGGCAAAAAATTATAAAATAGAACGGACAGTAAAAAGTGTGATACAATTGTTCAATAAAAACAACAGAGCAGTGTATCGCTCTTAACTTTGAGTTTCTTTACAATGTTTAGTTTTGAATTACAACAGAGCAGTGCTCTTAAAATTACAGTGCATAGGAGGTAGTGAGATAAAATGTGCATAGAACCGACACATGAATTTGATAGGAAGTGTATACAAGTAGGTAGGGTAAGAATAGTGCAGGTAAAGTGCAATTTGTGTCAGGATATCCCTGATGTTTCTTTGAAATGCCTGAGCAAAGAGATAGGTTTTAAGCTGTCTTTTGAAGAAGTCTAGCGAGTTGGCTTCCCTGATGTTTTGGGGTAGTTTGTTCCATAGTTTTGGGGCATAGTTGATAAAGGCTGCATTACCGATCCTCTTTTGACTGTTTCTGGGAGCCTCTAGTAGTCCAGCAGCTGATGAGGGGTCAT
Organism: Notolepis coatsorum; assembly: GCF_963971535.1. NCBI lineage: Eukaryota > Metazoa > Chordata > Actinopteri > Aulopiformes > Paralepididae > Notolepis > Notolepis coatsorum. The sequence goes on from NC_140171.1 coordinate 69,446,269, forward strand.
TGCTGTCAGACTCTGTTTCGCTTCTTCTTCTCCTTCTTCTCCTCCTCTTCTTTTGGGTTGAAGTTGTACCTGCAATGTCTCCATCAAACTCCTCAGGAGACTTTGAAGATCCTTTGACAAAATAAATAAATAAGAATAAAAAGATTGGCCAATGATTGGTTGATCTCAGCGCTCATTCAGCCGCACAGTAAGCAATTGGGTCTCATTCCCCAAAATTGTCCAAAGAGTTCTCTTGGAAGACTTATCTTGGAACCGACTGAGACAGAATCAATGACAAGTTCACTCTGAGTCCCGAACGTGCTGGTAATATGTCTTAAGTGGCTCAAACGGTCGCACCTGTGATATGATCTGATATCTGCTTTGAGAATGACACCATGTCTTAAACTCGAACGCACGTTCCCGTCTAGGTCATTTGCATACAAAACAACGCCTCCAGAGCTCCTTATAAGGCAGCCGGTTAGAAAATGGATGCGAAAGTGCCTTGCGAGTCTGCGGCAGTGCCATCCGGAAGAAATGCAAGTTGCGACCCATCGAAATGAGATTATATTAATGTATTGTCATCATATATAGTACAGCTCGTGGTACACCTGCCGCAGCGCGCGCGCAGTATACTGTAGCCTACGGTGTAATGAATGAACGCAGTATAGGCTTATTATTCCATTAATGCCTACGGCGTAATGAATGAATGCAGTATAGGCTTATTATTCCATTAATGACTTGTTGCATTAGGATTTAGTAGATACAATATGCTCTGCCCTACGTACAGTATAGGTACAGTCTGTATACACAAGCCGGCTGCAATGTGGACTAAGTCATACATAGCACAAGTCCCCTCCGGTACTTGAGGTAACAGCAGTCGCATCTTTTCACCTGCGCAGCTCGATCTCTCAGTGGCGAGGAGTAACGCGTGGGAGGCTCACGCTGCCCCCGACACTTCCTGATTCTACTGCGCAGGCGCACCAACCGACCTGTAGGAGTCGCTGTCCACAACGCCCGATCCCCACCCATCAGTTTCCCACCCCCTAATACGGCCAATGTGTATTAGTATGAACGACCAGCTAAACTGAAAGCAATGTGGAGCGCTGGGCTCGAACAGGCAAGCCCAGCGTCTCCGCATTCATGGCGAGCGCCTTGCAGGGCAGAGCATATATATAGTATCTACTAAATCCTAATGAAACAAGTAACTAGAATATATTAAGCCTATACTGTTCATTCATTAGACACGTCGTAGGCCATACTGGCGCACACAAGACTTGTTATGGAATATTAATGCAGTCTATTTCCATGCGATTAGCTTTAGTTCTTATTTATTTATTCATCCACTGTCATTTCAGTGTTGGTGTATAGGCTATATAGTGTATTTCAATAGAAGTTTAATTTATTAATGATATATTCGAAGGAATGCAGGTTTATATCAAACAAAGGTCTGTCCCATTGTATACCATTAAAACAGATAATGTAACAAATAAGAAATACAAATTCCACAGAAGGCATTAAATAATTATTATTTTCAATCATTTCACAATAATTGCATAATTGTGTTTGAATATCTGAGTAATTAAAGTAATTATACATTTGTCCAAAATAGCTGGTTCAGATATGATTAATCCAGCTGCCCTGTGATCATATTAATCCATATTATTTATTTTTCCGACATCAAATGCGTAATTTCTTATCGTACAAATATTGTCATATTTATTTTAATTATGATTAAGTAATTAATTCCAAGGAGGCCTGTAGCGTTGACATGAAGGAATCACTATGAGAACACAGTCTGTCAAGTTAATAACATTTTCAATTAGTCAATCAATCATAAGTGTGCTCCTCAGCACTCTTAAATCTGCTCTCAGCCACGCTCAAATCTGATCTCAGGAAAATTTGGGGAATTGCGCTACCAGCCCTAATATGTCTTAAATGGGCAGACATCTGCCTAAGAGGTAATCTTTGGTCGTAAATCCGTTCGGGAATGAGACCCAATGTCTATTGGAGGGTAAGTATTCAGATCTAGTACTTGAGTAAAAGTAGAAGTACCAGAGTGTAGGAGGAATACTCTGTTACAGTAAAAGTCCTGCATTCAAAATTATACTCAAGTAAAAGTAGAAAAGTATTCTCATCAAAATATAGTTAAAGTAGCGACCATTTACCTCTGAACTGCAGTGGAGTAGAAGTATGAAGTAGCATAACATGGAAATACTCAAGTTAAGTACAATGATCTCAACATGTTAATTAAGTACAGTACTTTAGTAAATGTACTTACTGTAGTTATACCTTACACACCTATGCATGTAACGCACCTGATGATGATGAAGTACAGAAAGAAGAATCTTCCTTTGCCCCTGTGTCTGAAAAATCACTTTCAACAGCTTCTGGCAGCTCTGGCAGTTCCTCTGAAAAGCAGGGATAGATAACAAAACCAAATATGATAATAGGAAATGCATTAATACTGAAAAGATCACTAATGACCTCCTCCTTGCTGCAGACTCCGGACACATCAGCCTCCTCATCGTTCTCGACCTCTCCGCGGCGTTTGACACAGTATCTCACTCAGTCCTCCTCAAATGCCTCTCTGACAACCTTGGTACAGCTATGTCATGGTTTTACTTTTGCATCATTATTATTATTATTATTATTATTATTAAAGCACATAAATATATATATTTACCATTTGGATCGATTTGGATTTCGTCCAGGCTCATTCCCTTGAAGTCTGAAAGTCGTCCTTGCTCAAGTGCTAGCAGAACTTTGCTAACTTTAGCTAACTGCAGGGTTCCCTCTGGTAGTCTGTAGTACTGTCTATGGACGCGGATGTCATGGCCAAGAAAATTTGCCAGTATGTCCATTTCATTATCTTTCAGGTTGAGAACAGTTGACAGTGTGGATATGTGCTTTCTCAGCTTTGTTGACGACAGGGTTTCAGGATGCTTCGCCCCACATTCCTTTGCAATCCGTCTGATTGCATCAGATCCCCTTAAATGATTCTCTGTCTCAGGTCTGGAGAAGAAATAGGGATTTTCATCAGGAACACCAGCGGCACGGCGATGTATAACCAGGGCTTCCATCGATGACATCATGTCCGGTGTTAAGAGGATGGGTACTTTATTGTTTCTTTTTCCCCTTATTTCGATGCGTTGGAAATGCTTACAGAGCTTTTGCTCTAACTCTGAAAGTCCTCCTGCCAGATCTGAATGTACACTAGACGTGTCTCTAAGGGTGAATGCACTCAGATGCATTTTGGACACCTCACCCTCTCTTCTGCGATTGAACAGAATTATTTGACAAAGGGTCAAATTGGCCAACTTTCTCCAGTTATTTTTATTTGGATCTTTGTCAAGGTGCAGTTTGTACTCTTCACTGCATTTGTCAAGGTACATGTGCATATTCTTAACGTCTTCCGTAAAAGGAAGGAGCTGAGGAGCATTCCATTGTGCCTCTTTAAGTGTCTGTAGGGCACGTGACGAAACACACACATTCCACTTCTTCTCATAAAGACTACGACTCCTTTCCAGGTTCCGGAGAAACGCCTCATTGTCCTCATTGTCCGATACTGCCATCTTGGCTTCACACTCCAGAATGTCTGCCATCTTCTTGAGACTATGACCAAGCTTTAGAGCTAAGGATGGAGTTTTGTAGGTGTTTTTGTCTTGATCAAAGCCAGCAACATCATTTACTGCTTCAACCACTAAGTTAAAGTTGGAAGGTACAAATAAGTCCTCAACTCGTCTCAGTCGGCCATTTTTGCGTGCTTGCCGAATCAATCTTCCGATTTCTCGCATTTTTTGTCTAATATAATCATGTTTGGTCTTGTCATGTCCATGCTTTGCGTACAAATGTTCCCCTAGTCTCAAAATACTTTTCTCCTGTCTGATGATGTCTGTGATTTCATCTTGATGCATAGCATTTACCAGCGCCCAAAGCTTTCTGCTTACACCATCAGGGACGGGCTGTGCAAAGGCACAGATAGATTGTATTCGACTTCTTCCTGGTTGGGTTGAGCTGGATTTTTGTGAAAGTTTGCACCTTGACATGTGCCTCCATAATGATTTTCTTTTAAGCAAAGCCTCACAATTGATACAGTGCATGTAATCACTTGCTTTGCCTGGTTTCTCAGCTTGCTGACTTGGGATTAGTGTTCCACTACCCGTTTTTAGGACTTCATTATTATGGGCTCGGTTTCCTTTGTTTCTTATCAGGTCCAAATGTAATTTTCGTTCCTTTGAGTTCAAAGGAAAAGAGATAGCTTTTACTACAGATATTTCATTCGTGTGCTTGCGGATTAAGTGCCTTGCCATTTTATGGCATTGCATGGCACAGTACAGGCAATAATGTTTTTTACTGTAAACTCTGGCACCATCCTTTTTTTGCAGCTTCATTACTGACACCTTTCCCAGGTTTGTGTCAGCGTTTTCACTTTCTTCTCTACTATCCGAAGAACTTGTCTTTCTTCCGTAAGTCCTCTGTGACTTCTTCTTCTGGTTTTTACTTTTCGTTAATGTAACCTGGCTTTTAAGATGTGGGGGAAGTGTTTCCTCTTCCCCCTCCAGAGATTCCTCGGAACTGCTTCCATGTCGGGACCTTTTTGGCGGAATATATTCTTCACCACTGCTCATCGAGGTTTCTGAGACGTATTCTCTGGTGAGCTGGAAATTAAATAAACAAGACAATTTAAGCTAAATAATCTGCAAGAAGCATTAACCAGGTATGAAATCTTACATTGTCCCCTTGAGTCAACCTGGACAATTTAACCCGACAATCAATCCCAGTGTTTCCCCTATATGCATTCAGCAGCGTCGCAGGACCGCCACTGTTATGAACTACTAGACTATAAAAAGAAATTATAAAAAAAAAATATATATATATATTATTATTATTATAATTTTTTTTATCATTTCATTTGGGCTGTGGGGGGTGCTTAATGTAAAAGACTGACCTGAGGAAAAGGCTGCAGGGAGAAAGCACTGCAGTCTAGTCGATTTTGTGTTTTGAGCACAAAGTTCATCATAGATCTAGCCTCTTTATTTTGCTCTCAAAGTGCACCAGGGGAATTTGAAATTCTTATTAAATCCTCCCAGTAATTTAATGGGGTTAGGGTTAGTGCACATCACGCTCTGCTCTGAACACCTGAACGGCCCGTTCTAACAGCTGTTCACCAGCGGTCCAGTCTGTGCCACAGTGACTCATATTTCGCAGAAAGGTGACAAAGTTTGCATCCCTGGTAATTGTATAAACAAAACAAAATATGCTATGCTCCCCATTATTCGTCCCACTTTCAATATGCAAACTTACAAATATGCTGTCAGTCCTTCTCAGTCCTACATCTGGGTCATCAGCTTCACCAGAATGTGATCCGTCAGCACTGATTATGTCTGTGTCGCTTTCAGAATCCAGGCTTATTTCCTAAGGGTGAAAAACAATACACTTGAATTGAAATTGGAATGAAGCTTTGAATGTCTGTAGTCATATTACGGAGTCATGACCCTAAAAAAAACTAAGTTTGTTGATTGATTGATTGATTTTATTGTGGTTTAGAGACATCATCCAAGGGATAAAAACATGAAAAATGCAAGCACTTATTTCCATCATGGTCCCTGGTATTAAAAAACAGGACATACATCAACATAAAACAACATCATAAAAACATCAACATAAAACATTAAGATACAATATGCATATACAGTTGAAGATAAAAGAATAATAAATAAAAATGCTACCCTCTCTTTCCTATGCCGATAGCCATGATCGTACATGCTTTTTGAAGCCAGTTAACCCGGGGGCGTCTATGCTTTACACAAACGGTTCATGCGTTTTGCTAATCTGACATTTCTGGTCATGTGACATATGCGCCCAATCGCGTGACGCGCCCATTTCCGCCTCGACCAGCAGCAAACCCTAACCGTTCTATCGCCATGCTCTAAGACAAACTCTAACCTTAACCAACTTCGAAAGAGTGCCTAAGCTTAACCGGGGAAAGAACTTGCCGTCACACGATTGGTGCGACCAGAAACATCAGTGGCCAATCAGAGCGCAAAACGGGAACGCGGAAGCATGCACCGTTTGGGTAAAGCAATGATGCAACCCGGGGGCCTGTTTAATGCTGCTGGGCAGGCTGTTCCACAGTACTGCTGCTGAGTAAAGGAAGGTCTGCTGGCCGTAGGAAATGAGTCTAAATCTAAATGGAACTATGTTTGTGTCTCTACCTCTGGTTTCATGGCTATGGTTGTTCCTTACATACTGAAAGTAATCTTGAAGGTAGCTCCCCTTTACAAACTCTATATACTAGGCATAGCTTTATCATTGATACTATTTTTTTCACCCTCAGCCACCCCAGGCTGTTGAAGTGGGGCTGGTCTAGGTGAGTACGAGTGGGGAGCTGCAGTACTATCCTAACTAGCTTGTTCTGGGCAGTTTGAAGTCTAGTTCTCAAGTTGCTGGGGGCACTGTCATACCAGGACAAGCAAGCATAGTCAAAATTACACTGAACCAGTGCCCCTGCAAGTGCTCTAAGAGCTTTCCTGACTAGGTATATTGAGTTTCTAGCTAGGAATTTTATTCTGGTGTTGATCTTGGCTATTACCACTTGTTTTGCCATGCTTTCCCCTGAGAGTGTGTTTTCTAAAGTACACCCTAGATACACCACTGATTTGGTACTGGTGACCATTGAGCTACCTAACTGTATTTTGAAACCTTCCTGTGTTTTCTGTTTCCTAGTGGTAGTAAATAAAATGGATTCTGTTTTACCTAAATGGAGAGCCAGCCGGTTTTCTGACAGCCACTGACTGACATTCCCTAACTCCATGCTAAGTCTGCTTTCAATATCCGTTTTGCTTTTATTTGACACCATGAGAGCCGAATCATCTGCGTAGAGCAGGAGATCACATGAGCAGGTTGAATTTATGCATGTCATGTCAATTTATGCATGTCATTTATATAAAGGAGGAAGAACAAGGGCCCCAGCACACTTCCCTGAGGGACCCCGCAGTCCACCGTCCTCAGATCTGAAAAGACCCCTCCCACCTCTACACGTTGTTCCCTTCCCCTCAAGTATGAGCTGGCTCAGTTTGTGGCCATATCATTAGGACCTATCACTGTTAACTTCCTTAAGAGGATAATGTGGTCCACCGTGTCAAATGCCTTTTGTAGGTCTAACATCACCATGCCACAGAGGTTTCCTCTGTCTATCTCTTTCTTAATGTGATCTGTTAGAAACAGAAGACAGGTGTCTGTGGAGTGGGACTTTCTAAAACCTGATTGAAATTCATATAGCAAGTTATGGGATGTAATATATTGATACATTTGTTCATATATAATCTTTTCTATGACCTTGGACATGACACATAAGATGTACACAGTCCGGTAGTTACCATGGTCCTGCTTGCTGCCTTTTTTGTAAAGTGGTATTACTCTGGCCAGCTTAAGCTCACTTGGAAACGTTCCAGATTCAATGGAAAGATTCACAATATGCGTTATACTGGGCGAAATAACCTGAGCAGAAACTAGCGGGCATGTTGTCTACTCCTGTAGCTTTATAGGGTTGAGCTCCAGAAGTTTTTTAAGCACTGTCTCCTCTGTAACTTTTTTAAAGGAAAAGGCATTTGTCTGTGCACCCTTTTTTGCATAGTGATCCTGGTTATGGGCTATTCCATATTGGTCTGTCTGAATGGGCAATTTAGCGATTTAGTGTTGGCATTAAGGAGATTAATAGTGAGATAAAAAATACTTGATTGACACTTACTAATGTCCTGGAAGCCGCAAGCTGCTCACATATATGTTCCGGTGTTGAGGTTGTGGCGCCGTCTTTTTCGGGACTTTCTGAGGGCTAACATAGACAGACAGGATATGTATTACAATTTCACCTGAATATACGTTTTGTGTAGAGTTAACTCTGCTTACTCTACTAAGAGTATAACTTTCGCTTTTAGCAAAACATTTTGTGTCTTGGCATTAAGGAGATTAATAGTGAGATAAAAAATACTTGATTGACACTTACTAATGTCCTGGAAGCCGCAAGCTGCTCACATATATGTTCCGGTGTTGAGGTTGTGGCGCCGTCTTTTTCGGGACTTTCTGAGGGCTAACATAGACAGACAGGATATGTATTACAATTTCACCTGAATATACGTTTTGTGTAGAGTTAACTCTGCTTACTCTACTAAGAGTATAACTTTCGCTTTTAGCAAAACATTTTGTGTCTTGGCATTAAGGAGATTAATAGTGAGATAAAAAATACTTGATTGACACTTACTAATGTCCTGGAAGCCGCAAGCTGCTCACATATATGTTCCGGTGTTGAGGTTGTGGCGCCGTCTTTTTCAGGACTTTCTGAGGGCTAACATAGACAGACAGGATATGTATTACAATTTCACCTGAATATACGTTTTGTGTAGAGTTAACTCTGCTTACTCTACTAAGAGTATAACTTTCGCTTTTAGCAAAACATTTTGTGTCTTGGCATTAAGGAGATTAATAGTGAGATAAAAAATACTTGATTGACACTTACTAATGTCCTGGAAGCCGCAAGCTGCTCACATATATGTTCCGGTGTTGAGGTTGTGGCGCCGTCTTTTTCGGGACTTTCTGAGGGCTAACATAGACAGACAGGATATGTATTACAATTTCACCTGAATATACGTTTTGTGTAGAGTTAACTCTGCTTACTCTACTAAGAGTATAACTTTCGCTTTTAGCAAAACATTTTGTGTCTTGGCATTAAGGAGATTAATAGTGAGATAAAAAATACTTGATTGACACTTACTAATGTCCTGGAAGCCGCAAGCTGCTCACATATATGTTCCGGTGTTGAGGTTGTGGCGCCGTCTTTTTCAGGACTTTCTGAGGGCTAACATAGACAGACAGGATATGTATTACAATTTCACCTGAATATACGTTTTGTGTAGAGTTAACTCTGCTTACTCTACTAAGAGTATAACTTTAGCTTTTAGCTAAAAATTTAGTGTCTTGGCATTAAGGAGATTAATAGTGAGATAAAAAATACTTGATTGACACTTACTAATGTCCTGGAAGCCGCAAGCTGCTCACATATATGTTCCGGTGTTGAGGTTGTGGCGCCGTCTTTTTCAGGACTTTCTGAGGGCTAACATAGACAGACAGGATATGTATTACAATTTCACCTGAATATACGTTTTGTGTAGAGTTAACTCTGCTTACTCTACTAAGAGTATAACTTTCGCTTTTAGCTAAGAATTTAGTGTCTTGGCATTAAGGAGATTAATAGTGAGATAAAAATACTTGATTGACACTTACTAATGTCCTGGAAGCCGCAAGCTGCTCACATATATGTTCCGGTGTTGAGGTTGTGGCGCCGTCTTTTTCAGGACTTTCTGAGGGCTAACATAGACAGACAGGATATGTATTACAATTTCACCTGAATATACGTTTTGTGTAGAGTTAACTCTGCTTACTCTACTAAGAGTATAACTTTCGCTTTTAGCAAAACATTTTGTGTCTTGGCATTAAGGAGATTAATAGTGAGATAAAAAATACTTGATTGACACTTACTAATGTCCTGGAAGCCGCAAGCTGCTCACATATATGTTCCGGTGTTGAGGTTGTGGCGCCGTCTTTTTCGGGACTTTCTGAGGGCTAACATAGACAGACAGGATATGTATTACAATTTCACCTGAATATACGTTTTGTGTAGAGTTAACTCTGCTTACTCTACTAAGAGTATAACTTTCGCTTTTAGCAAAACATTTTGTGTCTTGGCATTAAGGAGATTAATAGTGAGATAAAAAATACTTGATTGACACTTACTAATGTCCTGGAAGCCGCAAGCTGCTCACATATATGTTCCGGTGTTGAGGTTGTGGCGCCGTCTTTTTCAGGACTTTCTGAGGGCTAACATAGACAGACAGGATATGTATTACAATTTCACCTGAATATACGTTTTGTGTAGAGTTAACTCTGCTTACTCTACTAAGAGTATAACTTTAGCTTTTAGCTAAAAATTTAGTGTCTTGGCATTAAGGAGATTAATAGTGAGATAAAAAATACTTGATTGACACTTACTAATGTCCTGGAAGCCGCAAGCTGCTCACATATATGTTCCGGTGTTGAGGTTGTGGCGCCGTCTTTTTCAGGACTTTCTGAGGGCTAACATAGACAGACAGGATATGTATTACAATTTCACCTGAATATACGTTTTGTGTAGAGTTAACTCTGCTTACTCTACTAAGAGTATAACTTTCGCTTTTAGCTAAGAATTTAGTGTCTTGGCATTAAGGAGATTAATAGTGAGATAAAAATACTTGATTGACACTTACTAATGTCCTGGAAGCCGCAAGCTGCTCACATATATGTTCCGGTGTTGAGGTTGTGGCGCCGTCTTTTTCAGGACTTTCTGAGGGCTAACATAGACAGACAGGATATGTATTACAATTTCACCTGAATATACGTTTTGTGTAGAGTTAACTCTGCTTACTCTACTAAGAGTATAACTTTCGCTTTTAGCTAAGAATTTAGTGTCTTGGCATTAAGGAGATTAATAGTGAGATAAAAATACTTGATTGACACTTACTAATGTCCTGGAAGCCGCAAGCTGCTCACATATATGTTCCGGTGTTGAGGTTGTGGCGCCGTCTTTTTCGGGACTTTCTGAGGGCTAACATAGACAGACAGGATATGTATTACAATTTCACGACTACTGTACTTTTCGGACTACAAGCCGTGGCTTTTTTCCCCATTTTTTGACTCTGCGGCTTATATAACGGTGCGGCTAATCTATGGATTTTTACAGCTAACTGGGCTCGCTCCCTCAGCTCTGTGACCGTCAGATCAGACTCGTAAATCTGCTGCAGCAGTGCCCGCCTTGCCCTTCCTCCTCCGCCTCACAGTTGAGCCCTCCTCCTCCCCCTCACAGTCGAGTGCATAGCCAGCAACCAGCCAGACGTTAGCTCCCGGGACGATTAACCACGTTAATTAGCCAGCAACCAGCCAGGCAGAGACGTTAGCTCCCGGGACGATTAGCCACGTTAGTTAGCCAGCAACCAGCCAGGTACCGACGTTAGCTCCCGGGACGATTGATACCTAGTGTTGGCTCTATCGTTCCGTGAGCTAACGTTAGTAGCTACCTAGTGTTGGCTAAGGGTTAGGGTTAGTAGTTTGTAGCTATCGTTAGTAGCTAGCTACCGTTACTGTTTAAACAAAAATGTTAATAAATGGGAGCTTCCTCAAACAGCCATCTCTTTCCCGACAATCCCCTCTGTGCACGAACCCTATATGTACACAATTTAGGGATGCCCCGATCACGTTTTTGCCACCGATACTGATCGTCGTGAGCCATATCGGCCGATACCGATCCGATAACGATCGTTTTTTATTAAAAAAAATTCAAAATTATTTTATATAATTTTTTTTATATAAAATATATATATTATATAATTAGACTTGTACTTGTATTATCTGCGAGGCTAGGGGTAGAAATCTATGGGATATGTACAGATATAGTAACTAGAAAGAGTAGGCTAGGGATAGAAATCTATGGGATATGTACAGATATAGTAACTAGAAAGAGTAGGCTAGGGATATGTACAGATAGATAATAACTAGTAGTAAGAGTAGGTAAGGGATATGTACAGATGCATGTGATGACAGAGACACACAAAGCCAGCATGTAGGCGTTATTTATTTCTAGCGTGTGAATGAATGAATGAATGAATGAATGAATGAAAACTTTATTTAACAGATTGCAGAATGAGTACAATACAGTACGGCTCAATACACACAATTGTTAAGGGGATGCAGACCAGAGAAAGATGTTTGTCTTGTTTACATCAGGGTCCCCCATTTTCAATTCATATATTCATATCTCTTAAATGTGCAACATTTGAAAAACAGACCTATCCTTACCTGTTTTACGTTTTCCATGTGCCCGGATAAACATTTCTGCATCTTCCACCTGGTCCTGGTCGATTGTGCTGTCTGACTGTAGGCATTAAATAAAAAAAACAGTTGATGTTACATTCCAGATAGCTTTCATTAGGCTTTGTGCATTAGGGTGGGCCATTTTAATGGGGAATTAAAATATGAGTTAATTTTTGGGATAGGAAAACTAACCTACATCATCTTGGGTTTCAAAATGGTAAAATTGGTCATGTGGCAGAATGAAAATTCTAATCCTTTCTTTTTGCACTTCAAAGGCACTGAGGTTTGTAAATTGTCTGTATTGAGCCGTACTGTATTGTACCCATTCTGCAATCTGTTAAATAAAATGTTCAATCAATCAATCAAACCATACAAGCTAGCTGTCTAGTTAGCTTGCATTAGCTCACTCTAATTAGCTCGCTAGCTAGATTGCTAGTTAGCTTGCTAGTAGGTATGATAAGCGAAAAGCTTATCATAAAAAAACACATATATTGACCGAATCATTTGTCCAAGTCATAACTGGTAGCTAGCTAATGCGATCTAGCTTGCTAGCATGAGCTGTCTTACTAACTACATAGTAGTTAGTAGCGAGCTAGCTTGCTAAACAGGAAGCTGACTTGCTAACTAGCTAGCGCGAGCTAGCTTGCTAAATGGGTACAATACAGTACGGCTCAATACACACAATTGTTAAGGGGATGTTCAAAATGTGCTTTTTTTTATTTGCTTACCTCGTATCCATTTCATCTTTTCCTCTGGCCTATATCGATATGTTTGTACAGCATGTACTGCTGCTGCTGCGCACTGCTTTTTTCATTTGAAGCTACACCACCAGCACGCTAGTCAATCAGTCTTTCTGTCTGAATCCTTCTCATGATAAAGCTGGGAACGAGGTTACTGCAGCCTCGACTCCCTCGAGGTGAAGCTAAGTGGGGGGATGGGAATAGCCATGATGGGGACCGACCGGTGTGTGTGAATTGCACCTGGGTGGGGGATGGGCGAATGCAGTTAGAGCGTTGGTAAACGTGGGGACCACAGAATTCAGGATATTTTTAAGCAGCTCTGGGCTTGGGCAAAACTCAGGACATGTTCTTGACGACGTGTGCTTGTTTGTTTGGAGAGATAACGTACAGTTAATTTGCTCAATGGACAAAACAAATGATTTGTGTAGGTACATATTACATATTAATACATATTAATATAATAATATAATAATAATAATTTTATTTGTATAGCACTTTTCATACAGAAATTGCAGTTCAAAGTGCTTCACAACAGTAAAAAAAATACAGGCATAAACTTCTTTGCCTACATCTATAGTTGATGAATGAATGAATGAATGAATGAATGAATGAATGAATGAATGAATGAATGAATGAATGAATGAATGAAAACTTTATTAACAGATTGCAGAATGGGTACAGTACAGTACAGCTCAATACATACAATTGTTAAGGGGATGCAGACCAGAGAAAGACTTTCGTCTTGTTTACATCAGGGTCCCCCATTTTCAATTCATCGTAGATTGGCTGCTACAGCTTTACTTTGAATGTACAATAGATCCGGGAGACTGCAATTCTAAACTGGCCCCTGTAATTGTCCTAACACAACCCCCTCCAATGTACAGTAAATTACCAAGTATGGTCTTGTCAATATTCCAATGTACAGTTTTGTTTGTACAGTTGTACAGTTTCTTCCCCCTCAAATGTATATACTCTCAAATGTATATAATGTAACAGTACTCTCTTCTTAGAAACAGTCTATTAATCAGAGTTTCCAACGCCAGGGTCTACAATATATGACAGGCATTGTACTCTTAAACAGTACTGTACTGTATATTTGTAGATCTGGTATGTCATAAATGTCTGGATGTAACAGTACTGTCTATCTGTATGTCATGTATGTAATGTATGTTATGATGAATTGAAAATGGGGGACCCTGATGTAAACAAGACGAAAGTCTTTCTCTGGTCTGCATCCCCTTAACAATTGTGTGTATTGAGCCGTACTGTATTGTACCCATTTAGCAAGCTAGCTCGCGCTAGCTAGTTAGCAAGTCAGCTTCCTGTTTAGCAAGCTAGCTTGCGCTAGCTAGTTAGCAAGCTAGCTTGTGCTAACTATGTAGTTAGTAAGATAGCTCATGCTAGCAAGCTAGATCGCATTAGCTAGCTACCAGTTATGACTTGGACCAATGATTCTGTCAATATATGTGTTTTTTTATGATAAGCTTTTGGCTTATCATACTAACTAGCAATCTAGCTAGCGAGCTAATTAGAGTGAGCTAATGCAAGCTAACTAGACAGCTAGCTTGTATGGTTTGATTGATTGATTGAACATTTTATTTAACAGATTTCAGAATGGGTACAATACAGTACGGCTCAATACACACAATTGTTAAGGGGATGCAAACCAGAGAAAGACTTGTTTACATCAGGGTCCCCCATTTTCAATGAATCAAGTTTCTTTATTAGTTGTCATACAAAAATACAGAATACTTTTATATGAAATGCTTCTTTCTGTTTTGCTCCTGAGAGTGTGCTAGATAAAAATAGATAAGTATAAAATAAGTATAAAATAGAAAGTGTAAACAAAAGTGTTCAATATGCATGATATATACAATATACAATGCAGAGTAGAGAAAAAGTTACTGAGTTACAATACAATATACAGTACAATGCAGAAGTGGGATGAGGTACAACTTAGGGTAAGGTGCAATGACGTATCAGTTGTAGTGCAAATCTCTTTACCAATAAATATAAAGTGTGTTAAAGTGTCTAAAGTGGGTGCTACAGTGAGTTGTTTATTTAAAGTGAGTGTGTACGTGTGGATGTGTGTGCTGTGAGTGTATTTGATGGTTTGTTACATAGTGTTATTGTCGTTGAGCATCCTGATGGCCTGGGGATAGAAGCTCCTTCTGAGTATCTCTGTGCTTTCCCTGAGACTCCGGTATCGCTTGCCTGAGCAGTTCAAAGAGGCAGTCAAATCATAACATTTATGACATATAAGATATACAAATATACAGTACTGTTTATTTACAGACAGAGTCCCCGTCTCCCACCCCACCTACTCACCCCCCCCCCCCCACCCCACCTACCCAACCTCCTCCAATGTACAGTTTCTTCCCCCTCAAATGTATATACTCTCAAATGTATATAATGTAACAGTACTCTCTTCTTAGAAACTGTCTATTAATCAGAGTTTCCAACGCCAGGGTCTACAATATATGACAGGCATTGTACTCTTAAACAGTACTGTACTGTATATTTGTAGATCTGGTATGTCATAAATGTCTGGATGTAACAGTACTGTCTATCTGTATGTCATGTATGTAATGTATGTTATGATGAATTGAAAATGGGGGACCCTGATGTAAACAAGACGAAAGTCTTTCTCTGGTCTGCATCCCCTTAACAATTGTGTGTATTGAGCCGTACTGTATTGTACCCATTTAGCAAGCTAGCTCGCGCTAGCTAGTTAGCAAGTCAGCTTCCTGTTTAGCAAGCTAGCTTGCGCTAGCTAGTTAGCAAGCTAGCTTGTGCTAACTATGTAGTTAGTAAGATAGCTCATGCTAGCAAGCTAGATCGCATTAGCTAGCTACCAGTTATGACTTGGACCAATGATTCTGTCAATATATGTGTTTTTTTATGATAAGCTTTTGGCTTATCATACTAACTAGCAATCTAGCTAGCGAGCTAATTAGAGTGAGCTAATGCAAGCTAACTAGACAGCTAGCTTGTATGGTTTGATTGATTGATTGAACATTTTATTTAACAGATTGCAGAATGGGTACAATACAGTACGGCTCAATACACACAATTGTTAAGGGGATGCAAACCAGAGAAAGACTTGTTTACATCAGGGTCCCCCATTTTCAATGAATCAAGTTTCTTTATTAGTTGTCATACAAAAATACAGAATACTTTTATATGAAATGCTTCTTTCTGTTTTGCTCCTGAGAGTGTGCTAGATAAAAATAGATAAGTATAAAATAAGTATAAAATAGAAAGTGTAAACAAAAGTGTTCAATATGCATGATATATACAATATACAATGCAGAGTAGAGAAAAGGTTACTGAGTTACAATATAATATACAGTACAATGCAGAAGTGGGATGAGGTACAACTTAGGGTAAGGTGCAATAACGTATCAGTTGTAGTGCAAATCTCTTTACCAATAAATATAAAGTGTGTTAAAGTGTCTAAAGTGGGTGCTACAGTGAGTTGTTTATTTAAAGTGAGTGTGTACGTGTGGATGTGTGTGCTGTGAGTGTATTTGATGGTTTGTTACATAGTGTTATTGTCGTTGAGCATCCTGATGGCCTGGGGATAGAAGCTCCTTCTGAGTATCTCTGTGCTTTCCCTGAGACTCCGGTATCGCTTGCCTGAGCAGTTCAAAGAGGCAGTCAAATCATAACATTTATGACATACAAGATATACAAATATACAGTACTGTTTATTTACAGACAGAGTCCCCACCCCACCTACTCACCCCCCCCCCCCACCCCACCTACCCAACCTCCTCCAATGTACAGTTTCTTCCCCCTCAAATGTATATACTCTCAAATGTATATAATGTAACAGTACTCTCTTCTTAGAAACTGTCTATTAATCAGAGTTTCCAACGCCAGGGTCTACAATATATGACAGACATTGTACTCTTAAACAGTACTGTACTGTATATTTGTAGATCTGGTATGTCATAAATGTCTGGATGTAACAGTACTGTCTATCTGTATGTCATGTATGTAATGTATGTTATGATGAATTGAAAATGGGGGACCCTGATGTAAACAAGACGAAAGTCTTTCTCTGGTCTGCATCCCCTTAACAATTGTGTGTATTGAGCCGTACTGTATTGTACCCATTTAGCAAGCTAGCTCGCGCTAGCTAGTTAGCAAGTCAGCTTCCTGTTTAGCAAGCTAGCTTGCGCTAGCTAGTTAGCAAGCTAGCTTGTGCTAACTATGTAGTTAGTAAGATAGCTCATGCTAGCAAGCTAGATCGCATTAGCTAGCTACCAGTTATGACTTGGACCAATGATTCTGTCAATATATGTGTTTTTTTATGATAAGCTTTTGGCTTATCATACTAACTAGCAATCTAGCTAGCGAGCTAATTAGAGTGAGCTAATGCAAGCTAACTAGACAGCTAGCTTGTATGGTTTGATTGATTGATTGAACATTTTATTTAACAGATTGCAGAATGGGTACAATACAGTACGGCTCAATACACACAATTGTTAAGGGGATGCAAACCAGAGAAAGACTTGTTTACATCAGGGTCCCCCATTTTCAATTAATCAAGTTTCTTTATTAGTTGTCATCAGTGTTGGGACTAACGCGTTACAAAGTAACGCGTTACAGAAACGAAGTTACTTTTTGCCGCAACTAGTACTCTAACGCATTACTTTTGAAATTCAGTAACGCTACTTACGTTACTGAATGGTTTGTTAGTTCGTTACTGCGTTCTTTTTATGTAGATTCATAGCGAGCGTCCTTATTTCGCCTGCGTTTGTTTTGTTTACTGTAGACTGAAAGGCGCTATATAAAACGAAGTATTATTATTATTATTATTTCTTTCCGTAGCCTCATTCTGGTTTCGCACTTCTGATTGGCCACTGACGTTCTGAAAGAAATAGGCGCTCTCTACAGTAAACAACAAGAGGACGCTCGCTATGAATCTACATAATAAGAACGCAGTAATAATAACGAACTAACAAACCATTTAGCAACTACTTGGAGAGATAATTAATATACAACATGGAAACGAGATAAAGAACATGTTTGAAGGGCTGCTGGAGTCAACTGGACTAACGTTACATCTCGACCACCGCAGACTGGTGACGGTGAGTGCAATGTGTTCACTGAAACTCAAGATCAACGGATTTTGACTGTACAAAATCTGCCAGGGAATCTCATAATACTAATCAAACAATATAAATATAGTCCTTTCATGCACAATTGATATCCTAACTATTCTAACGTTGCAATGCTTTGATAACAACGCTGCAAGATGGTTATGAATGAATTAATGAATGGATGAATGAATGAATGAATGAAAACTTTATTTAACAGATTGCAGAATGGGTACAATACAGTACGGCTCAATACATACAATTGTTAAGGGGATGCAGACCTGAGAAAGACGTTTGTCTTGTTTCCATCAGGGTCCCCCATTTTCAATTCATATAGACATTTATGACATACACAACATACATGACATTTATGGCATAGGGACATATAGGTATTTAGTACTGATACATTTGTGACATAAACGGTATTCCAATATACAGTACTGTTACCCCTAGATCCTGACAGAGTATATACATATGATGGGGAGGGGACTGTACATTAGGAGGGGGTGGGTGGGTGGGAGAGAAATATACATACAGCGGGGAGGGAATATATAATGAAACGCTCTAGACCACATTGCTTAGCAGAGTTCGGTGATGTGAATGGAAACTGTCAAGTTGATCAACCGATTTTGAGTATATGGGGCATGGGACTTGAGCAATTTTTTTTTTTTTTTTTTTTTTAAATAACTAAATAGTTACTTTTCACAGTAACTCATTACTTTTGGGTGTAAGTAACTAGTACAGTAACGAAGTTACTTTGAAATGAAGTAACTAGTAAAGTAACTGAGTTACTATTTTTCAGTAACTAGCACAACACTGGTTGTCATACAAAAATACAGAATACTTTTATATGAAATGCTTCTTTCTGTTTTGCTCCTGAGAGTGTGCTAGATAAAAATAGATAAGTATAAAATAAGTATAAAATAGAAAGTGTAAACAAAAGTGTTCAATATGCATGATATATACAATATACAATGCAGAGTAGAGAAAAAGTTACTGAGTTACAATACAATATACAGTACAATGCAGAAGTGGGATGAGGTACAACTTAGGGTAAGGTGCAATGACGTATCAGTTGTAGTGCAAATCTCTTTACCAATAAATATAAAGTGTGTTAAAGTGTCTAAAGTGGGTGCTTGCTACAGTGAGTTGTTTATTTAAAGTGAGTGTGTACGTGTGGATGTGTGTGCTGTGAGTGTATTTGATGGTTTGTTACATAGTGTTATTGTCGTTGAGCATCCTGATGGCCTGGGGATAGAAGCTCCTTCTGAGTATCTCTGTGCTTTCCCTGAGACTCCGGTATCGCTTGCCTGAGCAGTTCAAAGAGGCAGTCAAATCATAACATTTATGACATACAAGATATACAAATATACAGTACTGTTTATTTACAGACAGAGTCCCCGTCTCCCACCCCACCTACTCACCCCCCCTCCCCACCCCACCTACCCAACCTCCTCCAATGTACAGTTTCTTCCCCCTCAAATGTATATACTCTCAAATGTATATGTAACAGTACTCTCTTCTTAGAAACTGTCTATTAATCAGAGTTTCCAACGCCAGGGTCTACAATATATGACAGGCATTGTACTCTTAAACAGTACTGTATATTTGTAGATCTGGTATGTCATAAATGTCTGGATGTAACAGTACTGTCTATCTGTATGTCATGTATGTAATGTATGTTATGATGAATTGAAAATGGGGGACCCTGATGTAAACAAGACGAAAGTCTTTCTCTGGTCTGCATCCCCTTAACAATTGTGTGTATTGAGCCGTACTGTATTGTACCCATTCTGCAATCTGTTAATAAAATGTACAATCAATCAATCAATCAATCAATCAATCAATCAATCAATCAATCAATCAATCAATCAATCAATCAATGTCTACAGCACTACACAGTGTGTAATGTGATGTCTCTACAGCACCAGTGTGTAATGTGCAATCTATTAATAACATTTTCAAGCCTTTGAATACAGTAATTAAATTTAGTCCAATGAAATGAGGACTATTGTTTTTATAGTGGTACTATGTGCACAAATGACCAAATATTACACACTTACACACACACACACACACACACTGCAATACCGTGTGTAACCACAAGAGCGTTCACATGCAATATCGTGTGTAACCACAAGGGCACACACACACACAGATTCAGGAACCGGACCCCGCCAAGCAAACTCACACACCGCAATACCGTGTGTAACCACAAGGGCACACACAAAGTCTGGAAAATTTACTTCCAGGGGACGTATTTTTTTTCTCAAAAAAAATAGCACTAGGCATATCAGCAAGCTGTTTTCTATTGATTGCAATGCTCGTGCCCGTGGGGACCAGGACTCGGTCCCCACGGGAAAAATGGGTCCCCACGGCGTGAGTGATATGTCAGGTCATGGTCCCCAGCAGGATAGAAAAACAAACACACACACACACACACACACACACACACACACACACACACACACACACACACACACATACAATCCTTGTAACCTAATGACCAGGAAAAAGTTGTCTGTCCAGTTAACACAGAAACAAGCCACGCGTGCGTGGTGAGATTATTTTGTAACATCTAAGCTCACATATACACTCGTTGTAAATGCCATTGTGTGTGTGTGTGTGTATGTGTGTGTGTGTGTACACAGTGGTGTCAGTCACTATCACACATGGTGACAAGTGAGAAGGTCTTTGGCTACTATTAGGGATGCACCGAATATTCGGCCACCGAAAACTATCGGCCGAAAATGGTTAAAAAGGCACTTTCGGCTTTCGGCCGAAAGGGTTTTAGCACCGGAAAAATATCACCGAATGTCAAAGAACAGGGACGTTCGTAACCTACCTAACGTGTTGTTGTGATGACGTAATCAAAACGCGAATTCAGTCATTACATGCGCAACGTGAGCTCTTCAGTCCTGCGTTCTGCAGCCTTTGATAACTCCTCTTGGGACTCGGGAGTCGCGCTGTTTCTATGTAAACTCTGCGCGCAACGCGTCCAATAAATGCGTCTTTAACATGCTTTATATCCTCGCCATTACTATATGCCCGTCGCGGTTAAAAACCTTTTTAATTAACGTTAGCGTTAAGCTAGCTAACAAGGCTTCCGGTCCTCTTTCACTCGTCTCTCTTAAAGCTACGTCATCCCCCGCTAAGAGTCACGGGAGATGTAGTAAATACAACAGTCCTTCCATGTAGGCTAGAACGCCGTGAATTATGACAGTAGTTCAAATTTCTTTATTAGTTGTCATACAAAAATACAGAGTACTTTTATATAAAATGCTTACTGTAGCCACTACAGTAACATCATTAAGTCTGCTATAAGCTATTCTCCCTCATGTGTGCAGATCTTTATGCAGTTTTAAAGCACCTTGGCTTTGTTCTGAATGCACTTTGTTGTAGTTATCCTACAGAGAAAAGAAAATGCACTTGACTTTAATGCACATTTTGTTGTATGCAAAGAGAAAATGTTTAAATTGTACACTCTTTCAGCAGTCAGTCTGGAATAAATGTATGCATTCAAAAGTGCTGAATAAATGTTTTATGGACCCATAATAGTGATTATTAATATTATTTAAGTTAAGTTTTGCCATAATCATGTCTTTTGTCATAATCAGGTAGCTGAACAAAGAAAATACATTATATATATATTTCTATTAATCATTTCCGGCCTTTCGGCATTCGGTTTTCGGCCAACTGTTTCCTGTTTTCGGTATCGGTTTCGGCCAAGAATTTCCCATTCGGTGCATCCCTAGCTACTATATGCAAACAACATTTAGTCTTATTGAGTCCTTTGCTTCTCAAGTACTTTTCCGTTTCTGGAACACAGGCAGTTTCAACTTGATAACAATTTCAAACTTGTGTTTTAGTAACTTTGTGTTTCTGCTCAGCTGACCTTACCAGGGTTTTCCCTGCCATTATAAGACTTAGAGTTTTTGCGCCTACAACTTTTGTGTGCAGCGCCCTAGTCAATTGAACGGGGGGAAATGTTTTTAATATGCAGCAAAAAAATCTACACTATCGGCACGTACACAGCTGTCCTACATGGCTGGCAGGCGTGTTTCCATATAGGCTCTACTGGGCCCTGAATTCCAAAAAAAAAATTCAATCAAGATGCACAATTGTCATTTCATGATGCACACAGACCAGCGCAGACCTTCAATTTTTTAAGCTATAGATGTCTAACTATTCGGCCATGTGCCAACTCCACTGATTGTGTGTGACAGAAGGAACTAACTGGCCTTATATCGTAAGGTTATCCTATAACCCTAGTTATATGATACTGGCTGAGCGTCCCACTCTGCCTACTGAGATAACCCCTTATCTCCACGCACCTAGTGTGCTCCGGGGAACAAAACAAATGCACCCACTTGCACGTGACCACGCCACTCCCATGCGTCCTATATTACGCCGGAAGTGGTCACACCTCACCCTTCCCTGTTCGATTTCCATAAGCGGAAACCATCCAAGGGACCTCAGGGCGCTAAGAGCGGGACGCTGAGCCAGTATCATATAACTAGGGTTATAAGATAACCTTACGTTATATATCAACTGGCTATCGCGTCCCGCTCTGCCTACTGAGATAAGGGGAGAGCAGACGCGTGGCCCGGACAAATGCACCCCCTGAGGGCCCATAAGCCCCAGCCAGGGAGGAGGGGAGTCCCGTCCACCCGCCCGTCCTAACAAAGAGGGGGAGGCAGTCAACTCCACCAAAGTGCGAAAAAGGGAGGGAACCAAGAACCCCTGAACGCACAGCGCAAGCGGGACGACGTGTGACACAGCACCCTGCGGTCCACACCCACACACCCCTGCTAGCCCACCTGATGGCGGGATGCAGGAGAGGTCCCGGACCTCAGGACCGCCTGAGAGACAGAACCCCCAGACATGTCCATGAGGTAAAACCTAACAAAAGGACTCAGGGAGGACCAGGAGGCCGCAGCACAAATGTCCTCCACCGAGGCCCCCCCTAACAGGGTAGCAGAGGCCACCACACCACGAGTGGAGTGCGCCCTGACGCCCCCGAGGGGAACCCGTCCAGCCAACGTGTAGCAAAGGGTAATGCCCGTGCACAACCAATGTGACAGACGCTGCTTGGACAGCGCCTCACCTGCGCGAGGGCCACCGTAACAAACAAACAGTTGATCGGAGGCCCTGAAACCCTGCGTGCGACTAAGGTAAACCCCAGCGCACGGACAGGACACGACAGGTGCAGGCTCGACTCCAACTCACTAGCGTGAGGAGGAGGATGAAACGCCTGAATCACAATATCCCTGGAGCGAAAAGAGCTCCGGATATTCTTTGGCACGGAGACTGGATTAGGCCTCAGAGTCACCCCGCTATCGGCCCGAATAGACAGGCACTCAGGCCGCACCGAGAGAGCACAAAGCTCACCCACGCGTTTAGCGGAGGTGATGGCCAAAAGGAACGCGGCCTTAAGACAGCTGACCCAACGGCGCCTGCTCAAGAGGCTCAAACGGGGCCTCCGATAACCGACCCAGGACCAGTCAGAGGTCCCAACTCGGAGACAAAGAATGCTCCACAGGCTTAAGACGCAGAGCGCCAAGCAGGAAACATTTCACTAGAGGGTGGCTAAACAGCGTACCGCGCTCAAAGCCCACGTGACAGGAGGATATAGCCGCAGCGTATACCCTCGCCGTCGAGGCCGACAGCCTATCCAGGATAGACTGGAGGAAGGAAAGAACCGAGTCCAGGGGGCAAGACACTGGGTCCAGGCCCCCAACCTCACACCACTCCTGAAACATACGCCACTTCCCAGCGTAAACCGCGGTAGTGGACAGAGGGCGCTCGTTCCGGATGGTGTCAACCACAGTAGGGTTCAGACACATCACCTCCAGATTCAGCAGCCAAACCATCAATGGCTGCCCCAGAACAGGACGCAGAAACAGCGTTCCGTGTGCCTGAGAGAGGGCCTGCGGTGACCATGGAACAGGGAACCCTGCTCCGTCGACAGATACAACACCAGGCTCACCAAACACAGACGCAGGACGTGTGGTGTGGGAGCCGCTTGACAGCACAGCATTCTCATAGACAGACCCAGGCCTAGCTAGCAACTGGGTGTCAGCCCGTCTCCATGAGAAGCAAAATGTGGGGCCGCTTGCGCTTCACTGGAAGAACGCGGCCTGCAGCCAAAGGGAACAAATCAGAGCCCTGTGTCCCGTAGTGTAGCGGGGGGGAGTAACCGGAGAGCGTGCTAGACACAGCTAGATGGCAACGGCTTTTTAGGGCGTGCCCATCTAATATAGCCGATCCCTCGGGCCGCCGAGGCTGTCGGCCTTGTGATCACCTGTTTTCTTTGTGTCCAGGGTATCTCAGGCGGGGGAACATGGCTGCTGGCCGAGGGCCTCGCCGCAGCCGCTGGCGAGGCCGTGCTCTCACCTCTGGCTGCGCGTTGTGGGGCGGCGTGGAGCCCAGGTCAAATACCGCCCGCGCCTCCGTGGACAGACCAAGGTCCACCCGCGGAGAGGGGAGCCCTGAGGAGGAGACCCCTCCCCTCCTCAAGGGGAGATTGCTCCAACCAAAGATGCCTGTGAACAACCGTTGACAGCATCCTAGCCCTCCCTGCGGTTATAGCTTGCGGCTAGGTCAAAAGCTGAATAACCTCAAAACCTTGCGCGATGGTTTTGACGTCGGCTGGCCCTAAGGCCCCACCACCCGACACCATTTTTGACAGAAAAGCAGCCAATTGAGCAATGTTGTCAGTTGCTGCTAAATTCTGTACCGTGGCGGCATAAGCTTCATTAGCTGTGCGCTAGGATACTTGGAAAAACATCCAAAAGAGACTCATGACGGCCATGTTTTCCCAAATATCCCGTCCCCTGCGCCAATACATCACTCGGTCGTCTCACGAGACAACGAGCAGTATCACACACTACCAATGCCTGATAGCGCAGGCCCTACCTGTGCGTGACTTAGCTCGACTGCTAACCGTCCCGCGACGTCCCTCGTCCGCTGTCACGAGACGAGGAAAACACAGGACAGGACCGCCGCGCTGTTAGGACGTGCCGAGAAGGTTCCGGGGGCCGGCGAACTTCTGGCGAATTCCCAACATTGTGTAATTTCTCCTTACGCTTCATAACAATCTCCAGTTCAGAAGTGCACCTGAGCTGCTTCCGCTTTGGAAACGAACGAGGAAGGGTGAGGCATGACCACTTCCGGCGTAATATAGGACGCATGGGAGTGGTGTGGTCACGTACAAGTGGGTGCATTTGTTTTGTTCCCCGGAGCACACTAGGTGCGTGGAGACAAGGGGTTATCTCAGTAGGCAGAGCGGGACGCGATAGTGTGGGACCTTTTTGGATATGACCAGGAGGATGTTGAAGAAGACTAACTGCTAACATTAACTAACCTGGCCCCAAAACATTTAAACTAACCCTGGAACCACTCACAGCGGAGCAGTCCTCTGTGTGACTTTACTTTTCTATTAATTGGAGTTCATTTGGGAGCATGTCTATGTTCCCTGCAGGGCTTGACGTTGACACCTGCCCACCTGCCCAGGGCTAGTGAAAATGCTGAGTGGCTAGTGACTTTGGAAAACCACTAGCCACAGTGGCTAGTGAGCCAAAAAGTTTACGTCAAGCCCTGCATAGGTGTGTCAATGATAATGTTCACAGCGTTTGGAGCAACAATGTAATTGCTAGGTTCAACACAACTCTTCCACATCTACACCCTCCATCTTGTCCCAGTCAGCCGTTGCCCCAACTGGAGCTCCTTTTGCGGCTGAGTCACTGGTCGCAGGCAGTAGTAAACAATGGAGTCAACAGTCAGAAGCACAGTTGTACAGTTGGCGTGTAGCAGTATGATTACAATGATACTGTCCCCAGCAGGGGTTAGTGAAGAAGAAATTACCTATATTTATTACTTTTTGGGTGGGGGCGCGAGTGCAGGGATTTTTGGCTAGTGAAAATGCTGAGTGGCTAGTGACTTTGGAAAACCACTAGCCACAGTGGCTAGTGAGCCAAAAAGTTAACGTCAAGCCCTGGTTCCCTGGGTCCTATGTTCCCCGGGTTCTATGTTCCCCGCTTTGATTGATTGATTGATTGAAAATGTTAGACCACCAGCCCTGATTCCAAACTCTAACCTTAACCAGTTCGAAAGAGGGCCTAAGCTTAACCGTTCGAAACAAGGCGGGCATTAATAATTAATAAAATAATAAAAATTTATAAAATGTTCAATCTATTAATCAATCAAAGGGGAACATAGAACCCGGGGAATATAGGACCCGGGGAACATAGGGATGATCCCGTTCATTTGTGGCCCAGACCAGCGATTGATGCCACATGTCTCCGTTTCCAGATTGTGAAAGTACAGCATGTAAGCTTTCAAATTATGTGTTCGAAGAAGATGTGCTAATTTGAATCTTGTAAAACGTTTTTTTTTTCTGTTTGCTTTAAGCTTTAAGCTTTAAGAAAAGGCTAGAATTAACACTTCTGCCTGTTTCTGCTGGGCGTTAACAATAGCCCCCTACAATCCGCCCAGCCACTCCCCTCACTGAATAGCATTAACATACTGTAAGCTGTCAGTAAGTGCTGGCAGTCAAACCGATTCAAAATGGCGGAGCCATAGCCATTATAAGAAACTAACTGTACTTACAGTACTCTGTTCTTCCTGCATGCATGGAGATACTAAATCCAAATTGAACTCTGGCATTGGAAAGAGTAGATTTGGCCCGATCCATAGATGTGCAAGTTGGCTATAATAAGTTAATTTATAGGCCTGATATTCTATAATAATATTTCAAATTGCATGTGTCCGGATGGCAGAATTCAGTACTGTATCTACAAAACCTTCTGTTTAATCATCTTCCCTTTATTCATTTCCTTCAATTTTTTTTGTACACGTGATCTCAAGAAGGTGTTGAACGAGCTCAATGGCAGTTTGTCATGTCTGGTCATTTTTAGCTTGGAAATTTTTTCACTGTCAAAGATGCAAAAAAAATCATAATTTATATTATCCTTTGTTTCATCACAATTTACTCAAGCCTAGTAACAGACACAATATTTCTGACACTGGGAAATTTGGGAATACATTCCCTGAGATCTCTAGATACCAAGAACATGCAAATGGGTCTTGTAGAAGTGGAGCAATCTTCCATTTACTTAGGTATGTTTTTTTAGGCGGATTGTCTGAGGGTGTGTTCACATCTGAAAGTCCGGGGATAGTCCGGACTATCCGTGGATAGTCCGGACTTTCTGGTGGACCAAATGTGAAAATGATACATTGTTTGATTTTGGTCTGCGTTCACACTACCCTGTTTGGTGCGGATCTAATTTGTAAACAAAGGACATGCTGTCGCCAAGTAGTTCATCTATTGGACTAGCACTCACAAACGTAAACAGTTGCAGACAGCGTATTGACACACCTCGCCCACACGCCGACTGTTTAGATTTGTCTAGCTGTCACTCTCATGCCTGGTTGCTATGCTTGTTGCTATGCCTGTCACAAGTGTATTAACATTTGCGGGTTTAGCGCAAGGGAAAGAGCGCCAATTCATTTCTTTCTTCTTTCACATTCACCATATTGACAGCAACAATATGGAGCCACATCGCCGTTTTGCGATTGCCTTCATGGCATTTATTATTCTGTTATGGTGTGCCTGCCAAATACAAGCAGTAGAGGCAGAGTATGAGGAAGCAAGACGTGGGATTGATGTTGCGTTGCTGCACATCATTCAGATCACTACCACACTACAGAATTTAAACACCTCAGTATTCTTATGTGTTTCTACTAATAATTTAGAAATGGCATCTTCTGCCCAAATGTCTAGAAGAGCCTTCACCTCGTCGTTACCCCACGTTGATCCTCGACTCATTGCTGTCTTTTTTTATTTCTTTTTTTTGCCGCTGTGAGATGAGATACAGACAGGTCTGTGTAATAAGGCTGCTAATGTGAGGATGAAGTTATTAGGTGGAGTTGCGCCTGCGCGCTCTTTGGGGAAGAGTTGGGTCGCGCGACTGCTGTCACTTGGCGCCTGTCATTCATCTAGAGAGACAGAGAGGAAGAGAGAGACTGTCCGCGCGCGCCGCCA
This sequence comes from Notolepis coatsorum, assembly GCF_963971535.1. NCBI lineage: Eukaryota > Metazoa > Chordata > Actinopteri > Aulopiformes > Paralepididae > Notolepis > Notolepis coatsorum. The sequence goes on from NC_140171.1 coordinate 69,474,039, forward strand.
GTCTAGAGAGACAGAGAGAGAGAGAAAGAGAGAGAGAGAGAGGCAGAGAGAGAGAGAGAGAGAGAGAGAGAGAGAGAGAGAGAGAGAGAGAGAGAGAGAGAGAGAGAGAGAGAGAGGAAGAGAGAGACTGTCCGCGCGCCTGTCATTCATTTGAGTTGGCCGGGTTGCGCGCAAGCTGTCACTTGGCGCTGTCAAGTTGGGTCGCACGACCGCCGCTACTAGGCACCTGTCACTCATTTGCTCTAGATTAGATACTATATAAAGTTCGTTTTGCGTTCACACCAACAGCAAATGAACCATGGTCCACTTTGAAACGAACAGAGTCCCAACTTTTCAAGAGGACCATGTAGGGCTGGGCGATATGACCAAAAACGTTATCGCGATAAAATTATAAAATGATTTTCATATAATTCGATATCGATAATTATCGTCGATATAATGTCCGTCAAGTTTAATTAACTTCTTATGCTGCTGCGAATGTCTCAAGTCGAGTTGATGTCGTCATCAGTCCGCGCACGTTAGTAGTTAGCCGACAAGCGGAGTATCTCATGACAATAAATATGACACTAAAATACTCTCTTCCGCCACAATATATTGAAACGAACTGTATACCCCACACTACTATAAACGTGGCCTCAGAATTCAAAACACACACATACTCGGCACGTAAATATATAAAACATCGCCGTGCAAGCTAATTAGCCTAGCAAGCCTGTAGTATCTAAGCGGTGTATTCCATGACACAATGTGCTAAATATGACACTAAAATACTCTCTTCCGCCACAATATATTGAAACGACGTCTGTTGTGAAGGATCAGATTAAACCGAATATATATATTTATTTATGGATATATATTTAATAGTATTTGTATATCGTTTGATATCCCTTGTATATTCCTTGTACATATACACTGAATATCCCTTTATTCTACTACAGCCCATAATAGTTCATTCTCTTATTGGACGAAAGGACCAGGCGCCAGGGACAAGCCCCTGGCGTTCAAGTTCAAAGGTACCGACGAGACATGCCTTTACTAGCCTCAGCTCCGCGCAGGAATACGGCTACCGAAAGCAGAGCGGCACTACTTGTCCACTGTGCATATAAATATGGCGCAAGAAATGTAGAATTCCTCTTAGTCCTTTACCCTTCTACCCAACTAAGTAACAAGACGTGAAGCCTCACCCCACGATACCGCGTGCGGTGTAGTACGGCCTGTTTGGCCTTAGAATAGCAGTGAGACCTCGTGCGAATTAATAGCTGAATTGCCAGAGTTTGGCACCGTATTTCTATTAAGTAATAATAGTCTATTATGAGAGAGAGAATTAGGATACGGCATGTGTCAACTTATGCAAAACACGCCCCTTTTAGTTTGATTGATTGTAGCCACGCCCCTTTTTGGAATTTGGAGCGTTCTGATTGGCCGAGAGGTTTAAGGGGGCGGGACTTAGGGTAGGTTATTTTGAGATGATTTATGACCCCCTAGGGCTTCTCTGATTGGTCTAGGATGTAAGGAGGCGGGACATCCGGTTTTGAGGGAGGGTCATCCGGTTTTCGGAAGGGGAGGAGTTTTTTTTTTATTTTATTTTTTTTTCAAAAAGAGTGTATTCCATGGTTTTACAGAATATGTATTTCTGTATTTCCAAACGTTTTCAGAATATATCATCACAATTAAGTTTTACAAGGTTGATTACATTATGTGTATTCCAAAGTCTTAAGAATATATATTCAGAATAAAAATACAAGATGTGTTTTCTTCAGAAAGTGTATTTATTTCAAATGTGTGTGTGTGTGTGTGTGTGTTCAGAATATAGTTTCACATCAATCTTCAGAAGTGTATTGTCAAAAACCTTGTATTTCTTTCCAGAAAGTGTATTTATTCCGCGCGGAGATGTTTAAGAATCCCCACCCGCGCGCGCGCGCATCTCTCTAACTGTATCGTGTGTCGGGGGGTTGCCTGCTGCTGCTGCGGGGGAAAAGTCATGCAGTACCGTTATGAATGGCTCAAGACGTGTATGACAGTGTGTGTCGTGTTTTAGTAGAGAGTCTGAAGCAACACTCTTCAATGTGTTGTATTGAAGGCAGTGATGCGCGATGTTGACGGGTGGCTGGTGGTTTTGAGATCGCTAGACCGTTGTACTGACTTCTGAAGCAGCATCCCCCTGCGGGGAGTGCAGGTGCGGTAGAGCGATCTCAAAACAACAACACAGTTTTTTTTAGAATGAAAGTGTAAGGTCTGTCGAGGGGGGATAAGATATCTCTCTATGTCAGAAAAGCCGTTTAATGGGCCAGCGACTTCCCCATTGCGTGTGTGTGTGTGTGTGTGTGTGTGTGTGTGTGTGTGTGTGTGTGTGTGTGTGTGTGTGTGTGTGTGTGTTTTTCAAAACGGCTAACTGTTGTAGACTGAACGACGTCTTACAGTATAAAGTATAAAGAAAATACGTTTTCAAAAGTAGGAAGGCCTAAAAAAAAAGAGGAAGTAAGACCCCCTGTATAAATGATACCATGGTCCTATAACCATTTTGTATCTTTTTTTTGAAAAACAAAAGACATCCAAAATACCTACGATGGCTGTATATCACGATAACAACGGTACGACAGCTCGCATGGCGTTTTAAATGATTCCTGATAAAGCCTTTTATAAATCATGATTATAACTCTATATTATTTTTAAACATCGATCTCTACCTTACAGAAAACCAGGGGGAATACGCAGACATATTAATACCACTTGGTAAGTACCTTAAAGTATTATTCAATATACAAAATATCTGGATGGTTTGATTTTTATAAAAATGTGACTTATTTTACTGTTTTTTTTCTAAAAAAGTAAATCCAATAGACGCCGATATCATCTGGGGATCATATGCAAATGGTGTGTTTTTTTTTAATACATTTTATATAACACTAAAATATTAATGTGATTTTTTACTTGAAATAAAAACCCATCTTTATAATTTTTTTTTACAGACGGAAGCGTGTGGTTGAATCTAATCGATGAGGTGGCCGAGTTGGAGGAGGAGGTGCTGGTGAAGGAGGAGGAGGAGGAGGTGTTGGTGGAGGAGGAGGAGGAGGAGGAGGAGGAGGAGGAGGAGGAGGAGGAGGAGGAGGAGGAGGAAGAGCTGGTGTGCAAACCGGCTACGTCGCCTGGATTGAATCATCTAAATCAGGAAGATTATACGGACGTCTGGGGCTTTGAAGCATTGGCCGAGATTACCGTCCTCGATAATACAGGTACGTGTGTGTGTGTGTGTGTGTGTGTGTGTGTGTGTGTGTGTGTGTGTGTGTGTGTGTGTGTGTGTGTGTGTGTGTGTGTGTGTGTGTGTGTGTGTGTCTTAAGATTATAGTATTCTAAAACGTTCTCGTTTCTACACAGCCTCCACTATCGAGGATGATGATTTAACGCCCGCGGAACTGCAGGAGGTGAATCTCATGGATCAACAAGCCATCGAGCAACAAGCCATCGAGCAACAAGACGTCGAGGAGGGCGCCCCCCACCACCACCACCACCACCACCACCACCACCACAAACCGGAGGCCTACCGTCGACAACATCACAGGACCCTTGAAACGCAGTACTCCCTGAAATACAAACGTACAGTACTATCATGCTATGCAAGACTCCATGGTGCTATGCCCTAATGCCATGTGTATCAGAAATGCAGATATCATTGATTGTAACTAATTAACTTGAGGAGGGAGTCGCTTTTTTTATTTTATTTTTTATTTTAAATAACTAATCATGGAGGAAAATTTAAACAGTGTTAATATACTGGACTGCTCAATGCCTGATATGGAAGAGCTTGAAGCCTTTTTGTTCTCTAATAACTCTAACGAATGGTTATCAGACACTCGTGATTATAATAAGTCAATAGAAATGCTTGACGCGCTTAGAGCCAGAGTTGATGACTATACAAACCCCCAACTGCTATACAACATAGATTTAGAAAGCGTCAATCGTGATTATAATAAGTCAATAGAAATGCTTAACAATCTTACACGTTTAAATACCCAAACGTCTCTCGAAAACGTTGCCTTGAGCACAGCTATAAATGCAGCACAGGATAGTATTCTGGCCTTACAATCCGATACATCGCTCGAAAATGATACCTTATCAAGCGATTTACTTGAGACAGAGGCTAGTATGCGATTGCTGTGCAGAAATACCTACGATGATGATGACAATGAACCTGAAGATTCTGCGGAAATGGAGGAGTTATTTGTAGAATTAGATGAAATGCATGCATCGTTAGCGAGCCCCATAGCATCTACCTCAAACGCTGAGAATCCTACTATCCAAACTGGTAGAGGTGGCGCTACAATACATAATCGCGGACGCTATAATAACCTAGAACTGAGAGAACATTTTAACTTAAAACCCACGAAAGGACCCCCCGACTTCATTGCATTCCATAATAATATTACGGACACCGTGGAACGTCTTCTGACTAGAATTGAACACTTAACAACCGACGGTGATGTCATACAGGTATCGTTAATGGGTGAGACTATGCCAGAAACGGTTTATAGAAAACTCACTAAAGGTCGTGATGATCTTGAGAATTTCTACCTGATACTCGAACAGATAGTGCAATCAAATCATGCAATACTCGCTGATCCAACCTTACATCTGATGGCACAGATCATACAAGTGCCTAGGGGTGAAGGTGGTGTCAGAAGAAAAATAGATGAGTTGTTAGACAGCGAAATTTTAGCCAAGAAACGTTGTTACTTAAACATCATAATAAATCCCGATGATCAACAGTGTTTTGCAACGAGCGTTGCGCTACTATTAGATCCATCTATAAATCAAGATACTGCCTACCAGAGAGGTAATGCTTTACAAACACTTGCAGATCTTCCTGAAGGAGGTGTGAGTTTCACCGATATACAACGCTTCGAGAGGGTTTTAAATCGTTCAATAATAGTATTCTTTCGAGATGATAAAGGTTTCTCGCATTATAATTCAGGGTATGTAGGAACGGAGCCAACTCTACATCTTCTCCTACATTCTGCGCATTACTACGGCATAACAAGACTACAGGCTTTTCTAGGCACACCGTACGTTTGTCCGGGGTGTTATGCGGGTTACACACGTAAAGGTGCACACTCATGTAAGACTACTTGTTCCATATGTCACCACGTTGATTGTCATACAAAGCCTAAAAAGCTACGGAAATGTAAAAATTGCAATAGGATTTGTCAATCATCTTTCTGTTATGAGCAACATAAAGCAAGTCGTCCTACCACGCTAAAACAGCGATCTGTTTGCGACGCTAATAAAAAATGTGAAAAATGTGGTGCGCTCGTCTACATTGCAGCCTTGAAACCTAAAAAACACGTGTGCAGGACGGCTAGCTGTTACACCTGTAAGGATCCTTTACCTAACGAGATAGCCAAACGGGATCATAAATGTTATTTCAAAACATTAACCGTCGAGACTAATCAGCCTCCCAGCTTAGTGTTTTACGATATTGAATCTTATGTCGACTGTAATAATATTCACGTCCCGTACCTCATTTGCTGTCAAAATAATAATCGTAAGGATTGTTGGAGTGGTCCTGACTGCGTCAAGCAGTTTCTTAAACATTTTCGAAAACCTCGCTATGCACGTCACACCTTCATAGCCCATAATAGTCGCGGTTTCGATAGCTATCTAGTTTTAAAACCGATGGTTATGGACGGTTTAACCCCCAATCTGATCACCCAAGGTAGTAAAATCCTATGTTTAAACGATAAGACCTTTCATCAGCGTTATATAGACTCCGTCTCCTTTCTACCTATGAAATTAAGTCAAATACCCGTAGCAATGGGGTTTACTGATCAAATGAAAGGGTATTTTCCCCATTCATTCAGTTCTCTAGAAAACCTTAACTACATCGGTAACTATCCGGCACCCGAGTGTTATAACCCTGATGGAATGTTACCGTCAGAAAGAGCGAAATTCTTTCAATGGTACGACGGGGTTAAGACAGGTGTTTTTTATTTTGCGTCAGAAGCTAAACGTTACTGCACCAACGATGTGGATATACTCAGCCGCGGTTGTTTGAAATTTCGGGAGGATTTCATTAAAGAAACAACGTCGATCCTTTTCACTCTATCACCATAGCCTCGGCATGCTTACGAGTTTTCAAAACACAATATCTAAAACCAAACGTTCTAGCCATACCAGATCCGACCAATTATAAAAATCTGAAATGTTTTTCTAGTGCATCCATACAATGGCTCGAATACATGTCTAAAAAACACGGTATTTCCATAAAACATGCTTTGAATGGTGGCGAGACACATGTAGGCCCCTACTATCTAGATGGATATCAGGACAATGGGATAGAGAAACACGCTTTCGAATTTTATGGCTGCTTTTTTCACGGGTGTAAAAAATGCTACAAAGCCCACGATCTGAATCCTTTGACCCGTAAACTGTATGGAGAAATGTATACAGATAGTTTAACTAAGATAGATGTTTTAAAATCAACGTACGGCGTGGACACAACCGTTATATGGGAACATGATTGGAATGTTTTGAAAGATACAGACGTAGAACTTCAAGCATTCCTTAAACAATATCCGTACAGTCTGACTGACCAATGCTTTGATCCTAGAGAGGCTTTGTATGGAGGACGGACATCCGCTATTAGATTACGTTATACAACAACAGGTGTTGAGAAAATATCGTATAACGATGTGTGTTCTTTATACCCCCATGTTATGAGTAGTGCAGAGTGTTTTTACCCTACAGGTCACCCCGTTATTATACGCAGTGATTTCAAGGACCTAAACACTTATTTTGGATTGGTCAAAGCCACGATGATCCCACCGAGAGGTTTATTTTTTCCTGTACTACCCTATAGAGGAAACGGTAAACTTCTATTCCCTTTATGCCGAACTTGTGCTCTCGCAAACAATCAGGAAAGTGAATGTCTGCACACTGATGTCGAACGCTCGTTAACAGGTGTATGGATCACCCCCGAGTTAAACAAAGCTATAGAGCTAGGCTATCGCGTAGCTGAAATCCACCAAGTATGGGATTTCCCGGATCGTAGTAGCGATATCTTTGGATCGTACGTTAAAGCTTTCTTGAAAGGCAAGACAGAAGCTAGTGGATACCCCGCTGACGTGATCACCGAGGCCGAAAAAGATCTATACATAACCGAATACCATAACCGTGAGGGGGTATTGTTAGATAAGGACTCAATCACATCGAACCCCGCTAAAAGGTGTCTGTTCAAATTGATGTTGAATTCTTTTTGGGGTAAATTTGCTCAACGTACCAATTTACCAAACACAGTGCTATTAAGAAACCCCACCGACTTCTTCAAACTTTTATTCTCTGAAGAATATGAGGTCAAATACTTTTCATTCCTTAATGATGACATAGCATTAGTGCAGTGGATTTATACAGAACGACATCTTCTCAGTCAAAGAGATACCAATATTTTCATAGCATCCTTTGTAACAGGTTACGGTCGTCTGCATTTGTATAGTTATCTACATAAACTTGGTGAAAATGTTTTATATCATGACACAGATAGTGTAATTTATAAAACCTCTAAAGATGATGAGAGTTTACCTTTAGGATCCTATTTAGGTGAACTGACTAGCGAGCTACGTCCAGACGAATCCATCATCGATTGGGTAGCATGTGGACCCAAATCATACGCCTATCGTACAAACCAAGATAATGTTGTCTTGAAGGCTAAGGGAATTACGCAGACTTACGATAGCTGCAAAACGGTCTCATTTGGTTCTATGTGTAATTTAGTTGAACAATATCTAAAACGTGACCCGTCAACCCCTGAACACATTCTATTTGCACCCCAATTCCTTATAAACAGATGTAAAAAAGATTTAACTCTTTCTAACGCCAATGTGCTGAAGAAGGTCAGAGTTGTTTACGACAAAAGACGGTTATACTCTGACGGTACGACGAAACCTTTTGGGTATTGAGTGAAAAATGGAGTTTACAGCTGAATATGATTTTGATCCTCGTTTAGAACTACCCATGTCCACAATTATAGCGGGTCCTAGCGGCTGTGGGAAGACCTATCTTGTACAGAAAATATTAGAAAATTGTGATGAATGTTTGTCAAATGTACCAGATAATATCGTATGGATTTATGACTGCTATCAACCTATGTATGATGAACTGTTGAAGACATTAAAAATCACTTTTGTCAAAGGATTGCCAGAATCATTTAACGATGAGACACTATTCCCTAGGAATATGAATCACTTAATTATTCTCGATGATATGGTGTTTTCAGCCGGGGAACATATGGAAGTGGCCAAAATTTTTACCCAGTACAGACACCATCGCAAAATGAGTGTGATAATGCTTACACAGAATCTTTTTCAACAAGGTAAACACAACCGTACAATTAGTCTTAACGCAAGCTATTTAATTTTATTTAAAAATCCCAGAGACAGGTTACAACTTTCAGTATTAGCGGGTCAAATGTATCCGGGGGAGAGATCCTTCCTATTGGATAGTTTCAAAGAGGCTACTATACAACCATATTCGTACCTATTAATAGACCTACGACCTCATTGTCCTGATCAGTTGCGACTTAGAACAGGCCTACTACCTCAAGAAGGACCCCCTGTTGTTTACATTAGAAAATAAGGATCATGTCTATTCGTATACGGGGTCATATGAATATGTTGAAAGCTTTATATAACAGTTCACCCCTCATTCGAAAGCAGATGTTAACTAGGGCTTCACCAGAGTTGTTGAGGTGTGTGTGTGAGATAGCTTTAAATGTTTTGAAAGGGGTTATTCCTCTTAAAAAAGTACACGTACATAAACTGCGTAGAAAAAAGAAGATTCTAAAGCTTTTGGCTAATAACAAAGTTAATTTGTCAAAGAAGAGGAAAAAGCTTATGCAGACTGGCGACGGTTTTTTTCTACCGCTACTAAGCGTAGCCCTTCCATTTTTAACATCTTTATTCCTTAAAAAATAACTAATAAGGATCAACATGCAGAAGATGATTTTAATTCCTAAGAGTCAATGGAACCCTGTCTCTACAAATCCTATTAATATCACTGAGAAAGCGTCAGATAAATTACATTCAGGAATGTATAATATTCTGAACGATATTACAGAGAAAAAGGAACAGGTGCTACCTCCCATTAACAACAATGCATCACGATTACATAATCCGGCTGTTTACGCCTCGGATTCGGATAAATCTAAGAGAATGAATATTCTTCTACACCGTTATCTAGGTTTACTCAGACAAAAAGAACATGTTACACCCAAAGTTTTACCTATGACAGTACCGATAGAAGCGGCTGAGGTCAGAACCCTGCAAGATATTGACCAATTAGTCTCTGCACTCCCCGTTAGAAGTCAAATAAAAGCACGTATGATTATGCAACAATTAAAAATTCTACCCACTGAATCATGGAATCTTAAAGGCGAATTTATTAGCGACGGTGTACCTATAAAAGGCTCGCATATGCTTGATTATTTAAAAACGTTAACTAGTAACTCTAAACATTCTGCACCCGGCCCTGGTTATGATTTATTTCTACAAACCTTATCAGAGGTTAATATACCTCTATCATATATTGCAAATAAAGAGGCACAATCCTCTTTGAATTCTCTAAAGAATCAGAATGTCTTTTCAGAAGAAAATTATTACACCCGTAGAAAAAAGCGATGTAATAATAATGATACGGTTACAGATTGGCTCTCTATATGAAATGCATTAATGTTTTGTATTTTTTTTAATAAAAACAACAACAAAAAATGAAATACTTTCAACATGTGTCTTTTTTTTATTATTTTTGTTACATACATTCATTTAACATTTCATTTAACATTCTTAAACTACAGCAGATTTGTCTATGGTTACCTTTACATTTTAATATGCAATTCTTATATTTCATGACATATCGACGAACAAGGAGATCGTTTCTCAGGCTATCGCCAGTATAATGTTTAAATATGATGTCGTTAAGACTGCATCCTCTCGCTCTTTGACATAGAAAATATACACAGTGATGTCCGCAAAAGGCCGAGAGCTCATTCTGCACTCTACGTGTTGAATAATAATAGCATTCTGTAACATTTTCTTGTAGAAATTCAGTAATGTCTGAAGGATATGCTTTAGAGTTGGGGCTGAGTCCGAAGGAATCGAAAAAAACACCCTCTCGTTCGTTATCAAGGCACACAGCGAGCCAATGTACACCAGGTTTATTGCTAGGATCTGTATTAACTATAAAATAAAAAGGTCTAGTCCCTGTATTCTGTAAATTGTTTTTCAACTCATTACAAGGCCAAACACCATGGAAACGAGACCCCAACAAGGATGTACATAACGTGTTTAGTTCTACATTATTCATAGCTTAATAGTAGTCAACCATAACCTGGCGACGGTCGTTGATTTCGAGAATTGAGTCAAAACACGCATATACGATTAGAGTAGCTGTGGTGTGTAGCGGTTCTTGGAATCTCATCTCCAGCCGTAGATTACCTGTAGAAGCGGGGGATGAGGCTAGGCCTTCCTCATCAGGATCTAGATTAAAATAATATAAACCATACCCTGCTAGAAAATCACTTCGATCGAAAATTAATGCTGAATCTTTCAGATGACGACCCGTGGCTGAAAATAAGCTATAATATTCACGAACAGCGTTTCCCTGTGTAAACTGCGGCTGATATGCTTTCGATGGGATCTGTCGACCGTCTTGGCTTAAGGCAGCATACTCTAAATTAAAATGCTGGAAATTGAATGGGTTTCTAATAGGTGTGCCATTATAAGCTTCGTGCTCGACTAAGCCTATTATGACATATTTTGGTAACAACCCTAGAAAGATATTCTCATGAGTTGATACCCGAGAGTTAATAGGGATTGAAAAGGTTTTTACATTAATTCGCGCTAAAGGGTATAAAGCATTTCCCCTTTGTAAAGCCGTAGCATGCCCCAACTGTACAGCGGGGGATACAACAACTTTTTTTACAAATAAGGTAGCACTAATAATATGTAGTTTGAACCCTCCAGCAGCCGCAGACATTATACAGAAATCGTCTTTAGCTCTAGTTAGTTTTATTTTTAAATCCACTTTATTTAACAATAATCTATCACTAGAGAATATATCCGAATGGATTCCACCCAGTAGATGAAACTCTCGCGATAGAGCGCATGCCTGCCCCCTGGTTTTTAAGCCTTTATTTAAACCCGCAGCTCCTAGACGAATATCTTCCATCGCACCGCCTGTATCCTTAGCAAATAAACCAGCTGTAAATTGACTTTTTAAACTATCGGGGGAATAATTCAGTAATGTTTCAATCATAGCTCTATAAGGATGCGTCGAACTAGATTGGCTGATTAAACGATCCTGGACAGTTACATCTACCTGGCTAAAAAAGGTATTTAAAGGATAATTAATTATAGAGACATTCGCGTCGGCAGCCAAGTTACTTCCATCTGTATTTGTAATTTTGGCCTTTAAACATAGTAATGTATTGTTGAGATCCAAGTAACGCTCTCCTTCACCCGTTATATTAAATTCTATAGGTGAGTCTCTAGTTAGAGCAGTTATGGGTGATATTTCGATATAATCACTTTGTTCGATCGATAGCTGTGTGTAAGGGGCTGTAAAAATATCCAACTCCGATCTAGAACACTCTTGGGACCGTTGATGAATCATGGCTCACTTAGAAAATATCCTTTACACGCTTCTTTGTTGGTCTCTTTCTCAGACTAACAACTCTTCTTTTAAAAGGTCTCTTCTTATAAGACAACTTCTTCTTTATAGCTGTCAATCTACAACCAGGGGGTATCCTTCTTTTAGATGACATCGCCGTTCTCAAGGGTCTCAAACCGAAACCGGAACCGTTCTGTTCCCCCATCCTAGTGGTGACCTTCTGTATTACGGTGTCTAAAACCTCTTTACCTATATTTTTAGCAGCTACTTTGATGTGCGGTTTAGCTATGTTAATACCTGTTTTAAGAAAAGGCATAACAAATTTGAATAATCTAGAGAAAATAGACCCTACTCCCCTACCATATTGTACAGGCGCCCCTGCAAATCCCGCTAAGCCGTGTCCCACCTGATTTACATAATAATTAACGAAACGGTTAGGATGTATGTATTGCTCCATAATATTTTTTTTTTTTTTTTTTTTTTTTTTACAAGCCTATCTCCAAAGGTTTAAAATGTAATTTTACTATAACCTTCCCGTACGTATAATTTACCAACTGATCCGTATCTGTCTTGATTTCTATGTGAATCGTATTTATATCTGTTTTAGAAACTTTTGAATAATGAATATGATCGTAATGTATGTTAATAACGTCTCCAAATGAACCTTTAATCTGTACCGTTGATAATAATGGAACATATGAATCCCCTACGAGTTGGTGTTCCGAGAGATTAGAATATATAAATAAATTATATATACCAGATCCCAAATCTACTGGATACGGTGCTTCAAGGTCGGTCAAAGCATACCATTTATTGGGTTTCAAGCCTATAACGTATGATAAACGTGGAGAAAATCTCACTTCATACACACCACTACCCTTAAAAGTACATCTGTTAGTGATCTCGTTATACTGGAGCTCTGCTTTTATATCACCTGTCATGCGTAAAGTATCTGTGATTAGTTTTATTAAAGGCTTGATATATTTATAGTAACCACCACTCCCAACGATTATTTTTTCAACTATCCTATGAGGATGTTGTTCTATATGTCTGCATTCATAATATGCAAACTCTGGGGGAATATTATACCATGTATGAGGGTAAGTTATTTCAGCCAACCCCACAAGCCATTCACCTTTTAATTGAAGACTTTTAGCCAGATTAATAGTGAAACTCGAAGCCTTATTATTACGGAACACAGACATGCACGCATTGGAAGGCAGCGTGACATAGAAGCCCTCCATAATGCTAATATACAGAGTTATGAGTGCAGTCTTTAAAAAGTATAGGATTATATATATTTTTTTATTTTTTTTATTTATACAGCTCTGAGACTACTCTTTAAGATGTAAGAATTAAATTTAGCAGGCCAACCTTGCCACTTCACAAAGGTATAGAGCATGCCATTTAGCTTCTTATCACCCAGACACTTCTCAATCATGTATGTTTTGTTCTTTGACTCTACAATCTTCTGCAGCTCCAATTCGTAGAAAACTCCTTTTACAGTTTCACCCGCTTGGTCCTTAATAATATACACAACTGGTTCACGTTTTAAACGCTTCACTATGATAAATGTTTCGAATGTAAACGTTTGCTCATAACGTTTGTCAAAAACAGCTTTATATTGAGCTAAACGCACTGTGTCGCCTAAATCAAACTTAAATCTAGTTTTTTTATGCGTTAGAGGCTGCCTCCCATACAGATTCTGAAACACCTGTAGTATGTTATCTTTATTGACCTCTGAAGGCTTCATTTTAATACTGGAATGAAACGTGTTATTATAACTCTGTACCATATCCGGCAACATATCTATATAACGAAACGTGTTGTTAGCTGTGAAAAATCTCCACATTCTATCCTTCAATGTACGGTTAAGTCGTTCGACAACACTGGCCTTCAATTCACTTCCTGTTGCAAAATGGTGTATGTTATATACATCCATTAGTTTTTGAAAGTGTCTGTTGAAAAATTCTCGGCCTTCGTCTGTTTGAATTTTTACAGGCGTTTGACTCTCCTCTAAAACATTAGCGAAGGCTTTTGTAACGGCTAAACCTGTCTTATTTTTTAAAGGCCTTACATAAACCATTTTAGAGAAGACGTCTATGACTGTCATTAAATATTTAAAACCATCATTATACTGACTTAAGTTTTGCATATCGCATAAATCAATTTGAAATTGATAAAGAGGCCGTGGTACGAATACTCTGTTTCTCTTGAAATTTATTCTAGCTGGCTTGTGTAGAGTATAGCTATCTTGTTTAGCTAGCCAGTTTTTAATAACATTTATTCCCACTTTATCTCCTGTGGTAAACTCCACAGCTTTTCTAAGCCTTGCAACACCCCCAAACGACCCTGGATTTGCAGGATCATAATATATTTTAGCTAGTATACCATCCATATTTTCAAAACCACCAACCCCTTTGGATTATAATACACGAGTGAATAAGTAAACAGGAAACCTTTCTTTTTTTTTAAAAACACACCGTTTTATTTTTTTTTCAGGAATAAACAAATTACATTCTGTACACTTTGGGTAATTTCGGCACTGAGGACATGAATAACAGTACTGAATCGTAGACAGCCTCAGTATCAATCTCAGGGTAATCATTGTGAATCTCTTTAGCCATATCCTTGAGACACTGGCTGTTTTTAAAAGATTGAAACTCAAACAACAATCCTTCGCAGATCCCCTGTATTCTTAGTGGGGAAGGGATGGCTAGATTCATTCGTCCTAGGAGACCACTGATGGTAGGAGTCAGCTGCCCACTCCACAGCATTGTCATTAGGGCTGGTTCGTTAATCATGTAATACAAAGCAGGTTCAAATAGACATTCATGCTGACGCTGACTCGGGTGCTGTATGCTACAGCCATAGCAATGCTCGATGAGGTGTAGATCGACACAACACTTCAAAACTTCTGTCATAAGTAACTTGATGCAAGCTATCATTTGGTGATCTAGGAATCCAGCTCGTTCATCCACTACGACCGGTAGTACTGTAAGTCTTAGCCCTCTCTCGACTGTTGGCAGATCTTGAGGGAGACCCATCTCCAGTGCGTGTGATACCCATTCATCGTTTTGTGTTGTTGTTATGCCTCCATCCTCTCCATCGGATAAGGTCTCTTGTGATGATTGATCAGGTGTCTCGTAGGTAACCATCGTTGGATAAATGTAGAGTAAGGCAGATTCTGGTACAGCTGACTCCATGTTGTATCCGTTGTTGAAAGATGCCATGCTTAGTCAAGTCAAGTCAAGAGCTTTAAAAGTCCTTTGTAACTTTTTTTCTTTTTAAAGGTTGTTTTTACGCTTGACACTCCCCTTCCATCACCCCCTCCCCAACCCCATGGATGTCTTCATCCTCAGACTCGGCGTAAGGAAAGAGTTGTCTTTTTAAATGATCCATATCCTGTTGGATTTTTAACATTTCACACGTGATGTTTCCACATGTTTTGAGACAATCTAGCCATGTAGCCACAGGCACTGTAAATAGAACTCTCGAGGGACCCTTTGCATACCGTTTGAAAATGGTCATATCCCCTACCCCAACAACTCCGGGGGTGCTCTGTATAGAGACACTTGCTGTGTAATATACAAGATACCCTTCTACGTCACTGGAACATGTTAACAGTTTAATTAACTGTCCTTCCTGGAGTTTTCTGGCGGCCAAACCGTCTAGCGCCTCAAAAGAATTCTTTTTTACTTGCCAGAATTCTCGTACGCTTAAATAGATCTCCTGTCTTTCTCCGTCGTCTTCGAAGTTCTCAGGGCCCAGTTTGTATATTGCTACTCTATCCAATTTTCCTTCATATTCCAGACACAATATTCCGTCATTCGTTGTCCATGCTTCATTATAAATACACCTTCCATATCTGTAAGGAGCTCTCAATAAGTCCCTAATACGATGTATTCTACCCGATATGTGTATATGCGGTGTACAAATATTGTCAGCCATTGCATCCGTAAGTCTTTCAGTCACGATCAGAAACATATATAGTTTTTTTTCTACATCACGCCCCCATTTATGTCATGTATAATATCACAAACCATCCAGACGCTAAATGAAACGCCCATTACACCCCCTAAGAATATACTTATAAGGCTTGCGTTTATTAATATCCTAGTGAAACTCTCCATCGATATAATACTCGTTTGATCTTCATCAACGTTGATGTCCATGGTAATAGGGTTTTCCATTCTCTCTAGAGACATCTTCAGCTCACAAGTTTTAACTTTCCTTTAATAAAGGCCTCACATAAATTGCATAATACTTTATACTGTAAGACGTCGTTCAGTCTACAACAGTTAGCCGTTTTGAAAAACACACACACACACACACACACACACACACACACACACACACACACACACACGCAATGGGGAAGTCGCTGGCCCATTAAACGGCTTTTCTGACATAGAGAGATATCTTATCCCCCCTCGACAGACCTTACACTTTCATTCTAAAAAAAACTGTGTTGTTGTTTTGAGATCGCTCTACCGCACCTGCACTCCCCGCAGGGGGATGCTGCTTCAGAAGTCAGTACAACGGTCTAGCGATCTCAAAACCACCAGCCACCCGTCAACATCGCGCATCACTGCCTTCAATACAACACATTGAAGAGTGTTGCTTCAGACTCTCTACTAAAACACGACACACACTGTCATACACGTCTTGAGCCATTCATAACGGTACTGCATGACTTTTCCCCCGCAGCAGCAGCAGGCAACCCCCCGACACACGATACAGTTAGAGAGATGCGCGCGCGCGCGGGTGGGGATTCTTAAACATCTCCGCGCGGAATAAATACACTTTCTGGAAAGAAATACAAGGTTTTTGACAATACACTAAACACCTTCTGAAGATTGATGTGAAACTATATTCTGAACACACACACACACACACACACACACATTTGAAATAAATACACTTTCTGAAGAAAACACATCTTGTATTTTTATTCTGAATATATATTCTTAAGACTTTGGAATACACATAATGTAATCAACCTTGTAAAACTTAATTGTGATGATATATTCTGAAAACGTTTGGAAATACAGAAATACATATTCTGTAAAACCATGGAATACACTCTTTTTGAAAAAAAAATAAAATAAAAAAAAAACTCCTCCCCTTCCGAAAACCGGATGACCCTCCCTCAAAACCGGATGTCCCGCCTCCTTACATCCTAGACCAATCAGAGAAGCCCTAGGGGGTCATAAATCATCTCAAAATAACCTACCCTAAGTCCCGCCCCCTTAAACCTCTCGGCCAATCAGAACGCTCCAAATTCCAAAAAGGGGCGTGGCTACAATCAATCAAACTAAAAGGGGCGTGTTTTGCATAAGTTGACACATGCCGTATCCTAATTCTCTCTCTATTATGTATGGTGCATCGTTCGGTTAGAGTTCTAAAGTGAGCAGCACCCCCATCGTTTCCTCGCGTTATCTAGAGTCTTAACCAGGCTGGGCAGACCACGCGTGGTGCTTTCATCCGAGGAGTTCTGGGCGAGGACGAGTGGACCTGCACATTGGATTACCTACCCCGACGACTGCTGAGCCCTATACGGCATGGAATATCTATTTGCTTTGGTGCTTTGATTTGTGGAGCGGATAATCGCCAACACCGGTGAGTGTTGGATTTACCCCGAGAGGAGCCAAGGTGAGACGGCGCTCAGACCAGACTGAGGTCGCCTCGCTTCTTCTTCGTTGTGGACCGACAGCGACAGCTACAGCTATCGTCTACAAGAGAGCCCAAGTGTATTCATCTGTGGATCAAGGTTCCACGGGCACTGTTTTCTGTACCTGAATTCTTCCTGGAAATCGTTGACCAGACGGGATACAGCCGACGGCTCTCCTACCCCCCCTACTGGCTTACAACCGGCGGGACCCCTTCAGTATATTATCCAGCTATAATCATTAAGTGACCATCGCTATAATCCCCTAAGAGCCAGGTTGTATACTTGCTTCCTGTGTAACCAGAGATTGGACATTCAGTGTTGATTTGCATACGAGTACTCATTTGCCTTACAAGAGCATTCAATTCAAATCATAAATGTAATAAGTAATTATTATATGTACCTTTTGCTATATATTAAATATTTGACTTATACCTTTGTGTGGACCTGATTTCATATGTGGGAAAGTGTTCATCATACTTAGATATCGTGTACTGTATGGCCAGTAATTAAAGTACATAAAGCGGTAGTGGTTTAATGATACCATACTTATCAATACAGTCAGGGAATTGTACCCCTCAGTTACAATTGGTCCTTCGAGCCGGAGGGTAATCAGTGTAATATTAATATAGTGGTATTAATATTGAAATGGCCTATGATGAACACTCCACGAAACGGTCCTCCTAAAGTAGAACGCCCGCAACGTAGACGACAGCCACCTCAGTACTTAGAGGATTACGCTGTCAGTAAACTACCTAGCCTTCTACAAACAGTAAACGCAGTAAAAGTAGAAAGTAAAATTATGTACAACCCTATCAACCAGGATACCCCGACCATAGAGGCCCTAGTGGGTTCTAATGTAACTGACCAAGCTCACGGTGGGGACCAGGAGGGAACTGACACGACTTTCCCCCCCGCCAATACCGAAGAAGTAGTCCCCCCAGAGCTCCGGGAGGAAGACAACCCTCCAGAGGTGGAACTCTGCACGGAACAAGATGAGGAGAGCGCCGAGGAGATACAGCTCCAGGACTCCCCAACGAGTACAGCCAGGAGCGGCTCACCTCTACAAGCGTCTTCCCCCAGCGAGGCGGAGAGGATGCTGTCACAGGCGTTCCTCGTCAGCCTGACAGCCTCTACCGAACGCGATCGACTCCAGGGTGAACGCGATCGACTTCAGGGTGAACGCGATCGACTCCAAACACAGCAACGGAGCGAAGAAGAGCACATACGCCTGGAGATGAGACGCCTTCAGACGGAAGAGAATATGGCAAGAGACCGGTCCGACACCCAGCGTGCCGCTAACGGTGCCCAAAGAGAAGCAGAGCGCGACATCGCTCTCATCCAGCGCGAAGCCGAGCGCGACAGACTACAGGGCGAGCGCGACAGACTACAAGCCGAGCGCGACAGACTACAAGCGCAGCTAATGGAGCAGCTGATCACCAGGGCAACACCCCCTCCCTCCACAAGGGGTTCCAGAGCCTCGTCAAGACACACGTCAAGGGCACCCTCCCCTAACCGATTAGGCGACCTTGAACTCGACCACCAGAGAGAGTCTACACCCCCCTCCGAACTCCTTCCCCGACCGGTCCAAGTGAGACCCAGCTACAAGGAAGGAACGGCGGACACGGCGGAGAGGCTAAATAAACGACTACAGGATCTAGATGACCTGGCAGAAGAAGAAGAGGGAGAAGAGGAGAGTCAAGCCCGACAGCAGCACATTACTCCACAGGACCAGGAGGTCCAGTACAGCCCAGGCTATACCCCCGCGGCTCTGCGCTACAGACCCCCGACTCGACTCACGGGTGAGCATGACGCACGACCAGTCCAGAGGAATAGCACCTGGACCAGCGGGCCATGGTACCCTGCCAGTACCAGCCCACCGAGAGGCGTAAGAAGAGACTCGCCCAGGAGGCCTCTCTTCCAACGCTCACCGATGTGCCAGCCATCCATGGCGTCATACATTGGCACACCGACGTTTCCAGACTTCACCCATGAGAATCGAGCACAGTACACGGAGCTCCGGATGTGCTTAGAGACAATGATGGTGGATGTCGCTGATGAACGCCACAAGTATGCAATATTATTGAAGCACCTGAAAGTGCCCCGAGCGCACAACATAGCGCTGGCCTATGCCACCTCTACGACCCCATACACCGCGGCTCTAGCAGCGCTGGACCAGAGATATGGACGTATATGGGATTACGTAATACAGGAGATAAGGCATATTGATCGCCTACCCCCAGCAACAGACAATCGCTCACTAGACGACCTGTCTATAAAAGTACAATGCCTGGTAGGGATGCTGGGGGCGCAACGAGAAAAGGGTATGCACGAACTATACGCAAACTCGAACGTCGAGAGGATTTTAGAGAAGCTGCCGCCCGCCCGACAGGAGCGCTTCAGGCGGCAAAGAGACCACCGTGATCCTAACGGTCCCGAGCCATCCCTCCTAGATTTAGCCGACTTCCTGGCGAGAGAAGTCAGCAGCCTACGGCTGGATACGTTCGTGCGGAGCACGCCAAGCTCCAGAGAGGGACCTAGGAGAGTAAACGATGGCCGAAGATCGGTGACTGTCATGCACCAATCAGAATCAGTACCGAGCAGCAAGAACCACAGTACCCCCTCGACGAAAGAGAAGTGGAAGATGGTGTGCCCGTACTGCGAGAAGGAACACTGGTTGTCACAATGTGACCAGTTCAAGAAGATGACCGCTGAAGAAGTAAGTCACTGGATAAAGTCCAACAGGCGCTGTTACCGATGTGCGCGCAGTCACATGGCAGCCGAGTGCCGCCTAAAGAAGAAGTGTAGTCGGTGTGACGGAGCCCATCTGGATGTCCTACACGACAGTAACAAAAGAAAGCCTGCACCATCCAACAGCACAAAGGCAAGTGTTATGTACATTGACCCCACTAGCAGCAGCGGCGCCCAGGTGCTCTTAAAGGTGGTCCGTGTAACCCTGAGTTACCAAGACAAGATCATGGACACTTACGCCGTCCTTGATGACGGGTCAGAGAAGACCCTTCTCCTCGCGTCCGCTGCGGCCCAGCTGGGGCTACGGGGGAGCGAGAACCAGATGACCATTCGGACAATAAGACGAGATCTAAAGACGATAAAGGGCGAGAATGTCTCCTTCACTATCGCAGCAAGCGGGCAGCCAGAGAGACGGTACAGGATTACTAATGCTTTCACCAGCCAAGAAATAGGACTATCGCAGTACACCTACCCCATCGCCAAGCTGATGGAGAAATATGTGCACCTGCGTCAACTTCCTATCCCGCTCATAGACGGCGCCACCCCGACCCTGCTGATAGGCTCCGACCATGCAGACCTCATAGTCCCGATAGACCGGGTCCATACAGGACCCAGAGGTTGTCCTGCAGCAGTCGAGACCCGCCTAGGATGGACGTTACAAGGCCCCCTCGCCAAGTCTCTTAACCGAACAGCAGCCACTAGCTGCCTCCACTCCAGAGCGACAGAAGGAGACACCACACTCCTGCAGCATGTAGAGAGGCTATGGACACTAGAGACAATGCCCTTTAAGAACGAAAAGAAAGACATTCGTTCTAAGGAAGATATCTACGCTATAGCCCTCCTCGAGCACGGGACAAAGAGAGTCAACGTCAGCGGAGTGATGAGATACGCAACTCCACTCCTGAGGCGAGAGGGAATGCCCACCTTTCGTGCTACAAAAGAGGCGACGGAGCGGTATCTATTGAACACAGAGCGGCGCCTAGCCAAAGACCCCGCTCAAGAAGCTGTGTACCGCGCTGAGATTAACAAATTAATCACAGCGGGACACATAAAGAAAATTGACATTAAAGAGGCCGATCAGACGACCGAATCATGGTACGTGCCGCACCACAAGGTCCACCACAACGGCAAGGATCGCATTGTGTTTAACTGCAGCTACCAGATCGGATCACAAAATCTGAATAAAGAACTCTTGGCCGGCCCAACACTCGGCCCCTCCCTACTAGGCGTGCTACTACGCTTCCGCCAGGACAAGGTGGCTATCAGCGGCGACATCAAAGGGATGTTCCTGCAGGTGAGGCTAGTGGAGGAGGACAAGCCCCTGCTGCGGTTCCTATGGAGAGAGAGGATCGGAGATGAGCACCCAACCATCTATCAATGGGAAGTCCTCCCTTTCGGAACCACATGCAGCCCATGCTGTGCTACGTTTGCACTGCAAAGGCACGTCGCAGAGGACCCAGCAGCAGATGAAGAGGTCCAACAAAGTGTGACAAATAGTTTCTACGTGGACAACTGTTTACAAAGCGTCTCGACGCCAGAAGAAGCCGAGGCTCTCCTACTCAAGCTCCGCGCCTCCCTGATCAAAGGCGGCTTTGATCTCAGGCAGTGGGCCAGCAGCGACCCGCAAGTACTGCGCCGCCTCTCCCCCGAGGACAAGGCCGCGAGCAGCGATACTTGGATGGCGACCATCCCAGGAGAAGCCCAAGAAATGACACTAGGACTAGTCTGGCGCTTCAAAACAGACTCGCTCCATTATAGACACAAACCCCTGATCAAGGAGCAGGGAAGGTCGACGGCAATACCGACCACCAGACGGAGTGTATACAGAACACTCGCCAGACAATATGAGCCGTTGGGATGTATTCTACCTTACACCACCCGGGCAAAGATGATTGTAAGAGCGCTATGGGACAAAGACCAGGGCTGGGACGATCCCATACCCGAACACCTTGCATCCACATGGAGAGAGTGGGAGACGGAACTCCGCTCACTCCCCGGTGTTAATATACGCCGCAGCTACTTCCCACCCACAGTGAGGCCAGAGACATGCAAGATCGACCTGCACGTATTCAGCGACGCCTCCGAAGTAGCCTACGGTTCGGTGGCTTACTTGCGTGCCCAAGAGGAGGGAGGAGAAATACATACTGCTTTCATCCTGGCTCGCTCAAGAATAGCCCCACGCAAGCAACAATCTATCCCGCGCCTAGAGCTCTGCGCAGCCCTAGCAGGAGCGCAGCTCGCCACGTTAATCCAACGTGAACTCACCATTCCGGTGCAAAGAACAATCTTGTGGTCAGACTCCACGACCGTACTCACATGGATCCGGTCTGATTCGTGCAGATACAAGGTCTTCGTGGGAGTCAGAGTCACCGAGATTCAAGAGTTAACAGAAGTAACCAGCTGGCGGTATGTGGACACCAAACACAACCCAGCTGACGTCATCACCCGGGGAATGTCCCTGGATGACCTCACCCGTCCCAACCTCTACAGTGACGGGCCAGAGTTCCTCAAGCTCCCCGAAGAAGAGTGGCCTACACCCACCCCACGGGAGGCGAGCAAAGAGGAGGCAGAGAACAAGAAACCTATGTTCTGTGGGTTGACACACACACTCGTCCCCACAGACCCGGTTCTAGACGATTGCCTCACCCTAGAGGGTGCGCAGCTAACGACATTTCTGTGGCACCACCCAGAGGTTCAGCCCACAACTGACATTTCAGCAGCTGACTACGAAGAAGCAGAACTCATTCTACTACAACGAGCCCAGAGAGACTCGTTCCCCGATGAGCTAGCCTGTCTACAGGGAGCAAAGCCCGTCCCATCAGACAGCAGACTGCTTCACCTGGCCCCCGAGAGCGACGCCCATAATCTCATCAGAGTGGGTGGTCGTCTGCGGAGAGCCCCAGACCTACCGGATGACGTTAAGTACCCGATAGTCTTGAACAGCCGACACAAGGTCACAGAGCTGATCATAAAGAAATACGACGAGGATGTGCACCACGCAGGGGCAGAGAGAGTCTTCGCGGAGATCAGACGTCGTTATTGGATACTGCAAGGGAGAGAAGCAGTGCGGCGCTTCCAGCGAACCTGTCTAGACTGCCGTAAGTGGCGCGCGCAGCCCAGTATACCCCGGATGGCTGACCTACCTCCCTGTCGCCTCCGACTCGGCGACAAGCCCTTCCACTCCACCGGTATGGACTGTTTTGGCCCGCTGTATATAAAGAGAGGAAGAGTAACCGAGAAGCGGTGGGGTATTGTATTCAAATGCATGACCACCAGAGCGATACATATCGAACTCCTTCCAACCATGAGCACAGACTCATTCCTTATGGCCTTCCGAAGATTCACATCACGGAAAGGAAAACCGTCTACATTGTTGTCCGATCACGGGACAAACTTCAAAGGCGGAGAAAGAGAGCTGAGAGAGAGCTTCCAAGCTATGGGCCCAGAACTTAAGACCCACCTCGCTCCATCCCAGATTGACTTCCAGTTTAATCCCCCGAACGCACCTCACTTCGGTGGAACCTGGGAACGAGAAGTACGTTCCATAAAGACAGCCCTGTACGCCGTGCTTGGGGCCCAGACTGTGGCGGAAGAAGTCCTAATGACAGTCCTCACGGAGATCGAGGGAGTATTGAACTCAAAGCCCCTCGGTTACGTCTCAAGTGATGTAGCAGATGTCGACCCAGTCACCCCCAACACCCTCTTGATGGGGCGGCTGGACCCCGCGCTACCACAGACAATGTACAGGCCTGAAGAAGCGAACGGCCGAAGAATGTGGAGGTACAGTCAAGTACTGGTTTTGGAACAGCTTCCTACTCCACTACCTACCGTCTCTACAGACCCGCCAGAAGTGGGTAAAAGAGAGAGACAATTTGACAGAAGGAACAGTCGTCATGATCATCGACCAGTCACTACCCAGAGCTATGTGGCCGGCTGGCCGCGTAAGCAAAGTGATCACCGGTGCCGATGGAAAGGTCCGAGCAGCTGAAGTGCTCGTCCAAGGACGGACTTACACCCGACCCGTGGCGAGGCTAATAGAACTGCCAAGGCTCCCTGATACTATTGATGACGACCATGACCCTATGACTTTGTGAGTTGACTGACCCTTACAGCGGACATTGAGTAGTGGACAGTGCGGTTAAATCTGTCTCTGCTCAGCTAATTAGGTGGGACTAATTAGGGGGCGGCTGTTGTGAAGGATCAGATTAAACCGAATATATATATTTATTTATGGATATATATTTAATAGTATTTGTATATCGTTTGATATCCCTTGTATATTCCTTGTACATATACACTGAATATCCCTTTATTCTACTACAGCCCATAATAGTTCATTCTCTTATTGGACGAAAGGACCAGGCGCCAGGGACAAGCCCCTGGCGTTCAAGTTCAAAGGTACCGACGAGACATGCCTTTACTAGCCTCAGCTCCGCGCAGGAATACGGCTACCGAAAGCAGAGCGGCACTACTTGTCCACTGTGCATATAAATATGGCGCAAGAAATGTAGAATTCCTCTTAGTCCTTTACCCTTCTACCCAACTAAGTAACAAGACGTGAAGCCTCACCCCACGATACCGCGTGCGGTGTAGTACGGCCTGTTTGGCCTTAGAATAGCAGTGAGACCTCGTGCGAATTAATAGCTGAATTGCCAGAGTTTGGCACCGTATTTCTATTAAGTAATAATAGTCTATTATGTATGGTGCATCGTTCGGTTAGAGTTCTAAAGTGAGCAGCACCCCCATCGTTTCCTCGCGTTATCTAGAGTCTTAACCAGGCTGGGCAGACCACGCGTGGTGCTTTCATCCGAGGAGTTCTGGGCGAGGACGAGTGGACCTGCACATTGGATTACCTACCCCGACGACTGCTGAGCCCTATACGGCATGGAATATCTATTTGCTTTGGTGCTTTGATTTGTGGAGCGGATAATCGCCAACACCGGTGAGTGTTGGATTTACCCCGAGAGGAGCCAAGGTGAGACGGCGCTCAGACCAGACTGAGGTCGCCTCGCTTCTTCTTCGTTGTGGACCGACAGCGACAGCTACAGCTATCGTCTACAAGAGAGCCCAAGTGTATTCATCTGTGGATCAAGGTTCCACGGGCACTGTTTTCTGTACCTGAATTCTCCCTGGAAATCGTTGACCAGACGGGATACAGCCGACGGCTCTCCTACCCCCCCTACTGGCTTACAACCGGCGGGACCCCTTCAGTATATTATCCAGCTATAATCATTAAGTGACCATCGCTATAATCCCCTAAGAGCCAGGTTGTATACTTGCTTCCTGTGTAACCAGAGATTGGACATTCAGTGTTGATTTGCATACGAGTACTCATTTGCCTTACAAGAGCATTCAATTCAAATCATAAATGTAATAAGTAATTATTATATGTACCTTTTGCTATATATTAAATATTTGACTTATACCTTTGTGTGGACCTGATTTCATATGTGGGAAAGTGTTCATCATACTTAGATATCGTGTACTGTATGGCCAGTAATTAAAGTACATAAAGCGGTAGTGGTTTAATGATACCATACTTATCAATACAGTCAGGGAATTGTACCCCTCAGTTACAACGTCCACTGTATACCCCCACTACTATAAACGTGGCCTCAGAATTCACGCCACACACATACTCGGCACGTAAATATATAAAACATCGCCGTGCAAGCTAATTAGCCTAGCAAGCCTTGTTGTTGAGTGAGTCCTACCTCCTTCCGGGTCTACGTCGCTCTCGGCCATCTCCTTCACTGATTGGTTGTTAGCTGTTGTGCATAAACACGTCATCACGTAACGTTGGTTGTTGTTAGTGAGTGTGCTGAGCCGAGGCTGAACGGAGCCAAGCTTGGAAAATCGATATATCGAAACTTTGCGACCACGTTTCATGTTTATTTCGAGGAAATAATTTTTCGCGATAGTTATCGTTATCGTTTTATCGCCCAGCCCTAGGACCATGGTTCGGTTGTTTGGTCCTCATTATAGTTCGGTTTGCGTTCATACCTGTACAAACCAAACGGACTATCGATCTAAAGGGACCATGGTCCACTTAAAGTGGACCAAACAGGGTAGGTGTGAACGCGCCCTGAAAATAGGGCTAGGACTTAACAGGTCAAGGTGCGGGGTCCATGTGTCTTGTGTGTGCGTGTGTGTGTGTGTGTGTTATACCAGTGGTTCTCAAACTGTGGTACTCGTACCACTAGTGGTACTTGGTGGTACTGCTGGTGGTACTTGAAAACATTTCCAAAAAAGCAAAAAAAAATTTTTTTTTTTTTTTTTCTCAGGCCACTGAACTTAGAAGCAGGCCAGGCCAGTGTTTCTGGTTGCGGCGGCGCGATAGTTAGATAACCTAAGTGGGGAACAACCAGGAGATCACTGTGACAGAGAGTAATGCAGTCTAAACAGTCATAAATCTTTAATTCAACTTCAGCCCTGATCATAACCATTTATTTTTAGATTTTTTTGTAATGTCAGATAAAAAATGAAGTACTCCCACTTTTCTGAAAAGAGTTGGTGTTAAATCATTACAAAAAATCCATCAAAATCTGTGTTGCTGCTAATCATTGACACATGCCTAGCCTGTAATAATCCCCCCCAGAAAAATGTACTTTGCATTTGATATATTGAAAATATTTTACTTTTTTGTGTTTTTTTAACAATAATTTGTGATGCCATCACACAAACTGGCATTTAAAGGGTAAACATTCAAAAATGTATTGAATATGTGTTTTCTTTTCTTTTTTACAATAATTTGTGATGCCCATCACAAACACTAGCATTTAAAGGGTAAAAATTCAAAAATTCCTGCACCAGAATGCATGAAATTAAGTTTTTGTAACAAAATAATTGTGTGTGTGTGTGTGTGTGTGTGTGTGTGTGTGTGTGTGTGTGTGTGTGTGTGTGTGTGTGTGTGTGTGTGTGTGTGTGTGTGTGTGTGTGTGTGTGAGAGAGAATGACGGACAATTGCTTGCTGTGTGAGAGAGAGAGAGAGAGAGAGAGAGAGAGATAGAGATAGAGAGAGAATTAAGTACATTTGCTGAAATACAGTTGTTCTTAATTTTCTCACTTGCTATGTGAGAATGTTAGTTATTATGTTCTCAATGCCCCTTGCATTGTATGAGTTGTGTGGAAGCGTTTGCTAGTTCTAGTGCTATCCCTTTGTACATTGTGGCTGTGTCTGACAAAAGTTAACAATAAATAATGGTATTAGGAATACATTTGCCTCCTGCGTGAACTGTGCATAGCTGAATAGACTGTATTTTAACGCCGGTCATATGGTGGTACTTGGAGAGCCAGCTACGTTCTCAGGTGGTACTTGGTGTAAAAAGTTTGAGAACCACTGTGTTATACTACTATAAAATAATATAAAATAATAATCATAGTTACATGGTGGTGAGAGCACTAACTATAATCACAGTTGCATGCATCTTAACACATTGGTCGCCAAGAACGACTTACGCCATTTTTGCCCGCCATGCGTTGAACGCCAACAACGGCGTAAGTCGTTTTTGGGATCAATATAAAAAAATTTCGCCATGGCATTCATAATTCATCCAGTCTCCCTCCGGACTGTAGCGGGACCCTGTATGAGATTGCAACGCCTCAATACCGCTGCCTGGTGGATGGTCGGGCGAGTTACACTCTTGCTAAAACCGGAAGTGGCGCTGGTGCATCGAGGAAATCCCTCCGGCAGTAATATCTTGTTACGTGGATCCAGACAAACACTATAGTGCATTTGGATCGCTTTCTAAACTCAATAATCAATATGATTTCGGCGTTTATTGCGCCATACAAACCGGAAATGGATCTAGGAGATCGGCGTCAAATAATTGGGATCTTTTTCCTCCAGTCTCATCGGCGAACGGTAAGAGGACAGTAACGTTATTTTCAGCCCGATTGTTTATTCATTTCACTGCAAACCATCTGATCAATATATCAACCCATACTAAATAAAGCCGTTACTGACGATCAAGGAATTATAAACGACCCCCCCCCCCTTTCCTTCATGCATGATGAAGCATAATGTATACCGATCATATACATTTGAATTTTTTAATATTGCGTGTATAGGAAAGAAACGCCAATCGATAATCTATCATATGCGTCAGGGCCTATAACTCTCGTTTTTGGAATTACAGCAGAAAACCTTAAAAACATAATTCTAGACGGTATTAACACAACAATGTATGAATGAAAAAATATAACGTTCCCACATCCTGAACGATAGATAATCGATGTTGAATGGGCCATAGTAATGTCAATATAGCAATACAATTTAAAAAGTTATAGCCCTGCAAAGAAGGTAAACATCTCCATAGGCTTTCAACGGTGGCAGACTGGGTACAATGATGGGCACAACCCCCGGCGCCCAATGTGTTAAGGTGCAGGGTCCATGTGTGTGTCTGTGTCCAATAACAATAGTCCTCCATGTGTTCAATACTGTGGTCTCTGAGAATGTTAAAAGTGACTTTTTTCTAGTTCTTCTTTCTATGTTCACAGAAAGGTAAAGAAACAATATACGTTGTATTTTATGGCAATAGCATTTCGGTTTGTTCGACCCGTGACTGTGAGATATAAACATGAAAAACGTCAGAAAAATGTGATATGGGCTAGGTGGCGCAGTGGGCAAGGCGCTCGCCACCAACACAGGAGATGCTGGGTTCGAGCCCAGATCTCGGCGTTGCTACCAGCTTGGCTGGTCGTTCATACTAATACAATTGGCAGTATTAGGGGGTGGGAAGCTGGTGGGTGGGGATCGAACGCTGTGGACAGCGACTCTACAGGTCGGTTGGTGCGCCCGCACAGTAGAATCAGGAAGCGACGGGGGCGGCGTGTCCCTCCCACGCAGACCCTCGCCGCTGAGAGATCGCACTGTGCAGGTGAAAAGATGCGACGGCTGCCTCCTCGAGTACCGGAGGGGACACGTGATGCAAGGCTTCGTCCACATTGCAGCCGGCTTGTGGGAGGCATGGCCAACAACGTTCGAGACAGGGGAGGGTAGAATTGGACAATATGAAATTGGGGAAGGGAGAAAAATAGAAAATGGGGAGAAAAAGTTGAAAAATAATAATAATGTGATATGGTTGGACTTCCGCTGTTGGAATGCTGCTGTCGGCAGCCACTGTCGGTGTAGTTTTATGAAGTCTAGACGCAAATCGAAAGCCCTGGGTTTTAGGACTACGATTTCTTCTTTGTTTATGGGCGTCGCTCTCCCACTCTCCGACTCTCCCAACGCCAACGAAAGCACTCGTCTTGATTCACATGCAAATTTCAACAAAGAATTGTTACTATTAGAGATACTATAACTGTTCGCTTTTATAGTAAACATGTTCTTAAACATTCAAACTGTGATAATATAAAAAATATATATAATAATTTTAAAAAAAGCTCTCACGTGAAATGCCGCGGGCCAAATACTGGTCGATATCGCTGGGCACGGTCAAATTTTGCAGGGATAGTTTGATCTCCAGTTCAAAGAGTAAGGAATTGGAAGAGGCTGACCCTGAGCCCTCCCTCTCTCTCTCTCTCTCTCTCTCTCTCTCTCTCTCTCTCTCTCTCCGTAACTCGACTTACGAACTTTTTTGACATTCTCGAACAGCTTCTTTTCGAAGATTCGTTCGTAGCTACGGACAGGGTTTACAAACTTGAAAAGGCAGTCGTAAATCGGACAGACTGGTGTGCGCCGTAGTTTTTAATGGCTTCATTTGGGAGAAATCCTTGGGGATTGTGTTCACTTCGATTCTACAGACATCCTCTGAATTAAATAATTATAATAATAATAAATACGACTAGATCTGGATGTATTGGTGTGCGCTAGGGCTGGGCGATATGGCATAAATATGATATTCCCCAAACAATTCATTATGAGGCTTACCAAGACAGTATTTGAGTTTGCAAGCTAACATTAAAGACAAAGTAAAATACCCATGCATTTAGCATTTTTATATTATATATTAGATTTAGATTATTGGATTATTAGATTATATATTGCATATATTTAGCAATGAGATATTATATGATTTAGATATGAAATATGATTAATTGAAAATGGGACCCTGATGTAAACAAGACGAAAGTCTTTCTCTGGTCTGCATCCCCTTAACAATTGTATGTATTGAGCTGTACTGTACCCATTCTGCAATATGTTAATAAAGTTTTAAATCAATCAATCAATCAATAGGATTTTAGCATTTTTATGAAACTACTGTATATTTGTATGTCTCTAAATGTTTTGATGAATTGAAAATGGAGGACCCTTATGTAAAAAAGCCGAAAGTCTTTTTCTGGTCTTCATCCTCCAGTCAGTCCACTGTTGTTGTATTGAGCTGTACTGTATTGTACCCATTCTGCAATCGTTAATAACGTTCATTCATTCAATCATTCAGCCGGCAACAGAATAATTTTGATTGACAGTCGAGTCTGCCAATTACGTCACACCGCTTGTACCCGCCCTGCTGTTCTTAGCACCAATCGGCAAGCGCTATTATTTTTTTACATTCCTGAATGCCCTCCATTGATTTTAACAAGTGATTACTAGCGCACCGCATCATGACAACGAGGCATAATGATTTTACTGCAACAAATGTTATAATAAAAGCCTTTCCATACATCTGTCTGATTGAAAACTTTATTAACAGACCGCAGAATGGGCACGCACAACTCGGCACGGACTGAGATATGAACAGTAACGCTTGCTATCTATGTCATCATCGGACGTTGCTATGTTTGGGTAAATACGCTGATGTGTAACTTTATAACGTGTAACTATATAATGTTAATGCCACAAAACGAATGCCTTTGTTAATCATAAGTACTAACTTTGATGCAGTAGTGTGTGTGTGGGAGCGGCGTTGTTCAAAAGTTTGAACGGGGTGGACCAGGGCCCCGTTCCCCGTACCTGGTTCAACTAAGTCGATCAAGATGTCATTATCCAGCTTCAGTTAACCCGATGTTTGAAGCCGGGATTTTCCTGTTCCTCGAAGGTGGATTCAGTCTCGTTAACTCAAGCCAGACTTGAGACTCTGGATAAGTGCGCGTGCCCGCCTCAGCCGAGAAGGCAGCAAGTGTCGAGAGCAGAGATCCTGATTCTCTAGCGGCATTGATTGATTAATTGATTTAAAACTTTAGTAACATATTGCAGTACGGCTCAATCGCCTCGCCGACAAGTTAAATGCGTTATCTATAGGCTAATTTTAAGTCCCTCATTACCTCAATCAATCAGATTATATTTCTTTAAACTTGCCTGCTGGATTGAATAATCAAATGAGATCTTGCTAGCGAAAATAATTAGTAAAACTGTTATACAGAATAACGATACGGCTCCCTTACCCATTGATTGATGTATGGTCGATCTTTTACTTATCTTCTCTGTGGTGTAACGGGTTCTTCTTTTGACTTTCACGCAGACGACCGGGGTTCGAAACCCAGTCGTCTCCTTCTTTTTGCAATATAGGAATAATTCAATTTGGTGCACGTTGAGAGCTATATAAAGAATGACATCCTCAATGCATGTAGATTTATAATATTTTAACTTAAAACCAGGCTACCTTTGCGTATAATAATTAATATTATATTCAAAAAAATTATATTGGAAACACGGGGTTTCGAACACCGGTCACTGGGTTGCCAGGATTGAGCACTACCGCTGAGCCACTGTGCCAGATGGGATAAATTCATTGTTTATACATTAATGAACGAGAGACCCGTGTTTAGAATATTCTTTATTTTGAATAAAGTTTTATTTCTTTATCCTCATTCATTAATGTGACGTCAACGGCTCATTCAATTTCTCAAATCCGTCAAACAGCGCATCTCATCAGACATCTTAATCCCAGTTACAATTAAAATAACCACATAATGTGTACATCGCACCGAGCGAGCGCCACGGTATATATAACGTGCATTATTTAGGACAAAGTGAATTTAGTATCAGCATTTTGGGTCTATTTTACATTTCAAAAGCCCCCTCTGGAAGAATGGAGCACAAAAACGTAATTCAGAATGGTATAATGCAGATCGTAGACTGTGGGAATAATTTCAGGAAACGGGCTGTCACTTCTTTGCGGGGGCGTGGCGATGGTTGATCCGGCTAACTTGAACTTAAACCCTGCTTTCGACCAGGCTCAAACTTTTGGATCTGTTGTCATGGTGATTTGGACAATCCAGGTACGGGGAGCCGGAAAGTCCGGCTTAAGTCAGACTTCACCGAAAGTTATCCGGCTAACTCAGTTATCCAGGTACGGGGAACGGGGCCCAGATTGACGCGACACAATCCTCTTGGGCAAAACATCACGATATCCACGATACGTTAAAAAAGTGTATCGTTAATGAACTGTACCCGATATTTATACAATATCGTCATATCGCCCAGCCCTGGTGTGCGCCCAAGTTTTTAACGGGTTCATTTGGGAGAAATCCTTGTGGATTGTGTTCACTTCGATTCTAGACATCCTCCGAATTAAATAATTATAATAATAATAAATATGACTAGATCTGGATGTATTGGTGTGCGCCCAAGTTTTTAACTGGTTCATTTGGGAGAAACCTTTGGGGATTGTGTTCACTTCGATTCTACAGACATCCTCGGAATTAAATAATTATAATAATAAATACGACAATATTGGTATCATTAACCATTACGTTTTACATTTATAGTCATGACTCAACGAACCATGTCCGAAAATGAATAAATAAATACGAACTAATCCCAATTGTGCGGATATAGCTACTGTATAGTGGAATAGACTGTATTAATATTCCATATACTGTCTTGTTCTCTATTATATTATTTATTGTATATGTGCGTAAGGAATTGTTCCAGCAACAGTAGGTTTCTATTATCCTAATGACTTATTTTATTAGGTATTATAGTATTATATTAAGTCCTACTGTAGAACATGATTGATTGATTGATTGATTGAAAACTTTATTAACAGATTGCAGAATGGGTACAGTACAGTACAGCTCAATACATACAATTGTTAACGGGATGCAGACAAGAGAAAGACTTTCATCTTGTTTACATCAGGGTCCCCCATTGTCAATTCATCATATGACACACACGACATACTGTACATTGGAGGAGGTTGGGTAGGTGGCGTGGGGTTGGGTGGGTGGGGGGGGGACTGTACATTGGAGGTGGTTGGGTGGGTGGGGTGCGGGGGGGTTGGGTAGGAGTGGTGGGTGGGGGACACTGTACAACTGTACAAGCAAAACTGTACATTGGAATATTGACAAAACCATACTTGGTAATTTACTGTACATTGGAGGGGGTTGGGTTAGGACATTTACAGGGGCCAGTTTCGAATTGCAGTCTCCCGTAGGTGTTCTTTGAGAGTGGTTTTGAAAGTGGGTAGTGATTCACATTCCTTTACAGCTTTGGGTAGGGCGTTTCACATTGATGTGGCATAATTGCGAAACGTGTTTAGTCCCTTGTTTGAGCCGAATCTGGGTTTAACATGATTTGTGGAGCTCCCTCTGGTGTTGTGATCGTGGTATTCACTGACCGTTGGGAAGTATTTTGACATGTACATGGGTACCTTGGTCGTGTAGTGTATCTTGTAGACCAGGCCCATTGCAAGTTGCTGTACTCTGTCGTCTACTCTAAGCCATCCTAGGTTGTCAAAGTGGGCAGGGGTGAGGTGGGTTCTAGGAGTAAGGTCAAGCAGTAGTCTGACCAATTTGTTTTGAGATGTTTGTAATTTAGTTTTTAGCGCCTTTGAGGTGCTTTGGTACCATGAGGTGCAAGCATAGTCGTAGTACCCTTGAATGAGTGCTCCTGCCAGAGTCTTCAGGGTATTCTTGTTTACCAGAGAGGAGATCTGGTACAAGAATCGAGTTCGTTGGTTGACTTTTTTTATTACATTGGATGCCATTTTGTCACAGGAAAGATTAGCCTCTAGGATGGAACCCAGGTAGGTACTTTCGTCTTTCCTTGTGACAATATTGTCACCCACTGTAACTGAGAAGCCGTCGGTCTTGCTGAGTTTGTTATTTGAACCGAAGAGAAGGGACTCTGTTTTGCCCATGTGTAATGATAGTTTGTTATCAGCGAGCCATATGCAGATTTTGCCTAATTCCGAACTGAGGGTTTTTTCAACCTGTAACTTGTTCTTGTCAGAGACCACCAGCAGGGCTGAGTCGTCCGCAAACAGGAACAAGTTGCAGTCACAAGCTGACGACATGTCATTTGCATAAATTAGGAACAGTAGCGGTCCTACTGTAGTATGCTTCCTTGTGGAACACCACAGCTCACTGGGAGGGGGGGGATAGGGTAACCAGGGCTGTACACTGCGAGCATCTCGTCGCAAATTGCCCCCTAATCTGGCCGGTGCGAGTGGAAAATATCATCTGGGGGCAAGCTTGCGAGTAGTGATTGCAACCCTTCATTCGCATTTCACTCCTAAATTAATCCATACAAATTGTATAAAACATTAGCCTACAACCAGGGCATAATGTTGCGGTTGTATTTTTCATTAGACAGACCAGCACGGACCTTTAATAACATGCAATTTGATTGACACGAGCAATGGGCTAACGTTAGCTGCTATCCACGGTACCATTAGGATTATGCTAAGCTAACTAGCGTTAGCTGCTGCTAACCCTGGACACCAGTCAAAGCGGACTCCACAACACTAGTTCCATTCGGGAGGAAAGGAGGTGGGTTATATTGACAACGCTTGACAACAGAAGTTTAAACATAACTTCATATTTATTGGTTATTCGTTTCTGTTACTGTATATCATCCACTTTCCATCTCCGTCTGTTAAACGCTTCCTGTTTACATTCGAGTGTGACGTCATCACCTACGGCAGCTTAGACGATCAAACGCGAACCTAGAACAAAACCCGGTGGGGGGGGGGGCTGGATCTCTCATTCGTTCTCGCCCTCTCTCTCTCTCTCTCTCTCTCTCTCTCTCTCTCTCTCTCGCTCTGATTGATTGAAAACTTTATTAACAGATTGCAGAATGGGTACAATACAGTACAGCTCTTTCTACATTCAATGATTTAAAGTAGCCAAACGTTACAGACAGTATAAATACTAACTGGATAGTTGATGATATAAACATTTAATTTCATTATCTGAAATATTCTAAAATCATTAAGTCTGCTATAAGCCATTATCCCTTTGTGTGTGTGATTATTATTTTCTCACAGTAGTGTGTATATATATATATATATATATATATATATATATATATATATATATATATATATATATATATATATATATATATATATATATATATATATATATATATATATATATATATATATATATATATATATATATGTGTGTGTGTGTGTGTGTGTGTGTGTGTTTGGCTAAAGTGGATAGAAAACACAGTACTGTGCAAAAAAAAGGCACCCAAAAGTTTTTATATAAATGGTCTTAGATGTAAATACATTTTTTATTAGTGTGTCAGTAGACTACTCTTAGTACATTTTCATTAAATTATTTTTTAAAGCATCTTCATGGTTTAATAATGCAAACATATGTTGCAGGGACTTATTATAATCATCATATTGGCGTGACTGTATGCATCAAAGGGTTAAATCAAGCATTTTTAAGTGCTTTAGAGGAAATGTCAAAATATTGCGATATATATCGTGTATCGTGATATGGCCAAAAAATATCGTGATATCATTTAGAGGCCATATCGCCCAGCCCTACTATAATGGTAAAATAGTTATTTAAAAATGTGCCCCTAAAAAATATTCTTTGCCCCTAAATTTCTCATTTAGGGGCAAGTGTGCCCCTAATGAAAAAGCTTAGCGTACAGCCCTGAGTACCGTTTACCTCCACCATCTGTTCTCTCCCCTCCAGGTAGGATTGCATCTAGCTCACTGATAGAATATCAAAACCAATTGCTTTTAGCTTGTCAAGTTTCAAGTTTCTTTAATAGTTGTCATACAGAAGTACAGAATACTTTTGTACAAAATGCTTCTTACTGTTGCGCTCCAGAGACTGTGCATGACAAGATAAGTATGAAATAAAAACATAGTAAAAATTAGAAGAAAAAAAAAAGAGGTCACAGTGTTCAGTTTAGACATATGTACAATGTTCGTAGACGTAGTTACCATACAATATACAATACTGTGCAGTGTACTAATATACAATACTATATAGTGCAAGGCATAAATGGACAAGGTGCAGTTTAGGTACAATTCACAGTAGGTGTACGAGTTGTAGTGCAAATCCTTTATCAATAAATATAAAGTGTAAGTGTGTTTGTGTGATCTAAAGTGTGGAGAGTGGGTGCTGCAGTGTGTTGTTTGTTTGAGTGAGTGTGTGTGTGCGTGTGGGTGTGTGTGCTGTGTGCATTTGATGGTTGTTGCATAGTGATTATTGTTCGTTTAGCGATTATTGTTCGTTTAGCAGCCTGATGGCCTGGGGATAGAAGCTCCTTCTGAGTCTTTCTGTGCTCGCCATAAGACTCCGGTATCGCTTGCCTGACGGCAGCAGTTCAAAGAGGCAGTTGTTCGGGTGGCTCGAGTCCTTAATAATTCTCTTAGCCTTCCCCTTGCACCGCTTGTTGTAAATGTTCTGGAGGGTGGGAAGCCCCCCTCTAATTGTGCGTTCGGCTGAACGTGTCACTCTTTGTAGTCTGCTACGGTCTTGTGCAGTGCTATTCCCAAACCAGGAGGTGATGTTGCCGGTCAGGATGCTCTCTATTGTACATGAGTAGAAGTTCCTAAGGATCTTCTGACTGACTTGGAACTTCCTTAGGCGCCTGAGGAAGTAGAGGCGTTGTCGTGCCTTCTTCACAACACTGTCAATGTGTGTGGTCCATGTCAAGTCCTCGGATATGTGGGCTCCGAGGTACTTGAAACTGTTCACTCTCTCAACTGGTGCCCCGTCGATGCTGAGGGGGCTGTAGTCCTTGACCCCCGACCTCCTGAAGTCCACAATCATCTCTTTTGTTTTGCTGACGTTCAGGGAGAGGCAGTTCTCCTGACACCACTGTGACAGGTTCTCTACCTCTTCCAGGTAGGCCCTTTCGTCGTTGGCAGAGATCAGGCCCACCACTACTGTGTCATCAGCAAATTTGATGATGGTGTTGTTGTTCCGCTGTGCTACGCAGTCATGTGTGTACAGGGAGTAGAGGAGGGGGCTCAGAACACAGCCCTGGGGGGCCCCTATGTTGAGCGTGATGGATGAGGAGGTGCAGTTGCCGGCTCTTACCACCTGGGGTCTGCCCGTCAGGAAGTCCAGGACCCACTGGCACAGGTCATAGTTCAAGCCCAGGTCCCTGAGCTTGGCTATGAGTTTGGAGGGGACTATGGTATTGAATGCTGAGCTGTAGTCGATGAACAGCATTCTCACATAGTTCCCCTTCCTCTTATCCAGATGTGATGCTGCTGTGTGCAGCACATGGGCTATGGCGTCCTCCGTGGACCTGTTGGGGCGATATGCAAATTGCAGAGGGTCCAGGTTGATGGGGAGGGAGGAACAGATGTAGCCCTTCACTAGCTTCTCAAAGCACTTCATGGCTATGGAGGTGAGGGCTACAGGGCGGTAGTCGTTGAGGCAAGCGGGCGTAGATTTTTTGGGTACAGGGATGATGGTGGACTTCTTCAGACAGGTGGGGATGACGGCCTGTTCCAAGGACAGGTTGAAGATGTCAGTGAATACCGGGGCCAGTTGGTCGGCACAGACTTTTAGGACGCGGCCGGGGATGCCGTCCGGTCCTGCTGCCTTCCTGATATCCACTTTTTTAAAGATCCGTCTCACCTCATGCTCTGTTACCCTGAACACTGAGTCTCCATCAGCAGACCCCCCCCCCCCCCATTGCCGTGGTTTGTAGGCTGGTGTTGTTATTCACAGCCTCAAACCTCGCATAGAAGGAGTTGAGATCATTTGCTAAGGAGATGTCACTGTTCAGTTTGAGGGGGGTTCCTTTGTAGTCTGTCATTGTTCTGAGGCCCTGCCACATGCCTCTAGAGTCAGCCTGTTCAAACTGAAGTTCAACTTTATCCCTGTAACGCCGTTTTGCCTCTATTACTGCTCTCCTGACGTTGTATCTTGCCATCTTGTGTTCTTCCATGTTGCCTGTCACCAGCCCGGTGTTGTATGCTGATGTGCGCACTTTCAGAGCCTCACGGACGGATTTGTCTACCCAGGGCTTTTGGTTTGGGTAGATATTAATTTTGGTGGTGGGGATTATTACTTCTACCTGAGTACAGACATAGTCAATCACCGTTTCGGTGTATTCGTTAATATTGGCTGTGTTATCACGGAGTACACTCCATTCTGTGCTTCCCAGCACTGCTTGGAGTGACTCTACTGACGTCACGGTCCAACGTTTAACCTCTCGCGAGACCACCGGCGTTCGCTTGAGACACTGTTTGTACTTAGGCAAAAGAAAAATTGCAGCGTGATCGCTTTTACCGAATGGACTAAGAGCCTGTGACTTGTACCCATTCTTAAATTGCGAGTATACATGGTCTAATATGTTCTCGCCTCTGGTGGGACAGGTCACATGCTGATAGAAATTCGGCAGCACCTTTTTAAGACGCGCGCTGTTGAAATCCCCCAAGACCAAAATGGCCGCGTCAACGTTAGCTGCCTGGAGTTTGTTTACCTCGTCGTGAAGTTTTGAAAGTGCGACCTCAGTGTTCGCGTGTGGTGGAATGTACACTCCGATGAGGATGATGGACGTTAACTCTCTTGGGAGGAAGAAGGGTCGACATTTTATCGTGATAAACTCCAGGTCTGGGGAACAGTGGTTAGACATTTCCTTTGTGTTGCCTAAATCGCACCATTCCTTGTTTATCATGAAGGCAATGCCGCCTCCTTTCTTCTTTAGTGACTCTAATGCCGTCCGGTCTTTTCGTAGAACGAAGAAGTGGTCTGCCGGTTCTATTGCATGATTCGGGACATCTGGACTCAGCCAAGTTTCTGTGAAACAGAGGACGTTACAATCCCGAATGTCCCTCTGGAATTGGATCCTTGCTCTGATGTCGTCCAATTTGTTTCCTATCGATTGCACATTGGCCAACAATATGCTGGGCAATGTGGTTCTGTGTCGTTTGGACCTCAGTCTGTTCCGGACCCCGGCTCTCTTTCCTCGTCTTCGCGGCAGCTTTTTTTCTTGTCCGTGGCCGGCATAACAAAGGATCTCGGTGGGCCATTTCTGCTGTTCAGCGATCCGATCCAGAGAGCAATCCAAACGGTAAGTTTTTCTTAATCCAATGTCAATGATTGACTGACGGTCATACACATATAATGCACCAACAGTTGGTGCAAATAAAACTCCTAATACTATAAAAATTAACAAAATAAAGCACAGTCTCGTCGGAGCGATCAGAAAGGCAGCCATCACAGCAGCGCCAGTTCGTTCGTTGTCAATCAGAATGGTGTGATTGACAGTGTCGAAGGCCTTTTGTAGGTTCAGCATGACCATGCCGCAGTATTTGCCAGCGTCCACCTCTTGTTTGATGTGGTCGTTCAAATAGAGAAGGCATGTGTCAGTGGAGTGGGATGTTCTGAAGCCAGATTGGAATTCGTAGATTCGATTTTTTTCCGCGAGGTACTTTCGGCCTGTTCGTATACTATTTTTTCCATGACTTTCGAGATGGAGGTATGGATAGAAACAGGGCGGTAGTTGCCTGGGTCTAATTTGCTGCCCTTTCTGTGCAGGGGTGTTACGCTCACAATTTTGAAGTCCTTGGGGACGTGTCCCTGTTTTATGGAGAGGTTTATTATGTGTGTGATGACTGGGGTGATGGCGGCTGCTGAGTCTCTGAGGAATTTGGAGGGGATGCTGTCATGGCCA
Organism: Notolepis coatsorum; assembly: GCF_963971535.1. Lineage (NCBI taxonomy): Eukaryota > Metazoa > Chordata > Actinopteri > Aulopiformes > Paralepididae > Notolepis > Notolepis coatsorum. The sequence goes on from NC_140171.1 coordinate 69,513,893, forward strand.
GTGGCCTTGTTCGGTTGGAGGGCGCTCAGTTTTTTGAGTACCTCATCTGTTGTTACCACATGACATCTTAGCGTGACATCTTATTTAGTAGTGTCAATACGGAACAACTGCGCGCTTGGCTCTCAAGGCCACCTTCTGCTCCGCCTGGGGTCATGAACCAGGGGGGCAGCGCATATCAGCGATCTCCTAATAAAACAACTCATTCTAATAATAGAAGCTTACTGTTGCTGGAACGATTCATTACTAGGGGTGGGAATCACCAGTTTCATCATGATACGATACGATATCGATTCTTTGGACAACGATACGATATTTGCCGATATCACAAAGTCTCTCACGATACAATACGATACGATTAGATTCAGGTGCCTGCGATCGATATGAGATGATATCATATGCCCATTTAACACAATCAGTAACATTTAGATCAACAAAAAAAAGGTAATGAAAATATCATTTGACATTTGTATTTTTGAGCTCTTCCAGACATTTAAAGGAAAATCAATCTATTGTTTTTAATACAAATAGACCTCCTGTTCACTGTAAAGTGCCACGTTTTTATATATTGAGCTTTAAACTTTAAGCTACATTTTTTGGAACTCAAAACTCACAACCTCCCTCTCCCAAACCGTTCCTACAACAATTTGTTGATGTTGCATGATCATGTATAGGCCTACATTTATTATGTATTATATTGTTTATGTTTAAATAACATTTAAACATCAAACTCCTCTGACCTCATCTGGTCTTTCCAAAGATGCGCGCACACACACACACACAGAAAGGGAGAATGCTATGCTGTAACATCTACACACACGGAGCTACTGCTGTTGTTCTTGGGCGGATATGAGACTCGCCACAGGATTTTCAAAATAAGAGTATCGATATGAATCGATCTTATTACATCGCATCGATCCGATTTGATTGTTGATAATTACATCGATGTATCGATCTGGATCGATGTATCGTCCCACCCCTATTCATTACGCACATATACAGTACGTGTGTGTGTGTGTGTGTGTGTGTGTGTGTGTGTGTGTGTGTGTGTGTGTGTGTGTGTGTGTGTGTGTGTGTGTGTGTGTGTGTGTGTGTGTGTGTGTGTGTGTGTGTGTGCGTGCGTGAACAACACTTCCTGGAGTTATTTAGCCCATAGGCAAGCCTCTAAACAAAAAGAAGTATGAGATTGAAACCCCCAGCTGACTGAAAGTGCTATCTATATAAAACGCAGATGACGCCTAACCTCCCCCTAGAACCTTAACTCACTAAACAGTCGCTCCCCAACCTCTTTACTGGGCCTGTGTGCCTCTTTCGAATACAGATTACTCCATGTGTAGGCCAGTAAAAGTCAGAGAAAGCTGGCTTTAATGCAATTGACTTGAGTTATTTCACTAGAGAAGTAACTGGACTCACTTTTGCTTCATTGTTTGTATCATAATAATATGATTTATTTTGAGTACAATTATCTGAAGCCACCTGCCCACCCTGACCTCTTCAGAGCCTGTCCGGACCGGCCCCATCCCCTCAGTTAGGAACTGCTACACCAGAACCTTTTAAATGGTTCTTCCTTTGACAGTTGCCAAGGTAGAATCTCCTCTGCTTTCATGTCTAGTTTTAAGTGTTCTGTTTGAAACCATTGCTGGCGAGGGTTTTGTGATTTTTTTTTTTTTAAACGTGTCAATTTCTGCTTTAGAGTTATAGGCCGTACGGTGAAGGCTGAGAAGTGGCTAGAAAACAATTCTTGTTCCCACCTCGGTGGACTACACAATTTTCACTCTGGGCTGATTGATTGATTGATTGAAAACTTTATTAACAGATTGTAGAATGGGTACAATACAGTACGGCTCAATACACACAATTGTTAAGGGGATGCAGACCAGAGAAAGACTTTCATCTTGTTTACATCAGGGTCCCCCATTTTCAATTCATAATGACATTTATGACATACACAACATAGATACAGATATATAGTACTGTTACATTTGTGACATACACGATATGCAAATATACAATACTGTTAAACAGAGATCCTAACAGAAAATATATACATACGAGGGGGATGAGACTGTACATTGGGAGATGGTGGGTGGGGGGGAGGGGGTTGGTGGGGAAAGGGGGGGGGGGTGCAAGGTGCAAGTTCTGTGGATTCTACATAAGATAAGATAAGATACATTATTATTTGGAAATTAGGGTGCCCTAGCAGGAGGGTGGGTACAGGTGTGGGCAGGGTAATAGAAATATCAGAATATAAAAATATGAGACAAATAAAGCAAACAAAAGGTGCAGATCTATTGGTGTAGATTTAGGAATAAAAAGTTCTCCATTTACAATCCTTTACAAATTTTAAAGTTGGTACTAGAGCTTTCCTCGCGAACGGATACTTGGTCACTGCGTAGTTTTATTTGACGTAATTGGTGCAAGTCCGGTCATGTATCTTGTGCTCGACCAATAGCAGCTCTCTTTGTTGCGAGGATACGGCCGTCGGGCGACAGCAAATATGACATCCACAGAGTAGCGAGAAGAGGACGAAAATGGACAAAAAACACCTTCAAAATTTCGCAAAAAGGTTTCTAAACAATGTTACATGCGTCCGTTCTGAAATCACGTGTACAAGATTTTACACAGACATGGTGGGATAGATATAGAAACTGTGTTGAACGGTGGCTTAACCTACCAGGCCAGAATCATACCATTGCGGAGACATACAAACATTGTTTAGAGATCGATTTTGCCAATGTTCCTGGAGATGCTGGCAACTTGCGTTTTATCGACAAAAAGCGATACAGCTGAGAAACAACGTGTTCTGCAGCTCAAGATGTGGATACACTATTTGATGCTGTGCTGAGAGACAGTTTAGCTGTGTTTTTGTTTACATAACTAGCATTCTAGTTTTCTTCAGATACTGTATGCCATCTAGTTGTATTGTTTACAGTGATGTTTATGTAGCTCTGCTAGTTCATAGTGATGTTTAAAGTATGTTATACAATGGCATGGACATTTCTCGATTCTGATTGGCTGAAACAGTCAAGTTACACGTGGGTTATTTGTCACAACCCCACACTCTTGGTCCCAGGACCCGCCCACAACCGAATTACTATCACTCCGCCGTGCGAGTTTTTAGAAATGCAAGCAAGATGGCGGACAGTAAACGTTACGAATGGATATGTTGATAGGGTCATAAAGACTAAATCAAAAACGATTCTGTCACGGCTAGGGATGTCCCGATCCGATCACGTGATCGGGATCGGGGCCGATCGCGTGATTTTCCGAAGATCGGGACCGAAAAAAAATTAAAAATGCATTTCTTTTTCTTTTTCTTTTTTTTTTATTCAACAAACATGACCATGTTCACGTCTTAAACTCATACTGAGGCCTTAGTTTTGGTTTTAAATTGCATATCATCATTCATTTATTTATTGTCACACAGAGCAGAAGAATTTTGCCAAAACAAACCAATAGTATCCAGCTTCAGAACGGCAGACCAGCCACACTCTCAGACCCAAATAGATTTTTAATTTTTTTTATCCCAATTTCTCACATTACATTCACCCTGAATGTTGACGTTATCCAGGTGAAAAGTTAACTTCATAAATCATTTGATGTATAATTAAATCAAAAGAAATGCGTTTGGGTCTGAGAGAGTGGCTGGTCTGCCGTTCTGCAGCTTGATACTATTGGTTTGTTTTGGCAAAATTCTTCTGCTCTGTGTGACAATAAATAAATGAATGATGGTATGCAATTTAAAACCAAAACTAAGGCCTCAGTATGAGTTTAAGACGTGAACATGGTCAAAAGTTAAAAAAAAATTATAATAATAATTATCGGATCGGGAAATATCGGTATCGGTAGATACTCAAAATCACATGATCGGGATCGGATCGAGAGCAAAAAAACGTGATCAGGACATCCCTACTCACGGCGAATGTGTTAGTTTCTTACACAATGTTGGATTATGTAATTAGTGGGTCACGAGTCATTGTGGAACAAAATAAAAATTGCGCAAATTGATTGATTGATTAATTGCAAATTTCTTTAATTACATTTTTTTACCTACTTTCTATAGAAGCAGCTGGGAGGTGCGCTGTTTTAAGTGAGCGTGGATTATTGAATTGATTGATTGATTGATTGCAAATTTTATTACTGGCCGCCTTGTTTCCAACTGGTTAAGCTTGGCGACTCTTTCGAAGTCGCTCTCTTTCGAAGTTGGTTAACACATTCCCTGCCACTGGTTATATCCATCAATATAGCCAGTCTGCCACCACTCTAAGCCTATGGAGATGTTCACCTTCTTTGCAGGGCTATAACTTTTTAAATTGCATTGCTAAATTGACATTACTATGGCCCATTCAACATCGATTATCTATCATTCAGGATGTAGGAACGTTATACTTTTTCATTCATATATTCGTACAAAAATACCTTCTAGAATATAAGTATGTTTTTTTCGTTTTATGCAGTAATTCATAGAACGTGAGTTATAGGCATAAACGCATATATAGATGATCAATTGCCTTTTATTCCCGATACACGCTATATAAAAAAATTCAACTGTATATGATCTTATACGTTATGCGTCATCATGCGCGGATGAAAGGGGGGGGGGGTTCGTTTATAATTCCGTGATCGTCAGTAAATGCTTTATGTAGTATGGGTGATATATTGATCAGATCGGTTTGCAGTGAAATGAATAAACAATTGGGCTGAAAATAGCGCCAGCGTCCTCTTACCGTGCGTCAATGAGACTGGCGGTGAAAGATCCCAGGTATAGGACGTTGATCGCCTAGGTCCATTTCCGGTTTGTATGTCGCAATAAACGCAGAAATCATATCGATTATTAAGTTTATAAAGCGACAGTGTCTGTCGGGAGCCTTGCGACAATATCTGATGGCCGGATGAATTTAATCGACGCACAGCAGCCATATCCTGTTTACCAGTGTAACTCGCCCGACCATCCACCAGGCGGCGGTATTGAGCCGTCGTTGTATTGAGCCGTAGGGTCCAGCTGCAGCGCCGGAGGTGTATATATTAATTATGAATGCCATGTCGAAAAAATGAAATATTGATCTCAATATCGCTGTACAGCGTGGTCTGGCGGTCAAAGCATGGCGGGCAATAACGTTTTAAAGCGTTTCCGGCGGTGGATGTGTTAAGGTTAGAGTTTGTCTTTAGAGCAGGGCGATAGACCACCAGCCCTGATTCCAAACTCTAACCTGAACCAACTTCGAAAGAGGGCAACTTCGAAAGAGTCGCCAAGCTTAACCAGTTGGAAACAAGGCGGACAGTAATAAAATTTGCAATCAATCAATCAATCAATTCAATAATCCACGCTCACTTAAAACAGCGCACCTCCCAGCTGCTTCTATAGAAAGTAGGTTTAAAAAAAATATAAAAAAAAATCCCTCCTATAGGGAAAAGAAAACTTCTTTCTTTCCCCTATAGGGCAAAGAAAACGTTTTAATTGTTTTACCTACTTTCTATAGAAGCATCTAAGAATGAAGTTCTATAGAAAGTAGGTAAAAAAAAGAAAAATTATGTGTTAGTTTGTTGGATGTCTTAGTTGAAAGACAGTTGGATGTGTTAGTTTGTTGGATGTCTTAGTTGAGAGACAGTTGGATGTGTTAGTTTGTTGGGTGTCTTACTGAGAACAGTTGGATGCACTTCCGAGCTGCTTCCACATGGAGGCAACTTCTCTTTTTTTTTTGGGAACTACTTTCTCTGCGGATGGTTTTGTCAATAAATCTTCAATTAATGTGTGTTTATTGTATAGCAATAAGGTTGGATGACATCGGCCATTGTATAAAAGCCATTACACCATGTGCAGTCGTGGGTTATGAGAATTAGACCATGCCTAGGGGGGTCTAACGACCCTCGGCTGCGCCTCGGGCCTAACAACCACCCCTAGGCATGGTCTAATTATCATAACCCACTCGTGCGTGTGATGTAATGCATTATTAGCTTTCAGAACCAATGCTTGTGTTACCCTCACCTCTTCCTCCCCCCACACACACTAGGTCCTAGTGACTAGGACAATAGGGAGGTGTAGTGGTTACGTCATTTTCATTTTTTCCTCGTCCACCCTCTGTTCCACTTAATGTATTTCCCCATTGCCCATTTCTAAATCGGCTCATTTAAAACAAATAAAGCATGGACATTGGCATTAGGGGTGGGGAAAAAAATCAATACGTAGTAGTATCGCGATACTTTGCATGGCGATACTGTATCGATACAGGGACGCCAAGTATCGATATTTAATTATTCATAAAAAAAATTATTATAATTTTTTTTGTATAAGGAAGTTGCATTGTTCATTTCAATACCTGTAATAGTACAGTAGTCCACACACACACATGTGCATTCAGTTAGTTGGAATATGACTGTAATACAAACAGTTCAGTTTGTCAGGTACATGCAACAGATTACAGTGTTTACATCTGTCTGCTTGAGAAAATACTTTGTTCTGCAATAAAAATGATTGAAGTGAGATGAACAGACTGAACTTTATTTTATTAGATAAAACATGTTGACAAAGTTTTACTTTGCAGTTGAAAAAAGGTAATAAATTAAATTTGATAAAAAAATATATATATTTTTTTCTCGCAATACTCAGCGTATCGCGATATATTTAGTATCGCAATACTATCGTATCGTGACGCAAGTATCGCAATAGTATCGTATCGTGAGGTCTCTGGTGATTCCCACCCCTAATTGGTATGGTGTACTTTTCTGTGCGTATTCATCCACAATCTATAGCTCAACATGAAAATATTCGCAATTAATCGTAAAGGTAGCAAAATAACAACGTTTATGTTTTCGTTCACAGGGAAACTACACTGCCATTTTGGCGCTGCTGACTGACGTCACCACAGCGTAGACTCCTGGGCCCTCATTCATCAACGTGTGCGTAGAATATGTTCTATTTCCACACGTAAGCACAGAATGTAGAATCAGTGTACGCACAGGAAAATCGGGATTCATCAACCGTGCGTACACAGGTTCTACGCACACCTGTCATGATGAATCTCACCTTGGCCCTGCGCCGAGGCTCGTGCACACTTTCACGTATTTGCATACCAAAACCGCCCCGATTAACCATATACGGTAATGGACACCCCCATGAAATGTGGAAGAATGGACTAAACCGAGGGTGTTGTACACTGTCGGATATTATACCTATTAACGATAGGTTATGTAGATAACCTAGTTATATTAGTATTGGCTAAGCGTCCCGCTCTGAGCCTTACGAGATACTCCTATCTCCTGTGATACCTAATGTATCTCCCACGAACAAAAACACATGCACCCCACCTGTATGGGACCCCGCCCCTTATGGTGGCCCCGCCCATATAACCATGACCCTGGTCATGAAACACCCTTCCTCGCCAAAACCCGTCCCAGGAAAAGATCCCTCAAGAGGGAACTCAGGGCGCGCAGAGCGGGACGCTTAGCCAATACTAATATAACTAGGTTATCTACATAACCTATCGTTATATTTCGTATTGCATCGCGTCCCGCTCTGAGCCTTACGAGATAATGGGGAAGAGCGGGCGCGAGACCCGACAGATGTACCCCCTGAGGACCCGTAAGCCCACATCAAGGGGTGCGGGGAGCCCTGTCACCCCATCCTTCCTAACGAAGGGGGGGCGCAGTCAACTCCACCTGAATGCGAACAAGAGGGAGCCAGAACCCCTTGAACACACCGTACAGGCGGAACCACGTGTGACTCAACACACTGCGGCCCATACCCATACACTCCTGCTACCCGACCAAAGGACGGGAAGCAGGAAAGGCCACAGACCCCAGAACCGCCTGGGAGACAGAACCCCCGGTCATGTCCATGAGGAAAAACCTTACAAAGGAGCCCGGGGAGGACCATGAAGCTGCAGCACAGATGGCCTCCACCGAGGCCCCACCCAGGAGAGCGGCAGAGGCAGCCACCCCACGAGTGGAGTGCGCCCGACGCCCCCAGGGGGATCCTGCCCAGCCAGCGTGTAGCAGAGGGTAACACCCTCGCACAACCAATGGGACAGGCGCTGCTCCGACAGTGCCTTACCAGCACGAGCCCCACCGTAACAGACAAAAAGCTGGTCGGTAACCCTGAAATCCTGAGTACGGCTGAGGTAAATCCCCAAGCACGGACTGGACATGACAGGTGAAGGCCCGCATCTAACTCACCAGTGTGAGGAGGAGGACGAAACGCCTGAACCACAATATCCCGGGAGCGGAAGGAACTCCGGATATTCTTAGGCATGAAAGCAGGATTAGGTCGCAGAGTGACACCGCAATCGGTCCGAAAAGACAGGCACTCTGGATGTACCGAGAGAGCACAGAGCTCACCTACGCGTTTAGCGGAAGTGACAGCCAGAAGGAACGCGGTCCTGAAGGACAGCTGTCCCAACGGCGCCCGCTCGAGCGGCTCAAACGGGGCCAAGGACAACCGACCGAGGACCAATTGAAGATCCCAAGTCGGAGCCAAGGAGCGTTGCACCGGCTTAACGCGTCGAGCGCCAAGCAGGAAACGCTTCACAAGAGGGTGGCTGAACAAGACATCCCCTCAAACCCCTCATGATAGGAGGATATAGCTGCTGCATATACCCTCACCGTCGAAGCCGACAGTCTATCAAGGAGAGACTGGAGGTAACTAAGGACAGCAACCAGGGGGCAGGAGACTGAGTCCTGGCCCCCCGCCTTACACCACACTTGGAACATACGTCATCTGCCCGCGTAAGCGCGACAGTGGAGGGAGCATGCGCATTCCAGATGGTAACACCATCAGGATCAAGAACCTGCGCCCCTCAACGTACCCGTCCCAACAACTGACCTAACAGATGTATGGGGAAGAATCCCTGGCGGCACGGCATCGGTCCCAGACCTGCCTGGCCATGTCCAGACGCAATCCTCACCCGTCAGGATGAGGGCCGCCCCGCGACAGTACACCTGCACCCACATTCTCCCTGCCGGGGATGTGGGGAGCCCTTAGGCCGCGCAGATGGAGGACGCCCATAGCCAGCCGCCCGCCGCCTGGTGCAGACAGGGGGAGCGTACTCCTCCCTGTCTGTTGATACACGACACTGACGTCGTATCGTCCGTCCTGATCAACACCATTTGTGGACCAGAAGGACCGCTTTCAACACCAACACATTGAACGTAGCGCAGACCGGGCAGCATGGTTTGCCAGCTGCCCCCTACTGCGTTGGCCCGACGCATCACCAGCGAGGGAGGCGTCGGTGAAAACGCGACGTGAGACAGCGCCGTAACCGTCCTAGGACGGAACCTCCCGAGCGTGTTGACAACACGCTCTGAGATGGATGCCCATAGCCCTCCAACCGTTGACTGGGAAGAGGAATACTCTACATCCAGTCTACAGCAACCCCAGGCTGGTAGAGACCTGCCTGGTACGAGACCTGACGATCCACATTGACCGCGAAGGACCAGAACGTCATCAGGGCAGAACACTCCGTAACCCCGGATGACGCAGAGGCCCCAGTGCGGCCTCCACGCACTTGGTGAAGATGCGGGGAGCCAGAGAAAACCGAACGGCAGCCTCTGGTACTCATACGCCAACCCTGCAAAGGAAGCGTAGGTAAGCCCTAGGATGGAAGATCGGGGATGCGCATACGCATCCTACAGGTCTATGGAGGAGAACCAGACCCCCACCTGACAGTGTTCAACAGGTAGGAGACGATCCAAAAAATGCTGAACCTTCCCATGGGACAGGTCCAGCCTGGGTCTTACACCCCTCCCTCCCGACTTCTCGGGCAGAGAACACCGGGAGGAGAACGCCACGACGATGGCTTGCTTCGTCCACAGAGATTGGATCTCGTCGACCAGAGCTGTCCCTGCTGGAGACCCCGACAACAGGGTCTGTACCAAACCTGAAAACGGGTGGGGTTGTGTAAACACAAGTCCCCGCCTCCCATTCTCTCCATCTACCTCGACATATGGTACTGCCGTAGTCATATGTGACGACACTCCCAACGCACCCGCCGTCACGTGGCGCAGGTCCGCCAGGAACTGTAGATAGTTGGCCCGGTCCCCCCCGCTGTGCGAAGACAACCCTGGAATCGTGCGAGGAGCGCGTTCCGTGTCGGAACACCTGACCCTGACACCACCCACGAGGCAATCGCACCCAAGGGGGAACCCCGACAGAAAAAGGGCCTGTCTGATACGGGGGGCTTCCGATCAAAAAAGCCCCCCCACTGAACACCCCTCCAGAACATGCTGAAGGAGTTGTTCTGCAGCCGGACATGCAAGGTGTAAGGCCCCCATGGGTTCCTACACACCGTAGCCCTGCAGTGATATCACTACCACCCCAAACCATGTGAGCTGCGACCACTTGCCAATATTCCAGGAGTGGGAGCACCAACATGATACCTGGCCTGGCGAAGGCGAGGCCGGGGAAGCCCGCACTGTGTGCCTCAAAAGGTTTCGAGCCCCCCTGCTGACAACACTTAAGTTGACAGACGTAACACCAGGCTCAACCAACACAGTTCAAGGTGTGGGAGCCGCTTGACAGCACAACATTCTCACGGACAGACCCAGGCTCAGCCATCAACTGGGTGTCAGCCCCTGTCTCCATGAGAAGCGAAGAATGGGGCCGCATACGCTTCAAGAAGGTTCGCGGCCCGCAGCCAAAAGAGAACGCTCAGAGCCCCGCTTCTGGGGGTACCAGAGAGAGGATTGAACGGGGAGCGGGCTGCTCGCGGCAAAATGACGACGGAGTGGTTTACCAACACCGAAATCACCCAAAATGGCCGATCCCTCGGCCGCCAAGACTGTCGGCCTCGCGATACCCTGTCGATTCTCCAACCAGGGCACCACTGGCGGGGGAAACATGGCCGCCTGTCGAGGGCCCCGTCATCGCCGCTGACGAGGCCGTGCTCTCTCTTCTTCTGGCTGCGCGGTGTGAGGCGGTGTAGGGCCTAGGACAATACCGCCCGCGCTCCAGCAGAAGACCAAAATCCCCTGCGGAGAGGGGAACCCTGAGCGGTTATAGCTTGCGGCTGGGTCAAAGCTAATAACGTCAACAACCTTGCGCGATGTGTCGACGTCGGCCGGCCCTCAAGGCCCCTCCACCAGACACCATTTCTTTAATAGAAAAAACACCAATTCGAACACAGTTCTAATCGTTGCCAATTCCATACCGTGGCGGTACAAGCCTTAACAGCCCACCAGCCACTCGCCAGGCCGACCCATGGTGTCGGCCGGGCGGGGCATTGTTTCAATATATCAAAAACAAAGGACTGACGTTAACATGGAGTACCAGTGGTGATTGCAAACAGCACCCTCCACTGTGGTGTGGACCATGAAAAGGTTAAATGAATAAAAGAGCTAAACCACAAAAACTGTAGAATGAGCAAACCCATACACACAAAGTTTAAGGGGAGACGGACCAGACCCGTCTTCATTCAAAATATTCACAACAGAACACCAGCCCTAGTTTAGCCCATTTACCAAAAAAGGTAAACAAAGCCCCCCCCCCGCACTACTCCCCCAGTATACCGATTGACCGTCAGTATGAATGGTTTGAGAGGAGAGAAAGCTGTAGCAAGACAGACCTTCTCATAGCAGAGTGACAAAATGAAACAATAGCCCCCTACACAGGGCCGCCCCAGGAGATGGGGGCTAGGGCTGGGCGATATGACGATATTATATAAATATCGGGTACAGTTCATTAACGATACACTTTTTTAACGTATCGTGGATATCGTGATGTTTTGCCCAAGAGGATTGTGTCGCGTCAATCTGGTCCACCCCGTTCAAACTTTTGAACAACGCCGCTCCCACACACACACTACTGCATCAAAGTTAGTTAGTACTTATGATTAACAAAGGCATTCGTTTTGTGGCATCAACATTATATAGTTACACGTTATATAGTTACACATCAGCGTATTTACCCAAACATAGCAACGTCCGATGACGACATAGATAGCAAGCGTTACTGTTCATATCTCAGTCCGTGCCGAGTTGTGCGTGCCCATTCTGCGGTCTGTTAATAAAGTTTTCAATCAGACAGATGTATGGAAAGGCTTTTATTATAACATTTGTTGCAGTAAAATCATTATGCCTCGTTGTCATGCTGCGGTGCGCTAGTAATCACTCGTCGGCTGCGGTGAGCTGTTGTTGTCGTTGAGCTGAGCTCTCGTTAAAATCAAGGAGGGCATTCAGGAAGTAAAAAAAGAATAGCGCTGCTTGCCGATTGGTGCTAAGAACAGCAGGGCGGGTACAAGCGAATGATTGAATGAATGAAAACGTTATTAACGATTGCAGATTGGGTACAATACAGTACAGCTCAATACAACAACAGTGGACTGACTGGAGGATGAAGACCAGAAAAAGACTTTCGGCTTTTTTACATAAGGGTCCTCCATTTTCAATTCATCAAAACATTTAGAGACATACAAATATACAGTAGTCTCATAAAAATGCTAAAATCCTATTGATTGATTTAAAACTTTATTAACATATTGCAGAATGGGTACAGTACAGCTCAATACATACAATTGTTAAGGGGATGCAGACCAGCGAAAGACTTTCGTCTTGTTTACATCAGGGTCCCCCATTTTCAATTCATCATATTTCATATCTAAATCATATAATATCTCATTGCTAAATATATGCAATATATAATCTAATAATCCAATAATCTAAATCTAATATATAATATAAAAATGCTAAATGCATGGGTATTTTATTTTGTCTTTAATGTTAGCTTGCAAACTCAAATACTGTCTTGGTAAGCCTCATAATGAATTGTTTGGGGAAAAAAAGAAAAACATCGTGATGCGTATCGTGTATCGCCGAAAGGTCAGAAAATATCGTGATATCATATTTAGGCCATATCGCCCAGCCCTAATGGGGGCCCTCGCGTCTAAAAACGCACAGGGCCTCACATTTCTCCCAAGCGGCCCTGCCCTTATACTACTGCAGCCTAACGCCAGGCAATGTGGAACCCAAGACAACAATTGCCTGTGCACAGACACGCAACATGTTTACCATGTCGGCTGGACCCATAGCCCCACTACCCGACGCCAACCCAGATGGGAACACCGTTCAACAAACCCCGCCGGAACACAAGGTAATACCTGGCTAGAACCTAGCCACGACCTACCCCGTTGTCAACCCATTTACCCGAAAAAGGTAAATAGAACTCAAAACCCCACAACAGCTACCGACTGACCTTCATTGATGAACCGGGCAAGAGGCGGGAGAGTGACAACATCTCACGGCGGAGACATTAAAACAGCATAGCAAATAGCAGTAGTGATAGCATGCGGCAGTAGCGATAGCATGTTAGCATAGCTTTAGATGTTTTAGCAGCACGCCCAAGACAGCTTGGAAACCGTTCCCTGCAGAGAACGTTCACCAAACCATCTTGCCCCTGGCGCCAACACACAACAAGGTTGTGTTAACAACACAAACCAGCATTACTAACACTAATACCCATGCCTGAAGACACAGGGCCTACCTGAGTACAAGCTGGCCCGACAGCCAGCCTTGTACAGCTGAACCTCGATGTGCAGTCATCAAACGAGGAACATCACAGGCCCGTCGTGTCGCCGAAAACATGCGTCGAAGATGCCAGGGGCCAGCAACCTCCGGTAAGCTTCCAACATTATTAATCTTCCTTAATCTTTTCATTCCGCTAGCTCGTATGGTGCACGCATCCAATACGCTGGGACGAAAATAGAGGAAGGGTGTTTCATGACCAGGGTCATGGTTATATGGGCGGGGCCACCATAAGGGGCGGGGCCCCATACAGGTGGGGTGCATGTGTTTTTGTTCGTGGGAGATACATTAGGTATCACAGGAGATAGGAGTATCTCGTAAGGCTCAGAGCGGGACGCGATGCAATACGAAATATAACTTCCTAAAAGACCATTGCTGCCTGGACACCGCAAACACTAATAAAGACCATTAACCACTGTTTTGCCGTTGCCCGTTAGTGTCATTAATGCGTGCTGGAATAAGAATGCCTTTCTTAATCTATTTTTAATATTAATAATTATTATAATACAATAAAAGACAGCTCCGTCTTTTAATACACATATATTGTACAGTAACGTCAAATAAATACTACAGTCCCCGCTGAAATAAAGGTTCTGCATACCAGCAGTGATCTACAGCATAAAAGATAGCCACTTTATAATACTATTCTGAGTAGATAATTCATCTGTATCGCAACAGAGTCACGGATCTGGTCGGGGCAGGTATCATTATGTCGGGAAAATCCTTATGAAATAAACAAAAGTGAATTAAAGAATTTAAAAACAAAGTTTAGCATATTAAATTGTTTTATAAGCTTTCTGAGTAGATAATTCATCTGTATCGCAACAGAGTCACGGATCTGGTCGGGGAAGGTATCATTATGTCGGGAAAATCTTTATGAAATAAACAAAAGTGAATTAAGGAATTTAAAACGAAGTTTAGCATATTAAATCGTTTTATAAGCTTATAGCTTTTTTCGTGCTGATTTGAGAGGGTCCAGCTGCAGAGCCGGAGAGCAACTCTCAGGGCCAAGATAGCACTTAATACTATTTTGAGAGAGACAGCAGAGAGACAGACAGCAGAGAGACAGACAGACAGACAGACAGACACTGTTCCACAGTGTGTGTGTGTGTGTGTGTGTGTGTGTGTGTGTGTGTGTGTGTGTGTGTGTGTGTGTGTGTGCGTGCGTGTGTGTGTGACTACTAGTCTAATAGTAGAGACTCAGCCCCCCCCCCCCCCCCCCCCCTCTGGACCACCTCCTAGTAGGGACTTCTCTAGGAAGAAGACGAAGATGAGGATTAAGGCGAGACACTGCAGGTGAATAGGCAAATATACCTTTTTTGTTGATTTTGAGATTCTGTTATTTTGCTTCCTAAACATGTCTTCTATGAAACTAGTGACAATAAAACGTCAATAACACACATTTAGTTGTTCATTTTACTTCATTTTGCCTTATTGCATCCATAAATGTCCACATATTTAATGGGGAAGTGCCTCATTTGCATATATAAACATAAATTTCAGAAAACTTGTCTCTACTAGGAGGTGGTCCAGAGGGGGGGGTATCTACTGGGAGGTGGTCCAGAGGGGGGGTCTCTACTAGGAGACTAGTGGTCACACACACACACACTGTGGAACAGTGTCTATCTGTCTGTCTGTCTGTCTCTCTGCTGTCTGTCTCTCCGGCTCTGCAGCTGGACCTTGATCAAATAAGCACGGAAAAGCTTTTAAGCTCGTAGCTCCAATTTGGGTCCCAAATTGCGGTACAAATGAAGGAGGTGTCTCGGGTAGTGGACTCTAGTTAATATTATGTTCTCTCTGCAATTAGACTGCCCCTCATTCATCCCTATCTGATGCTATCTCTGAAAACAGTTCCTGCGAGCGCAGTCAGTGCACCCCATAACGCTATATATATAAACCTGCATTCATTCGGAGAGAAAGACCTATTCCACATGCTATTTAGGGTTTGACAATAATTACACTAATATCGCTATTTCACAATGAACTATAATGAATCACGGGGGTCATACAGAACACGCGCCAGTGTCTTTATTTCCGCCTTGAAACTAATGCAGAACTGAGGAGTGCTTATGCGTAGTAACGATATTCTACCACTGGGCGTCAGCTCAGTATGAACCGTAATTCATTATAGTTCATTGTAAAATAGCAACAGTAGTGTAATTATGGTCAAAACCCTATAAATAGCATTTGGAATAATAGATCTTTCTCTCAGAATGAATGCAGCATGGTTTATATAGCGTTATCGGAATATACGGGGTGTAGGCTACTGACTGACTGCGCTCCGCGTATCTCAACTCGTTATTATTTTGCGCACAGACCGCAGAAACACGGGAACGTTTTGATTATATTTAAAAGGCTTTACGTTAAACGAAACAAGTGGAGTTTCGAAGCTGTAAGCAGAGTCATATGAACACCCACGATATAGTGTTCTTCCCACTTTTTACTGCATAAGAAAGAATAGAAAACGCATAGCAATGACACCAGATAGTGGACAGACTATGTATATGATGGGATTCAAGTTCGCGTTTTTGTTGATCATAGGCATGCTGTCAGAGTATGATATCTTAATCAAACATTCTAGAACATTTGTCGTCACAGATCATGTCCTAATAGAACATAGGCTATGGCATGGTCCATCGTGATATTGTGTGGACTGTTATTATTACTGTACCGGTACCACCCATTGTGACAACAGCCTTGTGAGTCCCGCACACAAACATGATGGAATTCAAGTTCATGTATTGAAAGGCAGGCTACATCATACATGCAGTGAGATTCATTGTTCTTGTATATGCTCTCGTATTATTGTTTATATAGGCTACCCAATACTGACATCAAAATAGATTGTAGTATGCCTCTAGAAATCATATGCAGCAGGTAGAAAATTGACGGGAGATCCATCGCGATTTGGAATAAAATTGAGGAGAACTTTAATCCCTGGGTATTAATCAAACAACACGGGAAAAGGCAGTCATATTCCAGCGCGGTCTTTATTAGTGTTTGCGCTGCCCAGGCAGCAATGGTTAATAGATATCATATCCGACATCACCGTTCTCATAACACGCTTCCCTCGGCTTAGTCCATTTTTCCACATTTCATGGGGGTATACCATTACCGTATATGGTTAATCGGGGCGGTTCTGGTATGCAAATACTTAAAACAGTGCACGAGCTCAAACGTAGGATCAAAGTCATATTCATCATGACAGGTGTGCGTAGAACCTGCGTACGCACGTGTGGTGAATCCCGATTTTCCTGTGCGTACACTGATTCTACATTCTGTGCTTACGTGTGGAAATAGAACATGTTCTACGTCCACGTTGATGAATGAGGGCCCTGGCCCCTCGCAGACCTAGGATCAGATTACCCTTACATTCCATAAGTTTAACAATTCGTACAATGGGAAAATAACTGACCCTGAATCTGTGGCTAGTATCTCTCTGGTGATCATAGCCATTAATCAGATGAAGATGAACAACCACGTTATCATTATTTGTATTCGCTGAATATTAAATCACTTAAATACTAATGTAAATCATTGTTTCGTTGTACATATTGTGTATAGTTTATAACGTTATTGTTTTTTACATAACGTTAGTAGCTAGCTAGCTTGCCAGCCATTCCCGAAACTCCTCTACATTCAGATTCAGATTCAGATTCAGAGTTTTACATGCCTTGATTTAAAATGGTTCTCTCCTCTTTGTGTACTTTTGTCCTCACAAACAAAGTATTCTGCCAGGGAACTTATGGACACGACAGTAGTAGTTCTATATCGTGTTAGCTTTCGCTCAGCGTCATTCTGCACATATCTCGCTCCAGTGTATATGCACTGAATAAAAACTTCACAATGTACCTTTACATACCAACATCCGTCTGACCACACCCCCATCTGCTACCTACATAAGCAGGGGTGGGGCCACACACTCATCTCCTTCTCAAAGTTCACCCCAAGAGAGTGCCTGTATACCAATCACTTGAAATGGAGAAAGTATTTATCTGAAGAAAGGAAGAACAAGGAGAGACGTTATATCTTTATTTTCTCTCTCACTATTTCGAGAAAATACGGCGATAATGTCTTCGTCACTGGAGTGTCTGGAAGATGATGATCATTCTGACCTCCACCGGCTTTTTCGTATTAGGGGCTTGCGTCGCTGATATACTCCCCACCTGCAGTCCTCCTTGCTGCGGCTGGTTAGGTATTGAACCTCCGGTCATACAGCTGGACTGTGGGAGGCACCGGCTGTTGTGAGAAACTGGTTGCTTCCGAGCTGGGTGAGTAATGTTTTGCTTGCGAGCACTAGTTGTCTGCTAGTGCTATGGGGGTAGCTGACAATTTTACGAAGGCCGGCCCCAGATTGAGGTCCTCTGCTCGGCTTCTTAGGCGGCGGACGGAAAATCTTGGTCTGATGCCCATGATGGTCAAACTAGTGGGCCGCGACCGAGACCTGGTTGAACCCGGGATTCTCTGGACAAGCGGATGCTTCTCTGTCCCGTGCAGGCCCCATCTTTCACATGAATGTGGAAGTACACCCTAAAGCACGAGGAAATGTGGGCATGGATCTTCTTTATCGGTAGTTCCATGCTCAAGTCGGCTGCAGCCCGTATGGGAATTGAGCCGACTCCGCTGTATGTCTGGTAAATCACTGTTGAAAACTGTGTTTGACATTTCTTTTTCTCTTCTCTCTTAGGATGAGGAGGGACTCAGGTGGCGGCCTGTCTGAAGTGTGGCTTGTTATGTCGTTGTGTACAGTTCAGGTGATAGCTGCTTAGCTGGCGTGCTAGTTTGTGGCCTACTGTTAGCCAGTCAGATGTTAGCTGCGGCGCTAGCTCGTTGCGTTCACTAGGCTAGGAAACGTTAGCTTGTTGCTATCAGTCGGGCGGCTGTTAGCTTAATGCTACACTGTTGAACGTTACTGTGACTATATCATGCCTTAAACACTCTGACTACGACGTCATCTTTGACAGAGGATGTTAGTCGACCCTACACCCGGGTGCCATGCCAGCGAGGACTTCGTCAACATGGAGAACGGCGGCTGGGTGGCGTAGCGGACATTACCCTCGTCACCAACGCAGGAGATGCCGGGTTCGACTTCGGTGTCCCGTTAACCAGTGTTGCAGTCCTCTCGGCCTGCGCTCAGGGTGGAGGTAGGAGTCCTGACCAGACTTTAAACACTTCTTCTTTCCTTCCCTTCTAAATGTTTTGTAATAACGATGTTTCCAAAACGTGTGTTGATGCAATACATTGAGGATATGACGCGTGTTGTGTGTGAATTGTCTTGTCACTGGTATAGCTTCTCTCTCCATTGAAAATCGGCGTTGTTTTTTACATGTGTAAAAATGAACTGGTTAGTTGTGATGAGAACATGTGTGTTCATGTAACGTTTGTAACGTGGGTGAACTCACAACTAAGTGGGTTAATTAACCTGTGAAGCTATGCTTAGTGACATGTGATTGAGGAATGAATCCTTTTCTCAGCCTGTGATGACAATGAACAGCATGTTCACATATTAACAGGAGTACCTGTTCAACCTGGTCGTATCAAGGGTAAGGTAGGAGGGGTGACCCCCCCGGTTTCCCTGGGGCTTCCCCCCCTCCTCTCAGACATGTTTGTTTACAATATATTGTGTCACTGTGTTTGTGGGGATACAATGTAACCCTCAGCTTAAGTTGCTGGGGTTGTGCTTCCGCTTGAGAAACGATTATTTTCCTAGGGAAAAGGTTGTTTGGTCACTATCATGTGTGCTTAGCAAGGCCTGTGGCCAATACGTAATCAAGGACTTATGTCTCTCTCGTTATGAAAAACGGCGTTCCTCTGTAGTAAGAGTGTACTTTTGCCATTTTTTGTTGTGATGAAGGGTTGTGTGTGTCGTTGAGATCTACAACTGGGTTAGGTTTGGCCCACAGAAGCACATGTGTAAGTCTGGTACCGGGGCTCTTAAAGGGGCCCTCTCTGTTCTGTGTTTTTTCCTTAGTAAAAATCAGATAGCAGGTTAGCACATGAGCTATGTGAAGCTGTTAGATGCTTCATGTAGCATGCTATGACTGGGTCATGCTCTACTTTGTCATTACATCGTATCAGGGGTGAGGGGTCGTAAAGGGGTGAACTGGTAAACCTTTCCTCCCCTTTTCTGATTGGTCAGGGGTTAAAACCCCCTGTCCTTCAGGGTTCCTGTCACGTTGCTGTTCGGCACATTACAGGGTAGGGGGGGGGGAGGTTCCTGGTCCCACGCCCTGAAAGATTGGGCGTGTGCACCGCGGAAATTCCCCCGCCATAGAGTACGTCACTGAGCGCATTTCTATTGGTAAGACTTCCGTGAGTTGTTCGGGTTTCATGTTATGGATCTGTTTCAGGGAGTTGTCAGAGCTCCTCCTCACAAAGCTCCTCCTCAGGGAGAAGTGCCTTCTGTGAGTTCGGACCCTCCTTCCCAGTGAGGGAGCCTCCTCAGAGTTTCAGAGCCTCCTCCTCAGATTGTCAAGGTGAGTAGAACTTCAAAAAGGAGTTCTGCTCTATTGTATGTGTATTCTATTCAATTCGATTATTGAGTGTGTATTGGTTCAGAGCCTCCTCCTCGGAGAGTCCTAACCCAAGTGTTACATAGCTCAATGTTGCAATATTTCTTTTCAATCTATACAGCTCGCGTGGGAAGTCTCTCTGGGGGTTCCCCGTCCTCTCCTTTTTGGAGTAGGTGGACGGGGTATTGTTTAGGGTTTCCCTGACTCCTCGCCTTATAGGTCTGTTGAGTCATGGGTTTCCCCCCGTCATAGGGGTACGTCGCTCACCGTCCCCTCTTATGAAGTGTGGTTTACGGGGTGGTGTTTTCCTCAGCCGCGTCGCATGGGACCCATGTCCGTATTATTTTTTCTTTTTCTGAATTTTTTTTTATTAAAAAAGCGGCTTCTTGTCGTTCCCCAGGCGGCTTGGAGGAACGGTATCTGGTGTCTTGTTAGACTATCCATTGATGTGTTTTGGGTCTCGACGCGTACATAGTGCTGGCTCTGGGTGTTTCTGATAGGAATCACGCATGAGGCTGGTGCGCCTTGGTTGCTCGTCATTAAAACAGCGTTTTTATAGGGCAACTGGGATGGAGTTTGTCTCTTCCGAGCGCCAGTTTACTAGGTTTGTCTCGACGAATTCTCGTTCATATCTGGGGGATGTTAACGGAATAGATCAAAACATATGTAGAGGGGTCTCACGCCCTTGGGGTGGGCCACTGAGCGCGGTACAAATGGGACCGTCTGGGTGGCGCTCTCTATAATGTTTAGATCGACACGCGTACCTACCCCCTCTCCTGGAGTGGGGATGTGTACGTCCCGGATGTGTACGTCCCGACGGTCCCGGTCCGCCGGGCCCGGTCCGAAGTCGTTTTCGTCGACCCGTAGGCCTGAGATAACCCCTTTTTGAAAACTGAAACACTTGTACTGTGGTATAGCCAGTGTATACCCGCAGGTGTGTTTTGGAGTTTTTTCTTGAGGGGTTATAGGAACAACCACCGCATGTGGTACCAAGAGGGTGGTTGATTCCCTGGTGTGTTGGAGCGGAGTCAACTCTCGGGTTACCCGGTTGAGTGTGCCCCTGCACGTTCATGACGTCTGCCAATCGTGTCAGCCTTCTTTGCCTCGGCCCCTCTGGAGAGTCTGGGTTTTTTGGTGGAGGCTTTGTCATGGTGCGCAACAATGCCAGCATACGCCCCTTCCGCCGGGGTGCTGTTTTCGGTTGACCCCTTTGGCGCCTGTCTCATCCGCAGTGCTCCAGGCTCTGGTCAAGTGCCTGCTGCCTGGATTGAGGGATCGACCTCTTCTGGAGGTCGTCTCCCCGGTGCGCTGCCTGCTCCCGCTGTAGTGTAGCCTCTTGAGTGCTTCGAGTCACAGCCGTGCTGACTGGCTGAGTATGCCAGGGTCAGTGTGCCAGGCGGCGTGCTAGTGGGGGGAAGGGCCCGCTCTTGGATGGGCCCTGTCCGAATACGCTGGCAATGTGGGGGGCAGTGTCACTAGTGACCGCCTGGTGAGGTCTTGCTGTGGCGTCGTTGACCTCTCCGGGCCCCCTTTTTCCGGGGGGCTCCAGTCCCTTCTGGATCTGGGTCTTCCTTCGCGCTCCGCTGCTACGGCCTTGCCACAGGGTTGAGTTTGCTCTTGACCCCGTGATTTTGGGGGCGGTAACGAGGTTTGTTCCTTTCGTTCGTTCCCTGGTGGCATGCAGGTTGTGCGTGTGCGTAGTCGTGGGGTCAAACCACGGTCTGCTCACCCTGTGCGTTGAGTTGCTCAAGTTCCTCTTCGCACGGTCGGATCCGTCTCCCTCCCGTCCTCCAGTAGGGAGGGTATCCTCCATTAGGGAGGGTCGGGGGGCTCGGTCCTCCCCGGTTCTGATGGTTGTGGGGGGCCTCAGCGGGGTACATTTGTCGAGCTTCAAGCTCCCGCTCAGCTCCTGTTGTGCACAATGACGCTGAGCGGAAGCTAACACGATATAGAACGATAGGTTATGAATATAGTGTTAGTGATGCTCAGCGTCTAGACGCCACTGCGGCCCTTGATCTTTCCTTGTGGTGAAATTATTTGAGAAGGAGATGAGTGTGTGGCCCCACCCCTGCTTATGTAGGTAGCAGATGGGGGTGTGGTCAGACGGATGTTGGTATGTAAAGGTACATTGTGAAGTTTTTATTCAGTGCATATACACTGGAGCGAGATATGTGCAGAATGACGCTGAGCGTCACTAACACTCATAGAACTACGGTTATATTCATAACCCATCGTTATACGTTTATTTAAATTTTTTCACTTTTTTTTCCTCCTATTTTTCAGTATTATCCTCCCATCCCAATTTAGTCGTTATGCCAATTCCCCCCTCCCCTTCCTGGTCGTTGCGCGCATGTGCCCCCCACTGGTCAGTCTAGGGAGCCCTGAAGTCTATCACATGCTTCCTCCGATACATACTGTAGGAGACAGCCAGCAGCCTCTTTTCACCTGGCAGCGAGGACTCTCATTGGTGAAGTGTAACGCATGGGAGGTCACACTACCTTCGCCATTTCCCTCCCTCGCTGTGCAGGTGCCCTGACCGACCTGTAGGAGTCGCTGTTTACAATGACCAGATTTGTTACACTCCCAGACCTGCACAAGGTTGGGAGAGGCAACCCCACATTGACAGTAGGGACAATAGGAGTTACTGTCCCACACAGGGGATTGATGGTGGTTATAGCGCCATCTGGTGTTCACCTGCAGTTAATGCAGTCGGTGAAGATGCTCACTGATTGCATTAGAAATATACTGTTGTTACAATTAGGTTATTTATTACAAGTGTTATCTGTTTAGGTTGTTCTTTGTGTTTGGTATTCTTCTCCTGTGTGTTGTATTAGTTCAGTCCTTGTTCCAGTGTTGTTGATTATTGTATTCGTTTTAGTGCCCTCTTCCCCCAGGTGTTTTCCTTTAGTAATCAGTGTTAATTAGTGACTGTATTTATTGCTTGTGGTTTGTTGGGATCATTGTGGCGTCATTGTCTCCTCGTTTTCCCTGTGTCGTGCCTGCCTTCCCTGTTGATGTCTAGTGAGTTCATGCCTGTCTACCCCTGTCGTTTTCTTGTTTTCCTTCGTTGTTTTGTTAGTAGTGGTGCCTTTCGTTTGTATTGTATTTTGGATTAGTTAGTAAACCCCCTTCTTTAAGCATCACCCCACGTCTCTGCCTCCGTTCCTTCTCCCTTGTCTGCAAATTGTGTTCTCACCTTCATCATCACCCCCAACCGTAACACAGATTACCACCCACCGGCTTCCCTCCCGCTGACACTGCCAATTGTGCCAGTATGACGACCGGCCAAGCCGGAGGCACCGCTGACAGCCGGATTCGATACCATTGTCTCTGCGGTGGTAGACAGACGCTTGGTCCGCTGTGGTACCCGGCCGCACCCTAGCTATAAGGTTTTTGAGCTTGTAACGGTAACGTTAGTTAGCTATCGTGGTATCAGCGGGCCGTGACGTGTAGCTAGCTAGCTTGCTAGCCGGCATGATGCGTGCAGTCAGGGAGCGAAATTAACTTTTTGACTCACCGGCCAGTGGCGGGTAGATGGGAAGAATCTACCCGCCAAGCATATTTCTTACCTGCCAACTTTTTTTTGATACATTTTTTTTTATTATTATTTTATATAAATTTCTTTTTTTTAATAAAATATATATATTATATAATCATACTTGTGATTGTGTTATCTGCGAGACATCGCCACCTCGCTGTCTGCAAACAGCTCCACTGTCTGTGTGTATACTCGAGTGGCCTCCAGCTCCAGCAAGGATTCTCCGGCGCTGCAGCTGGACCCTAAATGCTACATTCAGCATGCAAAAGGATTCTCCTGAGCTACAGCTGGACCCTATTCAGCAGCCCTCACTCATGCGATGTAAGCCAGGGACTCGAATACGCATGTTGTTGTTGTAGGACATTGATGCCAGGAGCTACTTGAGCTACTGCTGGATGGCGTTGGGACAACGCCTCAGTGAACTATTTAGTTTACTGCGACATTTCGTAGTGACTAGTGAGCTACCTAGCCAACGGAGGTATTATGCACTGGACTATTGCTGGAGGATTTGTTGATGTCTGGAGCTATCAGTAGCTAGCCGGCTGGATAACGTTACACAATGCCTCATGTATTAAACTAAGTGAATAGTTGACTGGGTAATTTTGTAACGGTAGCTAACGTTATCTCACGAAGGTCCCACACTGACTAGACTAACGTCACGGTGACTCGGAGGCAATAGCCTCTGTTTACATGCAGGCATACAGAAACAGGTGGGGAGGGGGAGGAGCAGCAGCAGCAGTGCGCGGTGCGCTGCATGTCTGTGCTGAGACAGCGAGTGAGAACTCCACTAAAGAATTGGATCATGATTTTATGTTTTCACATGACTATTTGATTGCCCGCCACACGGCGGTCAGACCTCTCAGTGGGAGGCGCCAAACGTAAAAACTGAGCGCAAATGGCGGGTGGCGCTCTCTAGTTTCGGTCCCTGCGTGCAGTGCTTTGCCCCAGAGTGTAACCACAGGTCTGAGAAGAGGACCTGCACCCATTTAAAATGGTTCACGACAGTAGACATTGCTAACGTTAACTACTGTAGCTAGCTAGCTAGCTTGGTATCAGATTGCCGTGACATGGATTAGGCGACAGCACTCAACAATAAGCTGCCTGCTGAACAAATGTCCTGGTAAATGTAGTTCTTTTTTTACGACAAATTAAAAACCTTATAACTACCTTTATTTCAACCAAAAATGCTTAAACAATAATGTTAGTGGTAGAAGGGAACTCAGTCTGTGCAAAAATGGAATGAATGAATGAATGAATGAATGAATGAATGAATGAATGAATGAATGAATGAATGAATGAATGAATGAATGAATGAATGAATGAACGAATGAATGAATGAAAATTTTATTTAACAGATTGCAGAATGGGTACAATACAGTACGGCTCAATACATACAATTGTTAAGGAGCTGCAGACCTGAGAAAGACGTTTGTCTTGTTTCCATCAGGGTCCCCCATTTTCAATTCATATAGACATTTATGACATACACAACATACATGACATTTATGGCATAGGGACATATAGGTATTTAGTACTGATACATTTGTGACATAAACGGTATTCAAATATACAGTACTGTTACCCCTAGATCCTGACAGAGTATATACATATGATGGGGAGGGGACTGTACATTAGGAGGGGGTGGGTGGGTGGGAGAGAAATATACATACGGCGGGGAGGGAATATATACATGCGGTGGGGAGGAGACTGTCTATTAGGAGGTGGTGGGGGTTTTGGGCATTTACGGTGGCCAGTTTCGAATTGCAGCCTCCCGTAGGTGCTCTTTAAGAGCGGTTTTGAATGTGGGTAGGGATTCACATTCCTTTACAGCTTTGGGTAGGGCGTTCCACATTGTTGTGGCATAATTGCGAAACGTGTTTAGTCCCTTGTTTGAGCCGAATCTGGGTTTAACATGATTTGTTGAGCTTCCTCTGGTGTAGTGGTTGTGGTATTCACTGACCTTTGGGAAGTATTTTGACATGTACATGGGTACCCCGGTCGTATAGTGTATCTTGTAGACCAGGCCCATTGCAAGTTGCTGTACTCTGTCGTCTACTCTAAGCCATCCTAGGTTGTCAAAGTGGGCAGGGGTGAGGTGGGTTCTGGGGTTCAGGTCAAGTAGTAGTCTGACCAGTTTGTTTTGTGATGTTTGTAATTTTGTTTTAAGCGCCTTTGAGGTGCTTTGGTACCATGAGGTGCACGCATAGTCGTCAATTTCCATGCGGCAGAATTGTTACAATAGCCAATAATCCATTTTCCCCATGATGAATCCCTACGGGTGGAACAACCCGTGTACTCCAAGACCACGTGACTGAACTCAAACTAGAAAGAAACAGACTAAGAAATGACGTAAACTCCATGATCAAAACTGCTAAAAAAAAATTCATCAATGACAAAACTGAGGAAAACAAAAATAAACCACGTGAACTTTGGAAATTACTCAACAATCAACTAGGCTGCAGTAAAAAACTTAAAACCAGGTTCTCAAACATAAACATAAAGACGGACAACACGCTCATCACAGACAAGCTGGATGTAGCCAATTACTTAAACACTTTCTTCACAAACATAGCCACAACACTGGTAAACAAACTACCCTCCCACTCAGGGCAGTATGGGGTAGAACACATAGTAGCATACTACAAGAACCTAGGCGTCCACAAAGACGACTTCAAACTGGAAATGGTAACTACAGATGAGGTACTCAAAAAACTGAGCGCCCTCCAACCGAACAAGGCCACTGGCCATGACAACATCCCCTCCAAATTCCTCAGAGACTCAGCAGCCGCCATCACCCCAGTCATCACACACATAATAAACCTCTCCATAAAACAGGGACACGTCCCCAAGGACTTCAAAATTGCGAGAGTAACACCCCTGCACAAAAAGGGCAGCAAACTAGACCCAGGCAACTACCGCCCTGTTTCTATCCTTACATCCATCCTCTCCTGGTATGTCTCCCTTTCAGTGTCAATATAGTTTTCAACCTCCTCTGTTCCCCGAACAGGAGCAGGAGGCTGAGGTGCCATTGGCCCAGGCACATGTGGCTCGCTGTCACGGTGCTGCAGAAGGCCTCTGTTAAGGCTCAGCGGCAGGCTAACCGCAAGCGCCGCCCGGCTCTGGTTTTCCGTCCTGGGCAGCGGGTTTGGCTTTCCACTCGTGATCTCCCTCTCCGGGTGGAATCCAGGAAGCTGGCTCCTCGCTTCATAGGGCCCTTTAAAGTGGTTCGTCGGGTGAACCCTGTGGCTTACAGGCTGCTGCTTCCGGCCTCTATGAGGGTTCATCCAACGTTTCACGTGTCCCTGTTGAAGCCATTCCTCTCATCGCCCTTTTCCCCGCCACTTCCTGCGGTTCCTCCGCCTCGCATCCTTGATGGTCAGACTGTCTACACGGTGCGGAGGATCCTGGGTTGTAGGCGAAGGGGTAGGGGGTTTCAGTTCTTGGTGGATTGGGAGGGGTACGGGGTAGAAGAGCGTTCCTGGGTGCCTCAAAGGGATCTTAGATCCCAGCCTGATCGATGATTTCCGGCGGCTGCATCCCAAGGCCCTTAGGTGAACGTCTGGTGCCGTTCGTCGGGGGGAGGTACTGTAACGTTCTGGGTTCTCTGGCCTGTTGGCCTGAGAATCCTGCCACCATTCTGACGTCTGTCACTTGCTCTCTAATTGCCACTGATTGTCTGTGTTCCCTGATTTTCTGTCACCCTGTGGTGCGTGTGGAATGTCTGGAATGCAGACTCAAGTAACCCCTGTTTCCTTCTGTTTCCCGTCGGATCTTCACAATTCACCAGAACCAGTACGTGGCGGTATGGACTAGAACGGACGTTCTCTTGTTTCCTGGTCGCCTGAATTCTATTATTTCGTTTTTGTGGAATCCACAGCCTTGCATGCCTAGCATGCGCTTTTCCGTAAGAAAACAGCGGAGATGAATTGTTTGGTTTATAGAAAAGAGTATTTATTGTCATTTACTTGAAACTTTGTTTAGCGTGGATGGGTTCTTACCAGACGATGTGGAGGTGTGCTGGCTTATTCCCATTGCATGGTGTCCTGTAGGCTGTTTCCAATTTCTAAAGTTCCAAATCCATAGCGCTTGCGATGGTCAAAAACCGTGTAGCAAATAAAAGATGTTATCAATCAAGTTAATTTCAAATCGTTTTCCAAACAATATTGCTTCATATATTCAACTAAATAAATAAATAAATATTAAGGACTGAATCTGGCTCCAACAGTTTTCTTGTTTTTTGCCTTGCCTCAGTACAACAAGTCATCAGGAAGGGCACAACTCTATCAGCTGAGTAACAATGTTCATCAAAGTGTTGAGTGCTACAGTGTAGGTTAGTATATTAGGACAAGTGTATATAATACATTATATAAATACTAGGTCCATATAGGCCTAATACTTGGAGATTGCTCATCACTGGGGCATGTCATATAGAAGACAGTGTAATGGCATAGAGTTGCACTTACATAGCAGGGAAATATAATATAATATAATTTCTTGCCACAACCCATGCTGTTCCTCATAGCTCTGGATAGTTAACCACAAACTAATGCAAAATCAACGGGGTCAAGCACCTGTCTGTACAAGCTAACTGGGGCACACTGAAATCTACTTTGTGTGCACTGTAAAAGTAAGGAGCTTGACCCCATTGACTTTGGTAAGTACTGTAGGAAATAGGAACCAAAAATCGAAACTATACCTTTAACTAAATAAGATACTCCTCTTTAACCTCTTCAACCTCCTTCCTAAAAATATAGTCTGCTCTGGTACACTACTGACATTTTAAGACCACTTATTAAAAACAGACATAATCCTTTCACTACCACACTACAGAAGGTTAACCTTTCACTACCACACTACAGAAGGTTCTGTATCATAGTGGATCCGCTCGGCGTCACTCATGCACTGTCCTCGCACACGTGCACGCGCACTGAATAAAGACCACAATGTACCTTTATATCCCAATATTTGTCTGACCACACCCCTATCAGCTCACCTACATAAGCAGGTGTGTGGTCACCTGCTCTCCTCCTTCTCGCTTTCACCACAAGGAAGTGCCTCGGTAGATCCCCACTTGACGTGATGTGATGATAGGAGAAGAGTTGGAAAACGAGATACGTTGACATCATATCTTTATTTTCTCTCTCACTATATTCGAGAAAATATGGCGATATTGTCTTCGTACTGGAGTGTCTGGAAGATGGTGATCATTCTAAAGAACCTCCACCGGTTTCGTATGGGGAGCACGCCGCTACATGCCTCCCAACTGCAGTATTCTTTGCTGTGACTGGTTGCGGTAAAACCTTTCAGCACAGCTGGACTGTAGGATGCGCCGCTGTTGTGAGAAGCGGTGGGTTCCAGGTTGGTAAGTAATGTTTTGCTTGCAAGCTCCACTTGTCTGTTAGTGCTACGGGGGCTAGCTGACAATGTTTACGAAAACCGGCACCAGACTAGGGTCCCTTGTTCAGCCTTTAGGCGACGACGGAGGACCTTGGGCTGAAGCCCATTATAGTTAACTAGTGGGCCACGACCAGTAACACTGGTGATCCCTGTGTTTTCTGGACGAGTGGATGTTTCTCTGTCACCGTGTAGGCCCCGTCTTTCATATACAAATGAGAGTATTCCCTCACGAGGAAATATGGGCATGGATGTTCGTTAGCGGAAGATCTGTGTTCAAGTCAGCTACAGCCCAGATGGGTGTGCTGGCCCCGCCGGGTGTTGGTAAAATCACCGTTGTAAAACTGTGTTAACATCTTGTTTCTCTTTTCTCTTAAAAAGTGAGGAGGGTTTCAGAACGGCGGCCTGTCTGAGTGTGACTTATTGTATCGTTGTGTACGAGTTCAGGTGGTGGCTGCTTAGCTTGCGTGCTAGTTGTGGCCTACTGTGTTAGCCAGTCAGCTGTTAGCTGCGGCGCTAGCTCGCTGTGTTTACCAAGCCTGTTGTGTCACTAGGCTAGGTAAACGTTAGCTTGCTGCTTTCGGCCGAGAGCGTCCGTTAGCTTAATGCTACACTGTTGAACGTACTGTGACGATAACATGTTTTTAACACTCTTGACTACGATGTCATCTTTGACAGAGGATGTTCATCGAACCTGCCCTGAGCCAGGCCGGCGAGGACTGCGTCAACAAGGAGCACCGTAGCGGCGGGTTGGAGCAGCGAGCTGCCCATGTCGTCAAACACAGGAGGCTGTGTTTACTTCGGTGCCAAGTTAGAGACTGCAAATCGCTTGATCTGCGCTCCTGGTAGGCAAGGTCCTGACCAGACCTTGGACACTTCTTCTTGCTTTCCCTTCTAAATGTTTTGTAAATAATGATGTTTTCCAAAACGAGTGTTGCTGCACTACATTTAGGATACGACGCGAGTTATGTGTGAATTGTCTTGTCACTGGTATTTAGCTTCTCCATGCAAATCGGGTTGTTTGTTACAGATGTGAAAATGATCTGGTTTGTTGTGTTGAGAAACATCATGTGTGTTTATGTACCGTGTACTCACAACTAAGGGGGTTAAACTAACCTATAAAGCTGTGCTTAGTGACATATGAGTAAAGAATGATTCTTTTCTCAGCCTGTAATGACAATGAACAGTGTGTTCACATATTAACAGGTTTTACCTGTTTAACTGGCCGTATTAAGGGTAAAGTAGGAGGGTTGTGTTTCCCCCCGGTTCCCTGGGGACTTCTTCATCCTCCTCTCAGACATGTTGTTACACTATATTGTGTCACTGTGTGGTAGGGATACAATGTAACCCTTAGCTTGATTGCTGAGGTTGTGCTAAAACTGCTTGAGGAACTTTATTTTCCTAAAAGAAAAGATTGTTTGGTCGCTTTTCGTGTGTGCTTAGCAAGGCCTGTGGCCGATACTAATCGAGAATTATGTATTCTCTCATTATGAAAAACGGCGTTCCTCTGTAGAGTGTTTTTGCCATTTTTTGTAGGTGATGATGGGTTGTGTGTGTGTAGCACATGCGCTGTGTGAAGCTGTTAGACGCTTCATGGAGCTGACTATGACTGCGTCAT
The DNA here is from genome assembly GCF_963971535.1 of Notolepis coatsorum. Classification (NCBI taxonomy): domain Eukaryota; kingdom Metazoa; phylum Chordata; class Actinopteri; order Aulopiformes; family Paralepididae; genus Notolepis; species Notolepis coatsorum. The sequence goes on from NC_140171.1 coordinate 69,544,461, forward strand.
ACTCTTTTTGAACTGGTAACCTTTCCTCCCCCTTTTTTCTGTTGGTCAGGGGTAAACCCACCTGTCCTTCAAGGTTCCTGTCACGTTGCGGTTCGGCACGTTACAGGGTGGGGGGGGGGGGGGGGGGGGGGAGTTTCCTGGTCCCACGCCCTGGAATATTGGGCGTGTGCACCACAGAAATTCCCCCGCCATAGAGTACGTCACTGTGCGCGTCTCTGTTGGTAGGACTTCCGTGTGCTGTTCAGGTCCATGTGATGGATCTGTTTCGGGGGGTGGTCAGGGCTTCTCCTCACGGAGCTCCTATTCGGGCCTTCTGTGAGTTGGGACTCTCCTTCCATGTGAGGGAGCCTCCTTCAGAGTACAGAGCCTCCTCCTCAGATTGTCAAGGTGAGTGGAACCTCAAGAAGGAGTCCTACTCTATTGTGTGTGTATTCGATTCAATTCGATTATTGAGTGTGTATGGGTTCAGTGCCTCCTCCCCGGAGAGCCCTAAAACCAAACTTTTACATGGCTCAAGGTGCAATATATTCTTTTCAATCTGTACAGCTCGCGTGGGAAGTCTCTCTGGGGATTTCCGTCTCCTCTCTATGGGAGGGTGGTGGAATGTAAAGATGTAAACAATTTTTACCCCCGGCTGTGTAGACTGGGATACATACTGTTGGTGCTTCCTTCTTTTCTATTAAAAAGAGTTGGAGTTAGGAAGTATCACACCCCTCTTGTCGTTCCCCTGGGCGCCTTGGGGATTCAATGACAGGTCTAAAAATAGCCTGTTCATTGATGTGGTTGTGTCCCGACGCACGCATAGTGCTAGCTCGGGGTGTTCTGTAATCAGGCGACTGACTGGCACGCCTTGGTTGCTTGGGGTTAAAACGGCGTTTTTATAAAGCAACTGGGATGGAGGTTTTTCCTCTTCCGACGACCTGTTTTGGTTGTCGACGGATTCTCGTTCATATCTGGGGGATGATGACGGAATGGATCTGAACATATGTAGAGGGGTCTCACGCCCTGGGGGTGGGCCACCGGGCGCGGTTCGCCCCGAACGTCTGGGTGGCGCCTTCTTTTCATGTTTAAGATCAACACGCATATATGCCCCTTCTCCTGGAGTAGGCATGTCGGCGTGGTTAGGGCACGGGACTGGTTCTGGTCACGCTGGTCCGGATCAGTTAAACCCGTTGTCCACCGGGGATGCAGATCTGCTGTTCTGGTACCCTGAGGGACTTGGGCTTTTTTCAGGGGGAAAAATTCCAGGTCGGTCCGGGTGTCACAGGGTTAAGCGCTATGGAGACCCTGGTTGGGTACATTTTGTACTCAGCACTGTCGTAATGGCTTACGGCCATGCCAACCTGTACACGCTCGATCTCGTCAGATCTCGGCCGCTACACAGGTTGGTCCTGGTTGGTTAGTACTTGGTTGGGAGACTGCCTGGGAATACCAAGTACGGTGTGCTTGGGGCTGGTTCTCCATTCTTTTCGCTCCTCTCTCACGCATGGCGAAGAGGGGCCTGTTGGGGTGGTCTTTGACCTCCTCTGGTGACCCTGTGCTTCCCATATCGCCGGGCCCGGTCCGAAGTAATGTTTCGTCGACCCGTAGGCCTGGGTTAACCCTTTTTTGAAAACTGAAACACTTGTACTGCGGTATAGCCGGTGTATACCCGCAGGTGTGTTTTGGAGTTTTTTCTTGAGGGGTTATAGGAACAACCACCGCATTGGGTAACACCAAGGTGGTTGATTCCCTGGTGTGTTGGAGCAGTGTCAACTCCCGGGTTACCCGGTTGAGGGTGCCCCTGCACGTTCATGACGTCTGCCAATCGTGTCAGCCTTCTCTGCCTCAACCCCTCTGTGTGGGTTTTTTTTAAATGGAGGCCTGGTCATGCAACAACGCCAGCATACGCCCCTTCCGCCGGGGCGGCTGTGTTCAGCTGTCCCCTCTGGCGCCTGTCTCGTCCGCAGTCTCCAGGCTCGGGTTAACAGCCTGTTGCCTGGTTTTTCCCCGGTGCGCTGCCTGCTTCCGTTGGTTAACCTTTTTTGTGTGCTTACGGCCATGCTGACTGCCTGTTCTGCAGGGTCAGTGTGCCAGGCGGTGTACTATTGGGGGGACAGGGCCCGCTCGGCTGTGGGGCCTTTGTCCGAATACGCTGGCGATGTGGGGGGCGGGGTCACTAAGTGCCCACCTGGTGGGGTCTTGATGCTGGCATCATGGACCTCTCCGGGCCCCCGTTCCAGGGGGTCCAGTCCCTTTGGTGGGTCTGGGCCTTCCTTCGCGCTCCGCTGCTACGGCCTTGCCACAGGGTTGGGTTTGCCCTTGACCCCGTGATTCTGGGGGCAGTAACGAGGTTGTTCCCTCCGTTCGTTCCCGGGTGGCATGCGGGTTGTGCGTGTGTGTAGTCGTGGGGTCAGGCCACGGTCTGCTCACCCTGTGCGTTGAGTTGCTTGAGTGCCTCTTCGCACGGTCGGGTCCGTCGCCCTCCCGGGAAACCTCCAATAGGGGGGGTGCCCTCCATTAGGGGGGGTCGGGGGGGCTCGGCCCTCCCTGTTCTGATGGTTGTGGGGGGCCTTCAGCGGGGTGTATTTGTCGGCCGATGGCTCCGCTCGGCCTCCCTATGTGCATGAGTGACGCCGAGCGGATCCACTATGATACAGAAAGTTCTGTTAATAGTGGTGACGCTCGGCGTCCGACACCGCTGCAGCCCTTGATCTCACCTTGTGGTGAAAGCTTGGGAAGGAGGAGAGCAGGTGACCACACACCTGCTTATGTAGGTGAGCTGATAGGGGTGTGGTCAGACAAATATTGGGATATAAAGGTACATTGTGGTCTTTATTCAGTGCGCGTGCACGTGTGCGAGGACAGTGCATGAGTGACGCCGAGCGTCACCACTATTAACAGAACTTGGTTATAGTCATAACCTATCGTTAACCTTTCACTACCACACTACAGAAGGTTAACCTTTCACTACCACACTACAGAAGGTTAACTTTTCACTACTACACTACAGAAGGTTAACCTTTCACTACCACACACATTTTTAAATAAACTATCATGACTTTTACTTTCCTCTATGGGTGTTGTGTTTGCAGTGCCACAAAACAGAGTCATTGTCATAACAAAAGAGCCTGACTAGAACGCTGCCAGGTGTTAATTGCCCCATAAATGTCCCCTCGCTTGAGCACAGACTAAAGACAGTGCCTAATTGCCTCTACGAATGGAATGTAACACATATCATTCACAAGTTACAACTTCCGGGATTCTAGCAGGTGCTGGTATAGACTAGTAATTTTCAGTCATCTATGACATTTTTTGCCTAGATATACCGTATATCTAGGCAAAACATTTCATATATGTCATATGTCATATATTATACGTCTATACCAACACCTGCTAGACTAGAATAGGCTGTCATTAGCCTACTATGTAGCCTAAGCTACTGATTATAAATGCACAACACTGTGCAATATTACACTTACTGTAGACTTCTGTATATTTGTACTGTATTCCTTTTACTGTATATTTAATTCTATCTTATCATTCTCACAACACAACACCCCCTCTAATGGAACATTCAAGGTTGGATGTGCGTTGCGTCACACTCCGTGGCCAATCTGCGCATGTGCATGGGGAATCGATGCTTAAAAACGGTCTTTTTCGCTGCCAATTTAGTTCTGATCGATTAGGAATGTCTCGCGCCGATTCAGGCGCATACAAGTCTATTCGATCATGTCTCTAGCACCCCCACAGCCGTATCTGCAATCACTTAGGTCGCTTTCACACAGGGGCTGTTTGGTCCGGACTATCGGACCAGAATTCGATAGTCCGGTTTTTCGGGTTTGTGTGAATGCGCGTCGAACTCGGTTCGCGGACCAAACACACGAACTCTGGTCCGCCCAAAAACATAGGTCTCGGTTCGCTTCATCGGACCAAACGCGGACCAAATATAGGAAGTGCTTATTATTATTACCACTGCGCGCGGCATTCACTGCAAAACAAGCACACTGCATCTATCTATCTATCTATCTATCTATATATCTATCTATCTATCTATCTATCTATCTAACTGTGCATTTTGGGTAGAAGGAAAAAAAACACGGCTTATTATTATTATTATTATTACCGAGGCGCGCGGCATTCATTGCAAAACAAGCACACTGTACACATATGGGCAGAAGACCAAATAAAACAGCTACTTGTGGGCACTCATAAAAACAACACGGTGTACAAGTTGTTTAGCGAGAGGATGGTGGTAATGGGCTTCAATAGAACAATGGATCAATGCCATGTCAAAATAAAAAACTCCGCCTCCGCTGATAGGGGGTCAGACAGGGCTCGCATATCTATGGGGCTCGCAGTCCACACACACAGACACACACGCGCGCGCACGCGCACACACAGGCTCGCAGCCACACACACACATTTCCACTCTCTATTGTCCAATAGACGAGCGCCATTTTCGACCGCGTGACATTGTTCAGAAAGTTTTGGTGCGCCTGACAAATTGCTGTGTGAATGCAGACGAACCAAATGAAGAATGCAACAATGTTGCAACTTCACCACCAGAACCGCACAGAGTCCACCAAAACTATATGTGAAAGCATCCTTAATGTCAAGGCTCTCATCCACATTCATTAATTTGCCCCCCCCCCCCCCGCCCCCCGCAATCTCCTCCCCGATTTCAATGTAACGCGGAAGTGTAGTGGTCTATATCGAGCATCCCTAATTACAATGCATTCTGGGTAGGGTTGTAGTTTTTTAACACTGTAAGTGTAAACTGTCAAGGCCATTTTATCTGAATACGTTTTGTGATATCACCATGATTCATAGGAAGTAGCTTGAAAAGTATCCAACCAAAATGTTCAAGTGATGGCTTATTTTGAATGATGAATCTGTACTTTCATAATATGTAAAAAAAAAATTGAAATAAAATAAATTGAAGATGCCTCAACAAGACCCTACTGTCTATGGCTGGCAGTTTAGCTGTGTTTTTGTTTACATAACTAGCATTCTAGTTTTCTTCAGATACTGTATGCCATCTAGTTAGCCCCCCCACCCCAGGGGTACATGCTAGCTCTATTGTCCTAGTCACTAGGACCTAGTGTGTGTGGGGGGAGGAAGAGGTGAGGGTAACACAAGCATTGGTTCTGAAAGCTAACATACTTTAAACATCACTATGAACTAGCAGAGCTACATAAACACGTTCGACGCAGTTTCTATATCTATCCCAACGTGTCTGTGTAAAATCTTGTACACGTTCTTCCTGGACGGACGTGAGATGCATATTGTCATAGTATTGTTAACTGACTACAAGAGGAGTATACGTTACGACATGTTTACGACAGTTACAGTAAGTGGGAGTGGCGCGAGAGGCAGGGATTGTTGGGATTGAGGAACCACCTGAGGTAGTAATAAAGCGTCTTGTTCCGTTGTCCGTTAATATCTAAGATATTACATGGTGTCAGAAGTGGTCGAGGATGGCAAAGTTTCAACCACCAGAGGGTTTTTGTTTCGAGAAACCCGCCGAATGGTCAGACTGGAAGAAACGGTTTACACGGTACAGGACAGCTACTAAGTTGGACAAAGAAGAAGGTCCAGTTCAAGTAAGCACGCTGGTGTATGCGCTCGGGAAGGAAGCAGAGAACATTCTCAGCTCTTTTACCTACGGGGAAGAGGAAGATGACTCGCAGTATGATGTTATACTGGCGAAATTTGATGCATATTTCATCCCGAGACGCAACGTTATACATGAACGGGCGTGTTTCAACCAGAGAGTGCAGCGTGCGGGAGAGCGCGCAGAGACATTCATCCGCGCACTATATGAGCTGTCGGAACATTGCAACTTCGGAACGGCTCGTGAGGAAAACATAAGAGACAGAATCGTGGTGGGGATTCTAGATAAGGGTCTGTCTCAGAGGCTACAGCTGATCCCTAACCTCACTCTGGAGATGACTGTACAAGAGACGCGTCAATCAGAGGAGGTAAAAGCTCAAGTTAACCAGCAGGGGGAGCAGGCTTACGCTGTGCAAGAAGTAGCACAACGGCATAACAGAGGTGCAACACAGAAGTGGCGACACCCACAGAGAGAGAGGCGCCAGGAGAGAGAGAGTGAGAATGACCACAGGAAGTGCTGGCGGTGCGGCAAAATGCCACACAGTCAGCAGGATGACTGCCCAGCAAGGAGGTCTAACTGCAATAATTGTGGGAAGAGTGGACACTGGGGAAAAGTGTGCAAAAGCAAGCAGGTGAGGGAAGTGACTGAGGGTGAGGGATCAGAAGATGGACAGTATTATTATCTGGGCTCAGTTAATAGCATACCTCAAAATGATAATGAATGGACAGTCACATTAGAGATTGGCAGCTCACCTGTAGAATTTAAAATAGATACTGGAGCCGATTGTTGTATCATAAGTGAAACTGTGTACAAAACACTGGAGCCAAAACGGGTCCTACAGAGGCCAAAGAAGGTGCTGAGTGGTCCAGGGGGTGGATTGAACTGTTTAGGGCAGTTTATGACTCAGACCAGCTACAAGGGGAAAACATACACATGCAGGCTCTATGTCATTAGGGGGCAGAGTGTGAATAACCTACTCAGCAGGCCAGTAGCTGTAGCTATGGGGTTAGTAAAGCGAGTGGGCGAGGTCAACACCAGTGAACAGGAGTTTGGCCTACTGAAAACACAGCCTGTGAAGATAGCTCTAAAGGACAATGCCCAGCCCTATGCAGTATGCACAGCACGCCGGGTCCCCATACCGCTCCTGAGTGCAGTGAAAGAGGAGTTGGAGAGGATAAAGCCAACGACATCATTGAAGCCGTGACTGACCCAACAGAGTGGTGCGCACCCATGGTGCCAGTCCCGAAAAAGTCTGGAAGAGCACGCATCTGTGTGGACTTAATGGGGTCCGGCGCAACAAGCAGCCTTTGAGCGAGTTAAAGAGCTCCTCACAACGTCACCTACCCTGGTGTACTATGATGTTAACAGGAGCACAGTGGTCTCAGCAGACGCAAGCAGTTATGGGATAGGCGGTGTCCTGCTGCAGCTCCATGGCGAGGACTGGAGACCAGTAGCATACTGCTCAAGGCGACTGAGCGACGCTGAAACCAGGTACGCTCAGATAGAGAAAGAGTGCCTGGCGAGCGTGTGGGCGTGTGAGAGGTTTCAGATGTATCTCTACGGCCTGCCAACATTCAAACTGATTACGGATCACAAACCCCTCATCCCACTGATGAACTCCAGGGATCTCGACAATGTGCCACTCCGCTGCCAGCGACTCCTCATGCGGTTGATGAGGTTCAACCCGGAGGCTGAGTATGCACCGGGGAAAACGCTGGTGGTGGCAGACACACTGTCCAGGAGCCCACAGGCAGACAAGGGGCTCAGTAGGGACACAGACGTGGAGTGTTACGTAGCAGCTGTGATGAGCAACATTCCAGCATCGCCGAAAAAGATAGACAGCATCCGCGCGGAGACGGCGGCGGACAAGCAGCTCCAAGAAGTGATCAGGTACATACAAGAGGGGTGGCCTGAACACCTAGCACATATAAACACCTGTGTTAGGGAGTACTTTCCCGTTAGGAACGAACTGTCTATGCACGATGGGGTAGTGACCAGAGGGAGTAGAATAGTGATACCAGGGAGATTGAGGTCGGATATACTAGAATGCATACATGAGGGCCATCAAGGTCTTAACAAGTGCAGAGACAGGGCCAACACTTCGGTGTGGTGGCCTGGCATAGCCACACAGATCACACACAAAGTTGAGAACTGCATGTACTGTCGTGAGCAGAGGAGAGCACAGAACAGGGAGCCTCTCCTGTCAACACCTCTCCCAGACAGGCCGTGGAAGAGAATTGGCATAGATTTATGTGAACATGAGAGAGAGAGTTACCTAGTCATAGCTGACTACTACTCTAGATACCTGGAGATACTCCACATGCCTACCACGACTAGTGCACATGTGATCTTGAAGCTGAGAGCCACGTTTGCCCGGCACGGAATACCGGAGGAGGTTGTCAGTGACAACGGACCGCAGTTCAGCAGTGATGTCTTCAGAGGCTTTGCCTGTGACATGGACTTTAAGCACACAACCTCTAGTCCCCACAACCCACAAGGAAACGGTTATGCTGAACGTGCAGTCCAAACGGCCAAGGGGATTCTGAGACAAAAGGACCCCCTACTTGCTTTAATGGTTTACTGTTCTTCTCCACACAGCAGTACGGGTGTCAGTCCGGCAGAGCTCCTAATGGGCAGGAAAATCAGGACGACACTGCCCACTCTGGCCAAGAACCTGCAACCAAGGTGGCCGAACAAACATCACGTCAGAGCTCGAGATGCTGCGGAGAAGAGCAAACAGGCCTTCTACTATAACAAACGCCATGGCGTGAGAGAGCTCACACCACTGCAGCGAGGAGACCATGTTCTCACCAGACTGGACAATCAAAAGACCTGGTCCACACCTGCAGTAGTGGCAGGTGAGAGCGTTACACAGAGGTCTTATCTCATCGAGACAGAGCAGGGTGCTCTGTACAGGCGTAACCGTCGACATCTCCAAGCGGTGCCCGTAGCGGGGCCTCCAGCGAATGATGACACAAATCCCGGGAATGACACACCTGACATTCAGATGAGCCCAAACCATGGCTCGCCTGGTCCAACAAGGAACACTGATGGACTGATCCAAACCAGGTCTGGTAGACCTGTTAAACCTGTCCAGAGACTTGACCTGTGAGGGGAGAGTTCAATAATAATTTTTTTTGAAGGGTGTTGATATAAAAAAAAAAAAAAAAAAAAAAAAAAAAGGGAGATGTCATGGTTATTGATATGTGTTGATACTGTTAAAGAGAAGATATCAAAGTTATTGATATGTGTTGATATTGTTAAAAGGAAAAAGGGAGATGTCATAGTATTGTTAACTGACTACAAGAGGAGTATACGTTACGACATGTTTACGACAGTTACAGTAAGTGGGAGTGGCGCGAGAGGCAGGGATTGTTGGGATTGAGGAACCACCTGAGGTAGTAATAAAGCGTCTTGTTTACCAACCAACTGTTCCGTTGTCCGTTAATATCTAAGATATTACACATATAACATTGTTTAGAAACCTTTTTGCGAACTTTAGAAGGTGTTTTTGTCCATTTTTGTCCTCTTCTGATGTACCGTTACTCTGTGGATGTCATATTTGTTGTCGCCCGACGGCCGTATCCTGCATTTGATGGTTGTTACATAGTGTTATTGTTCGTTGAGCATCCTGATGGCCTGGGGATAGAAGCTTCTTCTGAGTCTTTCTGTGCTTGCCATGAGACTCCGGTATCGCTTGCCTGACCGCAGCAGTTCAAAGAGGCAGTTGTTTGGGTGGCTGGAGTCTTTGATAATTCTCTTAGCCTTACCCATGCACCGCTTGTTGTAAATGTTCTGGAGAGTGGGAAGCCCCCCTCCAATTGTGCGTTCGGCTGAACAGGCCACTCTCTGTAGTCTGCTACGGTCTTGTGCGGTGCTATTCCCAAACCAGGAGGTGATATTGCCAGTCAGGATGCTCTCTATTGTACATGAGTAGAAGTTCTTAAGGATCTTCTGACTGACTTGGAACTTCCTTAGGCGCCTGAGGCCTCTTCACAACACTGTCAATGTGTGTGGTCCATGTCAAGTCCTCGGATATGTCGACTCCGAGGTACTTAAAACTGTTCACTCTCTCAACCGGTGCCCCGTCGATGCTGAGGGGGCTGTAGTCCCTGACCCCCGACCTCCTAAAGTCCAAAATCATCTCCTTTGTTTTGTGTGTGTGTGTGTATGAGCGTGCACAAATGCACTGTACACTGTACCATTGCTTTAATGCAATTTACTTGAGTTATTTCACTACAGAAGTAATTAGATTACAACAGGCTACTCGCTTTATTTGTTTGTATCATGCTAATGTGATTTATTTTTAGTCCAATTTTCTGCGCCATCTGCTTACTCTGGCTTAGTTATGTAAATGTGTGTGTGTGTGTGTGTGTGTGTGTGTGTGTGTGTGTGTGTGTGTGTGTGTGTGTGTGTGTGTGTGTGTGTTTGTATTATAGTACTGCATACACACTTGCTGAGCGAACAGAGTACATGTACAAGCAGCTACAGTACGTACACAGAAGTCGACAGACACACTCTTGAGTTTTCACCCGGTATTAAACTTGACAAATAAGCTCCATCAAAAATGTATCTGGACCTAAAAATAACATCATGAATCAGTAACGGCTGGGAGGTCCTCCAGAACGCAGCCAGTCACATTCTGCTTCTACTGTTCTACTGAGAGCTCACTTTATATTCATGTCTGTTCATGAGAACACATTCACATGTACATGCGCATGCATGCACACACGCGCACGCACACACACACACACATGCAGACACACACAAGCCAAATTAACACATAGACATACACACATGATGCATGCATTCATACAAACACACAAAATAATATGCATATTTATATTAAAATGCTAGTCAAATACAAAGTGTAGTACAATGGGGTAGATAATGACCCAGATCATCATGTTGACTGGACAGGTTTCCATGATGAATGATACAGCAAAATGCTAAAATTCTCAAGTGACTGATACTGCATCTACACACGTTTTTCGTTTTTGATGGCGAGACATGCAGAAGAGTCTGCGACATCAGAATCCAGTTAAAGGGGAAGCACCTATTGTCTTGTTATTATCAATTATGTTCTCATTTAGCCCGCCAACTCTGTCACATCCATAGACAGCAAGGCCAAGTTTTGCGAGTTTGTGTGCTCCAGCGCACTGGTGCATTAGCGGGAGGGCATTTTGATTTCACACAAAGACCTCACACTATTATTACTTTACTCATCAATAGTTTAACAGTGGTTTTATTATAGAAAATTACTTGAGTCCGGAGCAAAAGCTGGGTGTGTTCATATCCATTATCCAATACAGTTGAGGTATTAGGCGGCCTACCACAGACTAGTGGGCTGGGCATCTACACCTGGCATAGGTGCAGTTTTGGGACGAAGTGATGGAGGGATGGCTCGTTTGAGGAACGACTAACGAGACACAATTTCTGTAACTATAGTGAGAACTGACGAATATTGCTCAGAGAGGGACAGCGATCACGTAAACTGTAATAATACAGAGTTGTGCCGGCAGTTAGAAGATGTAGATAATTCAGAACAAATTATTGGTAAAGTAGCCCTATATAGGCTACAACAATCGTACTCCAAGCGTCGCAGCTTCGTTTGCATGCTCTTTTATTTTGAGGCAGCGCAATGAGGGGGTTAACAGCATTTTGATCTGACACATGTGTATTTGTGGCTTGTTGTTGTGTCTGGTCTTATCACCTATACGTGGCTCAGACGCTCAGTCGGTCCAATAGGCTACGCGACGTGTTAGTAGTAAGACCTTACCGGGTAACTCTTCACTAATCCCCTTCTGCGCGCAGGTCGGGCCGTCCGGGATATGAAACAACTCCGTTTACGACGGACGGACGATGAAGAAAGGTGGACACTTCCCTCGGACATCGAACGACGTCTTATCGGTAATCCATACCCTCCGACTACTGAGCTCATATGCATGAAGTGCGCGACTCGAGATGTCCGTTAAAATCAAATGGACAAGAGGAGAGGAGTCCCAGCAGGGCAGGTGCGCGCGGGATGCTGACGGCACAAATGCACGCAGTTAAAGCGACGTTAATCTGCTCTCACTCAGCACGCCTCCTCCCTCTCTCTCTCTCTCTCTCTCTCTCTCTCTCTCTCTCTCTCTCTCTCTCTCTCTCTCTCTCTCTCTCTCTCTCTCTCTCTCTCTCACACACACACGGTACCGCACGCACACACACACACACATAGGATAAACAGAGAGGAGGATGATAAAACACATAATTGCACCTGCAGTTTTGGTTCACCTTTTACACTGGTCCATTATTGTGATTGAATGATTGTGTGTGTGTTCGTGTGTGTGTGTGTGTGTGTGTGTGTGTGTGTGTGTGTGTGTGTGTGTGTGTGTGTGTGTGTGTGTGTGCGTGTGTGTGTGTGTGTGTGTGTGTGTTAGCCCACTAGACTAACGCTTAGGCGAAGAGTTGAGGAGTGCAGTTATTCCGGATATGAACGTGTGTGGGTGTGATGGTGTGGGTGTGTATAGAGCAGGGCTATTCAACTAAATTGTTCAGGGGGCCACATTGTCAGAAACCCAAGGGGCCAGGGGCCGGACTGCCACGGCGCCTCCCCGTGCTATGAATATATGTACACTTGACACAACACGCAACCACATTTTCACAACTTTTATTTAACTACATTGCAAAAGTAGTATACTTTTCAAAAATAGTGCTTCATTTATGTGCCACATCTGCAACATCTCCTGCAAAAAGTGCATTTATGACTGTGCAACAACTGCAACATCTCCTCTTCAACATTTCAATATAAAAATAAAATAAAAAACAAACAAGTGCATGATGTGCATCTGAACATTCTAACATCAACACTTGAACAAAAAAACACATTTATAGTGCAGCTGAGCTTATGAAAAAGTGCTTCATGTCTGTGCAACAACAGCAAATCACAGCATCTTATTAGCACTTATTGTCCACTCTTAACTCTCAAACATCAGGGGGGTGGGGGGCAGACAGGCCTAGCCTACATACACACATCTAATGAGAGCGATTGCACTTCTTTGACTGGGCAATGGCAGAGAAAGAGGGTTCATAGGAAGTGAGGGCTACCCGCAAAAACAGTGATGCAAATGCTCATTTGTCAAGGAGGCACGGTTGCTTGTTTTAATGGCATTCATGTGAGAGAAACTGGATTCACAGGTGTATGTTGAGCCAAACATTGTTAGCACAGATATTGCCAGCGTTTTTATTTTGGGGAATGTCTTGACATGAATACACTTTATCCATAATGTTGTGGTGGATTCATTCTCAAGTGCCTGCTTCAGAACAGATGATGCTTGCATGTCAATTATTTCAAGTTGCAGGAGACCTTCATCGATGTGAAGTGATGCAAGGAACTCTTGTCCTTTTGTGGAAATAGCAGCTACATTGGCAAATGGGTTGCTCACAAAATGCATCAATTCTCTGGACATGTCAAATTCATCAAATCGACTTGCAAAGTTTTCCCTCAATTTATCAATGAAATCTGTCATTAATTGAGTGACTTTTGGCTCAATTGTGCGTGTTAACGTTGACATAAAAAAAAAAAAAAAAAAATTTATTATCATGTAATCTTTGGCGGGCCGGTCAGAATCATCCCGCGGGCCGCCAGTTGAATAGCCCTGGTATAGAGAGAGAGGCACACGAGGAGAACGTATTTTAATGGGCCAATTAATCAATTAGAGGAAACGAATATGCCTATAATTGCTTATATTCAGGCGGATGTTATTCCTTTGTTTGTTTTTTACCTGGCTAGGCATCCCTAGTGGTTGAGTCTTTTAGCAACTGTGCATGTAGTAGCCTAGCAGTAAATATATGAGAAAACAGGCTTTTGTCGCATCCCACTGGCCATAATACATTACCTCAGGTGGCCTATATACACTCCATCCGTGGTGCATATTTGACACTGGCTGCATTTACATTTACATTTAGTCATTTAGCTGACGCTTTTATCCAAAGCGACTTACAAGTTCTGTGCGACAAGACAGCAAGAAGGGTATAACTCTATCAGCTGAGTAACAATGTTCATCAAAGTGTTGCGTGTTACAGTGTAGGTTAGTTTATTAGGACAAGTGCATGACATTAAGGTTAGTCGGGGTTAGATTTTTTTTTTTTTTTATCATTTCAGATAATGGTTGAAGAAGTGAGTCTTTAGTCGACGGCGAAAGATTGGACGGGATTCGGCTGTCCTAACTGGGATGGGTAGTTCATTCCACCATTGTGGGGCAAGGACTGAGAATAGGCGGCTTCTCTTTGATGACCCTCCGGGAGCTTGGATAGGAGTAGATCTGAGGCGGCCAGAAGATGCAGAGCGTAGGGCTGCGTTTGTTGACCTTCGCTATACGGTAGAACGGACCTATCCAGCAACCCCACAACCAGGCCTATACTTATAATCCATTTGAGACCAACTTTTGTTGTTGTTGATTGATTGATTGATTGATTGATTGATTGATTGATTGAAAACTTTATTAACAGATTGCAGAATGGGTACAGTACAGTACAGCTCAATACATACAATTGTTAAGGGGATGCAGACCAGAGAAAAACTTGCGTCTTGTTTACATCAGGGTCCCCCATTTTCAATTCATCGTAACATATATGACATACATGACATACAGATAGACAGTACTGCTACATCTATACATTTATGACATACCAGATTTGCAAATACAGTACTGTTTGTGATACAAAAAGAGTCCAGAAAAAAGAGTATATACATTTGATGTAGAAACTGTACATTGGATTGGGTAGGTGGGGGTGGGGGGGACTGTACATTGGAGGTGGTTGGGTGGGTGGGGGGGGGGGGGGGGGTGGGTAGGAGTGGGTGGGGGACACTGTACAACTGTACAACCAAAACTGTACATTGGAATATTGACAAGACCATACTTGGTAATTTACTGTACATTGGGGGGGGGTTGTGTTCGGACATTTACATGGGCCAGTTTCGAGTTGCAGTCTCCCTTAGGTGTTTTTTGAGAGTGTTTTTGAAAGTGGGTAGTGATTCACATTCCTTTACAGCTTTGGGTAGGGCGTTCCACATTGATGTGGCATAATTGCGAAACGTGTTTAGTCCCTTGTTTGAGCCGAATCTGGGTTTAACATGATTTGTGGAGCTCCCTCTGGTGTTGTGATCTTGGTATTCACTGACCTTTGGGAAGTATTTTGACACATGGGTACCTTGGTCGTGTAGTGTATCTTGTAGACCAGGCCCATTGCAAGTTGCTGTACTCTGTCGTCTACTCTAAGCCATCCTAGGTTGTCAAAGTGGGCAGGGGTGAGGTGGGTTCTAGGAGTAAGGTCAAGCAGTAGTCTGACCAGTTTGTTTTGAGATGTTTGTAATTTTGTTTTTAGCGCCTTTGAGGTGCTTTGGTACCATGAGGTGCAAGCATAGTCGTAGTACCCTTGAATGAGTGCTCCTGCCAGAGTCTTCAGGGTATTCTTGTTTACCAGTGAGGAGATCCGGTACAAGAATTGAGTTCGTTGGTTGACTTTTTTTTATTACATTGGATGCCATTTTGTCACAGGAAAGATTTGCCTCTAGGATGGAACCCAGGTAGGTAATATCTTCTTTCCTTGTGACAATATTGTCACCCACTGTAACTGAGAAGCCGTCGGTCTTGCTGAGTTTGTTATTTGAACCGAAGAGAATGGACTCTGTTTTGCCCATGTGTAATGATAGTTTGTTATCAGCGAGCCATATGCAGATTTTGCCTAGTTCTGAGCTGAGGGTTTTTTCAACCTGTAACTTGTTCTTGTCAGAGACCAGCAGGGCTGAGTCGTCCGCAAACAGGAACAAGTTGCAGTCACAAGCTGACGACATGTAATTTGCATAAATTAGGAACAGTAGCGGACCTAGTATGCTTCCTTGTGGAACACCACAGCTTACTGTGAGGGGGGGGGATAGGGTACCGTTTACCTCCACCATCTGCTCTCTCCCCTCCAGGTAGGATTGCATCCAGCTCACTGATAGACTATCAAAACCAATTGCTTTTAGCTTGTCAATCAGAATGGTGTGATTGACAGTGTCGAAGGCCTTTTGTAGGTCCAGCATGACCATGCCGCAGTATTTGCCCGCGACCACCTCTTGTTTGATGTGGTCGTTTAAATAGAGAAGGCATGTGTCAGTGGAGTGGGATGTTCTGAAGCCAGATTGGAATTCGTAGATTAGATTTTTTTCCGCAAGGTATTTTTCGACCTGTTCGTATACAATTCTTTGGATTGACTTTCGAGATGGAGGTAAGGATAGAAACAGGGCGGTAGTTGCCTGGGTCTAATTTACTGCCTTTTTTGTGCAGAGGGGTCACTCTCGCAATTTTGAAGTCCTTGGGGACGTGTCCCTGTTTTATGGAGAGGTTTATTATGTGTGTGATGACTGGGGTGATGGCGGCTGCTGAGTCTCTGAGGAATTTGGAGGGGATGTTGTCATGGCCAGTGGCCTTGTTAGGTTGGAGGGCGCTCAGTTTTTTGAGTACCTCATCTGTTGTTACTATTTCCAGTTTGAAGTCGTCTTTGTGGACCCCTAGGTTCTTGTAGTATGCTACTATGTGTTCTACCCCATAATGCCCTGAGTGGGAGGGTAGTTTGTTTACCAGTGTTTGTGAAGAAACTATTTAAGTAATTGGCTACATCCAGCTTTTCTGTGATGAGCGTGTTGTCCGTCTTTATGTTTATGTTTGAGAATCTGGTTTTAAGTTTTTTACTGCAGCCTAGTTGGTTATTGAGTAATTTCCAAAGTTCACGTGGTTTGTTTTTGTTTTCCTCGGTTTTGTCATTGATGAATTTTTTTTTCTTCTGTTTTGATCATGGAGTTTACTGTGAGGATTCGCCTGTCCCTGGACCTTTTTCCTGTGTTTTCCCTGTCTACTCTCCTCTACTCTTCACCAGCCCCCACCCTTGCGATGATTTACTCTCCTCTACTCTTCACCAGCCCCCACCCTTGGACATCCTTGATCCTCTACCTTCACGCACCTGTTGGGAGTTTGCAATCACCTCGGGAGAGTACATAGGTTGCAGACTCCCCTCCAGTCCTTGTCGGGTCGTTCTGTGTTCTGGACTCTGTGTTCGTTCTGTGTTCTGTATCTGTGTTCACTCTGTGTTCATGGAGTTCTGTACGTTACCATCCTGTACGTTACCATCACCTGCCGCGTCTCCGGCGTGAGACGACGGCCAGCCATCACCACCTGTCGCCGTTTGCCTGGAGTGGGACACCGTCTTCGCTCTCTAATTCTCTACGGGAGGTTTTCCAGTGTTCCCACTCCAGACGTCAAGCCGGCGCGTCATCGCTCCCTATTTTCCACGGGAGGATGGCATCTCCTCGCCCCGGTCCCCTGGGACCCCTGTGTTCTGCGCTGCCCGTCTGCAGCATCCGAGGAGGATCTCCGTGCCAAGCCTGGAGTGGTGTTCCCACTCCAGACGTCAAGACGGCGCGTCATCGCTCCCTATTTTCCACGGGAGGATGGCATCTCTTCGCCCCGGTCCCCTGGGACCCCTGTGTTCTGCGCTGCCCGTCTGCAGCATCCGAGGAGGATCTCCGTGCCAAGCCTGGAGTGGTGTTCCCACTCCAGACGTCAAGACGGCGCATCGCTCCCTATTTCCACGGGAGGATGGCGTCTCTTCGCCCCGGCCTCCGCTGTCGGGCCCCTGTTCCCGTGCCAGGCCTCCGCCGTCGGGCCCCTGTTCCCGTGCCAGGCCTCCGCCGTCAGAACCCTGTCCTCATCCCTGTAAGCAGCTCTGGCCCTCGCCCTGTCCAAGGCCTTAACCCTGTTCTCTGTCCCTGTCTCCTAGAGCCATATGAAATCCGTTTTATTATTTTCCAAATTCCATTTTATTTTTTCCCAAATTCCGTTTTTTCCGTTTTAATATTTCAGAATTCTGTATTTTGCTTTTTATGCTCATTTTACCATCAAAAATAGTGTCTAATAAGTGGGAATGAATAAATGTCTACAATTGAATATGATATAACAGTCCATTTAATGTTTTTAAGTGCTGCAACTCAGAAATACAGTTACATTTTACACAATACTTTTCAAATAATATTGTGACAAAATAAAAATACACATTTCAAGTGTAAACAATAGATACAGCTAGCTACTACTGACATTATCACAATGTCAGTAGCCTAGCTATATCTTATTTTATTGTGATGAAATATAGTAATGCATAATTTAGGCACCTTTAGTTTAGTTTATTTCGTTTATAAAGGACAGTGTATAATGACAATCGTTTGCATTAAACAAATGGATTGCACCAGATTTAGCAAGAAGCTATCATTTCCATCTATAGTCCTATGTACTGTAAAACGTTTCATAGCTATTTAAGTTTATTTCGATTATAAAGGGCAGTGTATAATGACTCGTTTGCATTAAACAAATGGATGGGTGCACTAGATTTAGCAAGAAGCGATCATGTCCTAACGTTATAGCTATTTAATAGTGTCGCAAGTGTTTTTGTGGCTCCAGTCCACGGAACGTTGACAGCATTAGCAAAACACCTTATCGCCGGAGGCATAAAAGTCATTAAGATACTGCTCTGCTCTGAATTGAGGGCTTATTGGGGAATTTATTAGCTTCTTGACGATGTAAACACCGAAGCAGCGAGACGCTTGGGAGACTGCCTGTGTTGTGTGTAACCCGCTCTAGCGTCCGCCTCCCCGGTCGCGTGTGCACCAAGCGTTCCACCCAAAAACGGAATTTCAGTCCAGATTAGGCCAAATTCTGCAATATTCCACGTTTTGCAGTCGATTCCATTTTTATTGGTCAATTCCGCGATTCCGTCCGCGATTCCGTGAACGCGGATTTCATATGGCTCTACTGTCTCCAGCCCGCCTCTCCGGGCCTCTGTCCCTGTCCCCCTCTCCAGTGCCCCTGGTCCTAGCCCTGACACTTAGCCCTGGTCCTTAGCCCTGGCCCTTAGCCTTAGTCCCTTAGCCTGTTCGCCTCTTAAAGGCACAGTGCCGCATTTTCCATATTTTCTTTGACTCTAGTGTTTTTGTGTTCTCCCTTAAAGGGACTGTGCCGCTTTTTGTTATGTAAGAAATAAATGCCCTGTTTTGGCTTACTCTCATACCTGTCTTGTGTTGTGCGATTGGGGTCGGTTACAAACCATAACATTTACATCATTTCTTAGTCTGTTTCTTTCCAGTTTGAGTTCAGTCACGTGGGCTTGGAGTTCACTGCTCGTGCTTATAGTAAGCTTTGACTGACTTTTACGAAACTCAGAGCATTTTTTGTCTCTGGTTTTCATAGCGGTCAGTATTTCAGCGTGCATCCACGGCTCCGCGCGATCTTTTACCCTGGTGGTTCTTAGGGGGGCCATGTTGTTTAGTATCGTTGAAAATTTGGTTTTAAAGCCAAGCCATGTTTCTTCAACCAGTGTACCATTGAGCTCATCTGACCAGTTGTACTTATCATAATTAGTATAACAAAGCAGGGTAGCCGGACCAGCACTCACAGGTTCAATGTTTTTTTAATTGGCAGCCTGAATTAAAGCAGACATGTTTCGGACAATGTCCTTCATCAGTGGTATGGCTAGCCATACCACTGATGAAGGACATTGTCCGAAACATGTCTGCTTTAATTCAGGCTGCCAATTAAAAAAACATTGAACCTGTGAGTGCTGGTCCGGCTACCCTGCTTTGTTATACTGAACTTTATGGGATTACAGCACCCAGTGTGAGTACTTGTGAGCGCGGTCTAACTTGACTATACTTATCATAATTACAAATGGATAGAATACGTTGGCACTGGCAGGTGATTAATCAATACACAGATGAGTCTGTAAAAACAAATCAGACCACCTGAGCAGTCTTGCTGTCGGAGTCTCCAAGCGGACAAGACGATAATAATAATAGTAATAACTTTATTTGTATAGCACCTTTCATACAGGGGATTGCAGTTCAAAGTACTTTACATCAGTAAGAAATAAGACATACACTCAGTGTAAAACAAGCAGCAAGAGCAAAGCATAAAGTGGGATAAAATAATGCAGATATATTAATCAAATCATATCAGAACCTCACGTTCCAATAGGCTTCTTGAATTTCTGTAATCTGTTACAAAACATAATAAAGGTTATAGTATGCACCCAGCGGACAGTGGGGCGTAAAGATAAAAGTAAAAATAAGTAAAATAATAGCAAGGGTAAAATGACATATAAAATCACAGTTTTTCACATTAGGATCTAACATCCCAACAGGCCACCTTGTTTATGGTTTGATTCAGTTTGAGAAGATTACAAAATACATGAATGATGAAATGAGCACATAAAGTGCAGACATATACAATCAAATCACAGTTTCTTTACAGTGCAATCAAATAGTTCTGGATTACTGTACAGTACAAAGTCATCTTTACCTTCTGTTTGGTATATCCACAGTTTAAAACCTGACAGTCTTCCCTCTTGTTTGATACCCACTTTGACCCTTCGAACCTCCCACTCAGGGCAAACCTCCCTCTTAGGGTGCAGTTCCCTCTCTCAGGGCGCGGTTCTAGGCCTGGGTCTTACACAGTTTTAAAGCCTGACAGTCTTTCTAGCTTGATACCCACACAGTTTAATACCCGACAGTTTCGAACCTGTAATAAAAGCAAATAGACAGAGTAAAATAGTGCAGTGCAATAAAAATAATAATTCACCAATTGGTCTGTAAAGCCTTTCACATTTCCTGCTCACGGTCCCAAAACGTCCCTCCTATCTGTGGGAAAACAGTAATTGATTAATACGGATGTCCAGCAGGGGCGGATTTAGGATTGTAGGAGATCCGGGGCTTAGCCCAGATAGGTGCCTTTTTTTTTTTTTTTTTTTCTTTTTTTTTTAAATAGCAGGCAAGGGGTTTCCACGGCATTTCCACAGCATTTTTATTTTTTTATTTAATGAACCTGTACGTGCAATTTCCTGCAATATAGAGCCTTCAATCTTGACCAATAAAGCTGCTCTTGTTATGGTTTGTAACCGACCCCAATCGCACAACACAAGACAGGTATGATGGTTTGCCAAGAAACAGATATTTATTTAGAACAGGGAAAAAGGGCACTGTCCCTTTAAGGGAGAAAACACAAAACACTGGAATAACACAAGAGGGGAAGGTAAAGTGCCTTTAAGAGGCGGGCAGGAAAAGGGAACACTATGGGAAGGTAAGGGAACGCCTAAGGGAAGGTTAAGGGAACGCCTAGGGAACAGAGGAACTAGAGACTAGGAGAGCTAGGGATAGAGGACTAGGGACTAGGAGAACTAGGGATAGAGGACTAGGGACTAGGGACAGAGGACTAGGGTCTAGGAGAACTAGGGACAAGGAACTAGGTGGAACTAGAAGGGGAGAACTTGGGACCAGGAACTAGGTGGAACTAGAAGGGGAGAAACTGGGACAGAGGGGACTGAGGCCCGCGGAGGCGGGCTGGGGAACAGGGAGGAACTGGGGACAGAGAGCCGCGGAGGCGGGCTGGGGACAGGGAGGAACTGGGGACTGGTGGGAAAACATCTGGGCCGCTCTGCAGAACAGAGGAGAGGGTTAATATTCAAAGGGAACAAACAGAGCAGATGCAGAACAGTCCAGATAACAAAGTAACAAAGTAAATACTATCTTCGTGTGAACAAACACACAGTGGGAGATGAAATGTCCAAAATAATATCCACGAGAGAACAAAACAGAGTGGGAGATGAAATGTCCAAACTAATAACTAAGTGAGAACTAAAGGAGGCAATACGCTGGGTGAGTGACATCACAATCAAAACTCACCCAGGCGTATGCGTAATGGTACAGGAACACAGCGGGAAGGGGGCAAGGGGCATTACGCTGGGAGAGTGACATCACAATCAAAACTCACCCAGGCGTATGCGTAAAGGTACAGGGACAGCAGCGGGAACGGGGGCAAGAGCACTACGCTGAGTGAGTGACATCACAATCAAAACTCACCCAGGCGTATGCGTAAAGGTACAGGGACAGCAGCGGGAACGGAGGCAAGGGCACTACGCTGAGTGAGTGACATCACAATCAAAACTCACCCAGGCGTATGCGTAAAGGTACAGGGACAGCAACGGGGCGAGGGCATCGCCACCGGGTGGCTGGCTGTCCGAGCCGAGGAACAGAGCGCTGGAACAGCGGCGGTGGCGAGGGCGTCGTCCACCGGGTAGCCGCTGTCGGAGCCGAGGAACAGAGTGCTGGAACAACGGCGGTGGCGAGGATGTCGTCCACCGGGTAGCCGCTGTCGGAGCCGAGGAACAGAGCGCTGGAACAGCGGCGGTGGCGAGGATGTCGTCCACCGGGTAGCCGCTGTCGGAGCCGAGGAACAGAGTGCGCGCCACACCTTGGTGTGCGCGTCGGAACAGTGAGCTGGAACAGTGGCGGTGGCGAGGGTGTCGTCCACCGGGTAGCCGCTGTCGGAGCCGAGGAACAGAGTGCGCGCCACACCTTGGTGTGCGCGTCGGAACAGTGGCGGTGGCGAGGGTGTCGTCCACCGGGTAGCCGCTGTCGGAGCCGAGGAACAGAGTGCGCGCCACACCTTGGTGTGCGCGTCGGAACAGTGGCGGTGGCGAGGGTGTCAAGCACGAAGGTCCTTGGAAGATGCGCGTTGCGCGCTGGAGACTGGAGAGCGTGCCAAGCCCTTGAAGATGCGCGTTGCGCGCTGGAGACTGGAGAGCGTGCCAAGCCCTTGAAGATGCGCGTTGCGCGCTGGAGACTGGAGAGCGTGCCAAGCCCTTGAAGATGCGCGTTGCGCGCTGGTGACTGGAGAGCGTGCCAAGCCCTTGCAGATGCGCGTTGCGCGCTGGTACGGAGGAGCGTGCCAAGCTCGAAGGTCTGAAGTGGAACACTGGAATACCTCCCGTAGAGGATTAGAGAGCGCAGTACAGTGTCTCCCTCCAGGCAAACGGCGGCAGGTGGCGAAGGCTTGAGCGCATCTGGCGCGCTGGTCTGGAGTGGAACACTGGAATACCTCCCGTAGAGAATTAGAGAGCGCAGTACAATGTCTCCCTCCAGGCAAACGGCGACAGGTGGCCAAAGCCCTTGAAGATGCGCGTTGCGCGCTGGTGACTGGAGAGCGTGCCAAGCCCGAGGGTCCGGGAGATGCGCGTTGGTCTAGATGTGCGTCAGGACGAACAGCTGCGCTGGGGTCTGCAGTGGAGCGCTGGGGTGCCTCCCGTGGAAGTTACAGGGAGCGCAGAACAGTCTCCTCCACAGGCTACGGCGACAGCAGACGAAGGCTGGAGCAAACATCTCAAGGCTGGAGAGATCCATCTTACAGCATTGGTAGACCAGAGGATCTCCCGAAAGAGTCTAGATGTTAGAGAATATGACTCAGCATGAATACAACACGACCCCACGCCGAAACGAGGGGAAGAGCCCTGGTATTTAAAGCCCACAGGGGAACTAATTAGCCTGCCACCACAGGTGCGAGAGGTAATTGATAATAGTCCAGGTGTGGCCACTGAGAGTAAACGAGAGTAAAGAACGAGAGGGTGGGGGCTAGAGAGAGTGAGTGAGAAGGGAATTTCTAACAGTAGGCTTTAAAGAAACAGAGAAAGGTGGTGAGCAGCGGGCAAAACCTCACAGTACCCCCCCCTCAACGGGAGCCACCCGGCGACCCAAAACAAATACAGACAGAGTGGCAGGGGGCAAAACAAGAGGTACTGGCCAAGCCAGCAGGGGAAGCCACCACAAGAGTGGGGCTAGCAAAAGAAACAGGGTCGCCGAGGGGTAACTAGGGTAGCAGAGGGGCAACTGGTCTAGAGGAACTGGGTCTAGAGAACTAGTCTAGCGAACTGGGCAAGGGAACTGGTCTAGAGAACTGGTCTAGAGGAACTGAGGGGCAAGCAGGGTAGCTAAGGGGTAACCATGGAAGCACCGGGAAAGGGCTAGCAGAGGGAAGGTTAGCTGCCAGGGCACTGATAGCTACAGGGCCTATGCTAGCTGTACTGCTACATCAACATAGAGGCTGCGCAAGCTGCCGGAGCCAGGCTAGCAGAGGGAAAGGGTAGCTGCCAGGGCACTGATAGCTACAGGGCCTATGCTAGCTGTACTGCTACATCAACATAGAGGCTGCGCTAGCTGCCGGAGCTAGGCTGGCAGACAGGGCTGGACCAGCATGAGAGCACAAGCTAGCTGGAAGGACAGTCCTAGCTGTGTGAGAAAAACTAACCTTGCTAGCTGAAAGGGCAGTCCTAGCAGTGGGATAAACTACACAAAAAAGTGGAGGCCATGCAGAGGGACCGGGTTAGCTGCCTGGGCCTGGCTAGCTACAGGGCCTATGCCAGCTGCAAGGCTGCATTAACATAGAGGCTGTGCTAACAGCCGGGGCTAAGCTAGCAGACAGGGGCTCTGCTGAGGGACTGGGTTAGCTGCCAGGGCATGGCTAGCTACAGGGGGGTCAAAACAGGGCAAAACGGGAAGCAAACAGGGGAGCAAACCGGGGAGACTAACAAGCTAAACAGGGGAGTAACAGGCTAACAAGGGAGCTAAACAGGACTAACAGGGAAGCTAAACTGGGCTAACAGGGAAGCTAACAGGGCTAACAGGGGAGCTAGAGGGAACAAGAAAAAAAAAAGGCAAACTCAACATACACCGTCTGTGCTGGCTGGGGTCGTCGATTTGGTGGGGTCGTACTGTTATGGTTTGTAACCGACCCCAATCGCACAACACAAGACAGGTATGATGGTTTGCCAAGAAACAGATATTTATTTAGAACAGGGAAAAAGGGCACTGTCCCTTTAAGGGAGAAAACACAAAACACTGGAATAACACAAGAGGGGAAGGTAAAGTGCCTTTAAGAGGCGGGCAGGAAAAGGGAACACTATGGGAAGGTAAGGGAACGCCTAAGGGAAGGTTAAGGGAACGCCTAGGGAACAGAGGAACTAGAGACTAGGAGAGCTAGGGATAGAGGACTAGGGACTAGGAGAACTAGGGATAGAGGACTAGGGACTAGGGACAGAGGACTAGGGTCTAGGAGAACTAGGGACAAGGAACTAGGTGGAACTAGAAGGGGAGAACTTGGGACCAGGAACTAGGTGGAACTAGAAGGGGAGAAACTGGGACAGAGGGGACTGAGGCCCGCGGAGGCGGGCTGGGGAACAGGGAGGAACTGGGGACAGAGAGCCGCGGAGGCGGGCTGGGGACAGGGAGGAACTGGGGACTGGTGGGAAAACATCTGGGCCGCTCTGCAGAACAGAGGAGAGGGTTAATATTCAAAGGGAACAAACAGAGCAGATGCAGAACAGTCCAGATAACAAAGTAACAAAGTAAATACTATCTTCGTGTGAACAAACACACAGTGGGAGATGAAATGTCCAAAATAATATCCACGAGAGAACAAAACAGAGTGGGAGATGAAATGTCCAAACTAATAACTAAGTGAGAACTAAAGGAGGCAATACGCTGGGTGAGTGACATCACAATCAAAACTCACCCAGGCGTATGCGTAATGGTACAGGAACACAGCGGGAAGGGGGCAAGGGGCATTACGCTGGGAGAGTGACATCACAATCAAAACTCACCCAGGCGTATGCGTAAAGGTACAGGGACAGCAGCGGGAACGGGGGCAAGAGCACTACGCTGAGTGAGTGACATCACAATCAAAACTCACCCAGGCGTATGCGTAAAGGTACAGGGACAGCAGCGGGAACGGA
Organism: Notolepis coatsorum; assembly: GCF_963971535.1. NCBI lineage: Eukaryota > Metazoa > Chordata > Actinopteri > Aulopiformes > Paralepididae > Notolepis > Notolepis coatsorum. The sequence continues at coordinate 69,569,683 of NC_140171.1, forward strand.
GGCAAGGGCACTACGCTGAGTGAGTGACATCACAATCAAAACTCACCCAGGCGTATGCGTAAAGGTACAGGGACAGCAACGGGGCGAGGGCATCGCCACCGGGTGGCTGGCTGTCCGAGCCGAGGAACAGAGCGCTGGAACAGCGGCGGTGGCGAGGGCGTCGTCCACCGGGTAGCCGCTGTCGGAGCCGAGGAACAGAGTGCTGGAACAACGGCGGTGGCGAGGATGTCGTCCACCGGGTAGCCGCTGTCGGAGCCGAGGAACAGAGCGCTGGAACAGCGGCGGTGGCGAGGATGTCGTCCACCGGGTAGCCGCTGTCGGAGCCGAGGAACAGAGTGCGCGCCACACCTTGGTGTGCGCGTCGGAACAGTGAGCTGGAACAGTGGCGGTGGCGAGGGTGTCGTCCACCGGGTAGCCGCTGTCGGAGCCGAGGAACAGAGTGCGCGCCACACCTTGGTGTGCGCGTCGGAACAGTGGCGGTGGCGAGGGTGTCGTCCACCGGGTAGCCGCTGTCGGAGCCGAGGAACAGAGTGCGCGCCACACCTTGGTGTGCGCGTCGGAACAGTGGCGGTGGCGAGGGTGTCAAGCACGAAGGTCCTTGGAAGATGCGCGTTGCGCGCTGGAGACTGGAGAGCGTGCCAAGCCCTTGAAGATGCGCGTTGCGCGCTGGAGACTGGAGAGCGTGCCAAGCCCTTGAAGATGCGCGTTGCGCGCTGGAGACTGGAGAGCGTGCCAAGCCCTTGAAGATGCGCGCTGGTGACTGGAGAGCGTGCCAAGCCCTTGCAGATGCGCGTTGCGCGCTGGTACGGAGGAGCGTGCCAAGCTCGAAGGTCTGAAGTGGAACACTGGAATACCTCCCGTAGAGGATTAGAGAGCGCAGTACAGTGTCTCCCTCCAGGCAAACGGCGGCAGGTGGCGAAGGCTTGAGCGCATCTGGCGCGCTGGTCTGGAGTGGAACACTGGAATACCTCCCGTAGAGAATTAGAGAGCGCAGTACAATGTCTCCCTCCAGGCAAACGGCGACAGGTGGCCAAAGCCCTTGAAGATGCGCGTTGCGCGCTGGTGACTGGAGAGCGTGCCAAGCCCGAGGGTCCGGGAGATGCGCGTTGGTCTAGATGTGCGTCAGGACGAACAGCTGCGCTGGGGTCTGCAGTGGAGCGCTGGGGTGCCTCCCGTGGAAGTTACAGGGAGCACAGAACAGTCTCCTCCACAGGCTACGGCGACAGCAGACGAAGGCTGGAGCAAACATCTCAAGGCTGGAGAGATCCATCTTACAGCATTGGTAGACCAGAGGATCTCCCGAAAGAGTCTAGATGTTAGAGAATATGACTCAGCATGAATACAACACGACCCCACGCCGAAACGAGGGGAAGAGCCCTGGTATTTAAAGCCCACAGGGGAACTAATTAGCCTGCCACCACAGGTGCGAGAGGTAATTGATAATAGTCCAGGTGTGGCCACTGAGAGTAAACGAGAGTAAAGAACGAGAGGGTGGGGGCTAGAGAGAGTGAGTGAGAAGGGAATTTCTAACAGTAGGCTTTAAAGAAACAGAGAAAGGTGGTGAGCAGCGGGCAAAACCTCACAGCTCTTTTCACTATAAAACTCAGTTAACCATAACGTAGTTATGGTTAGATTTATATATTGGGGGGGGATATATCAGATTTTTCATATGATCAAAAAGTGGTGGAGCAAGAGCATACCTTTGCTCCCCCAAGTTCAATAGTGGGAGAGCAGAGATGCTCTGAATGCTCTTATGGCCAGGCGTCTATGATTCACTGATACAAAGTAAAATAGTGCAGTGCAATAAAATAGTTAGTAAAATAGAATAAAATAATGCAATAGTGCATTGCAATAAAATAGTTATCATCGTATTTTTTCGGGAGGCCGGTAAAGAGTGCATTACAGTAGTCGAGTTGGCTTGAGATAAAGGCATGGATCTGGTTTTCAGCGTCCTTTTGATTTATAAATGGCCGTACTTTAGCTATGTTTCTAAGGTGGAAGAATTAAGTTTTTGTCAACTTGTTGATTGTGATTTAAAGCTTAGGTCTGAGTCTACCATAACACCAAGACTTAACTCACTCAAATACAGTTAGCAGCTGGATAGACCACAGATGGAAATTAGCTTCTGCTAAATCTGGTGCAAACATATTTTCATGTAACAATGATGAATTGTCAAAAAAAAAAAATATATATATATATATATATATATATATATATATATATATATATATATATATATATATAATTTTTTTTTTTTTAATAGATTCAGAGCTTTTCAGAAAACATTCGGGGCTTGAGCCCAAGTAGCCACCCCCTAGCCCCGCCCCTGATGTGCAGCCTCGGATATATAAAATAAAAGAGAATAAAAACATAAAAACATGGGGAATAAAACATAGATAAATAGTGCAATGTCAATCACAGAGAAATAGTGCAGTATAATAGTGTAAAGTCAGTCATATGCTTTGGTAAAGAGGTTTTAAGCTGCCTTTTAAAAATGTCTAATGTATTGGATTCCCTAATATTGTTGGGTAACGTGTTCCACATGTTTTGGGGCATAATTTACAAAGGCTGCATCACCGATCTTCTTATGACTCTTTCTGGTGACCTCTAATAGACCTGCATCTGATGATCGCAGTGTTCTGGCGGTAGTTTATTAGAGAGTCAGCAATGTAGCTGGGTCCTTGTCCATTTAGAGCTTTGTATGTGAGGAGAAGCACCTTAAAATCCATTAAAAAAGTTACAGGAAGCCAGTGTAGAGTAGCTAAGACAGGACTAATGTTTTCCCTCCTTTTGGTATTAGTTAGTAGTCTAGCTACAGAGTTTTGAATGAGCTGGAGTATTTCAGTCGTTTTCTTTTGTAGACCAGTGAATAGTGCATTGCAGTAGTCTAGTCGGCTAGATATAAAAGCATGAATTAGCTTCTCTGCATCATTTTGATTTATGAATGGTCGTACTATTGCTACTGTATGTTTCTGACATGAAAGAAGGCTATTTTGGTCACTTAGTTTAAATGGGCGTTGAAGTTCAAATCTGAGTCCAGGATGACACAGAGACTTGTCATCTCCGGTTTAATCCAAGTGGTTATGCTTCCTAGATTTTTTGTTAGCACGTCTCTTTTTTATTTGGGGCCAACAAGTATAGGACTTCAGTTTTGTCCTCATTCAATTTGAGAAAGTTATCGTTCATCCATTTGTTTATTGCTGACAAGCAGTTGGTAATGGAGTTTATGGCTGTCGCATCATTTGGTTCAGCGGATATGTACAATTGTGTATCATCCGCATAGATGTGGAAATCTATACCATACTCTCTGATGATGTCGCCGAGCTGTAGCATATAGAGAGAAAAGAGTAATGGACCTAGCAGCTGCCTTGTGCAACCCTAGACTAATAATATCATCCTTCCTCTGATATATGTTTTTATCCAGTTCAACATGCAGCCAGAGAAACAAATACGCTTTTCAAGTTGATGTATTAGGATGTTGTGATCTATAGTATCAAAAGCTGCACTGAGATCTAATAGGATAAGGATGGAGATTTTACAGTATTTGCATCAGAGTTGAGTCTGAGGTCACTAATTACCTTTGTGAGTGCAGTTTCCGTACTGTGGTATCTTCGATCCATGCTGAAGATCTCGTGGGAAACTGGACCTGGAGGAGATGAGGAGGAAGATGAGGAGGAAGATGAGGAAAGGTGTCATGTCGTCCCGGCGCAACTTTCTCGTTCATAGCCTACAGTCGGCATCCTGTATGTGACTCTCCTCAGAAGTTAGCACACAGGGGTATATGGAAGGATAGAGTATTTAACTTGACGTTCTTTCAAAGTGTGGGTCGGGACCCAATTATTTGGATTTGGGGGATATTAAATTGGGTCCCCAAATAATTCTCTGAACAGGGCTATTGTGCCATTGAGCATAACGTGATTTATAGTTGGCTTATAGTTGTTGTGATTACTTAGAGGGGAGCTTTTTCCTGTCAACGACCCTAAATCGTTATACATGAACCCCCGTTTGATTTGAGATTTTGTTGCAGGCACCCCTATCGTAGGGTAGTCTACCCGATAGCCCAGAATTATGCTGAGTAGAGAACGTGAAAACTATGCTCACAACAGTCACTCTTATTCTCTTGTTGACCTAACCTTTCTGAGTGAAATGATGTAAATTAAACGAAGGTTATTCTATAACCCTAGTTATATGAATACTGACAGAGCGTCTCGCTCTGCCATAATGACATCGCATCTCGCTCTGCCATAATGAGATATCGTCTCCATGCACCTATTGTGTGTGTGAAAAGTTGACACATGCACGTCACTTGCATGTGACCACGCCTACTCCTGTGTGTTCCTTCAAAACACAGGAAGTGGTCACGCTCACGCCCTTCCAAGTCTGAATTCCATGCGTGAAAAACATCAAAGGGTCCTCAGGGCGCTGAAGAGCGAGACGCTCTGTCAGTATTCATATAACTGTTACCTGTTACCTATCCACTTCGTGCCTAGTGGCACATAAGGCCTTCACACAGCGTTTCCACTTCTCCCGGTCAGCTCTGTCTAGGTCTCTCGTTGCACAGTGCCTTCGTAAGACCGTACAGTGTCTTCATTTATTGTTTCCTTGCAGCTTCTTCTGCTTCACTTGCAATGTTCTCCATCCATTTCTTTTTGTCTGTCTTTATACTTCTCTTTGTTTCTCTATCCTTCTCTGTGTACTTTGCTTTTAGCTGTTTCTTGTGCCAGTGTGTGCCAAGGATCCTCTTGTTTATTGTTTCCCGCTGGTCTACAAGGTTCCATGATTCTTCACTGATCCATGGCTTCTTATTCTTCCGTGGTCTACCCAGGATTGCTTCAGCGACCAGAACCTTTCTCCAGAGCTTTCTCCAGAACCTGAGAATCACGCTCCACCTCTTCGTTGTCTTTTATTCCTCGCCCTTCATCTTCTAGCACCTGATACCTGTTTCTCAGGTTGATGGTGAAAGTCTTCAGGATGGCTTCATCTTTCAGCTTTGTTGTGTTGTACTTGACTCTGGTGCTTTTCTTTTCCTTCTGCTTCGTCTTCAGTCTTAACTTGACCGTTGTGCACATGAGGTAGTGGTCGCTTCCAATGTCTGCAGATCTGCATACTCTTGTGTTTTTCACTGAGTTCCTGAATCGTTTGTTAATTAGCACATGCTCTATCTGGTTCTTGGTCTTCCCGTCCGGAGATACCCACGTGGCCTTGTGTATATTCTTATGTGGGAATAGTGTTCCAGTAATGACTAGCTTGTTCATGTCAGACATTTCACACAGTCTTTCTCCGTTGTCGTTACGCTTTCCGATCCCGTGCTTGCCCATCACTCTTTCGTAGCCCTGGTTTTCATCTCCCACTTTGGCGTTCATATCCCCGGTGATGATCAGCATGTCATGTATGTTCCTGCTGTCTAGGACGTCTTGCAGTCTCCTGTAGAACTAATTTTTTACTTGATCCTCTGCATCTTCTGTGGGTGCATAGATGTGGACAACTGTGAGCTTGATGTGTTGGGAATGGTACCTAGCTTGAATGATCCTTTCACTGACTGGTGTCCAATCTATCAGTGCTCTTGCTGCTTTTTTAGACATCACTATGGCCACCCCTTGTCTGTGGTTGTCATCATCTCTTCCTGAGTAAATTATGGATTCTCCGGTTGCAAACTCCACTTTTCCTTGCCCCATCCAGTGTGTTTAGCTGATTCCTATGATGTCGATTCCTCTGGTTGTCATCTCTCTTGCTACTATGGCAATGTTGCCGCTCCTGTACAATGTTCGTACTTTCCAATTCCCAATTTTCATGGTTTCCTTCGGATGCACTAGTGGCCTATTCGACCCAAAGGCGTCCTCTCGGCTTTGGCCCTTGGGTGTCATGGTGTCTCTCCTCTTGCAAGAAGGACTGGCTATGGCATCTCGAAGATTGTGTGAATTTGCTCTGTTTTTGGTTTCTGTAATAAAGTGTTTTTCCGGGAGCGGGTTATCGGCCCTCAGCCCAACCCCCAACCTGGAGGACCAGTTGGATCACTCTTCGTCTGGTCTCTCTCCTTCGACCTGTTCGGCTTGGGTGACCCTGCTAGGAGTACAAGACTCCTGCCGACATAGCTCTAGGAGTCATTGAGACGCACAAACTTCCCCACCGCGGTATGGTGGTGATCCGTTCATATAACTAGGGTTATAGAATAACCTTCGTTATATTTCATTATACTGACATCGCGTCTCGCTCTGCCATAATGAGATCAAAGGGGCAGAGCGGACGCGTGGCCACGTCAAATGCACCCCCTGAGGGCCCATAAGCCCCTGCCAGGGAGGAGGGGAGTCCCGTCCACCCGCCTGTCCTAATGAGGGGAGGGAGGCAGGAAACGTCTCACAAGAGGGTGGCTAAACAGCGTTCTGCCCTCAAAGCCCACATGACAAGAAGATATAGCTGCGGCGTATACCTTCACTGTCGAGGCCGACAGCCTATCCAGGATAGACTGGAGAAAGGACAGAACCAAGTCCAGGGGGCATGACACCGGGTCCAGGCCCCCAACCTCACACCACTCTTGAAACATACGCCACTTCCCTGCGTAAACCGCGGTAGTGGACGGAGCGTGCGCGTTCTGGATGGTGTTAACCACATTAGAGTTAAGACGCAGCCCTTCCAGATTCACCCTTTCAGCAGCCAAACCATTAGAGGTTGCCCCAGAACAGGAGGCAGAAACAGTGTTCCGCGTGCCTGAGACAGGGCCCGCAGTGACCATGGAACAGGCCACAGCGGGGCCACTAAGAGCTTAATCAGGGCCGGGAACCACACAGCTGTGCCTCGGTCCGGTGCGACCAGGATCAAAATCCTGCACTCCTGACGTACCCGCTCCAACAGCTGAGCTATCAGGTGTATGGGGGGGAACGCGTACAGAATCCCGCCACGGATACATCGAGAAGGCATCCACTCCCAGAGAGGGGTTGTCCTTCCGACTGACCGAGAACCACAGAGGGCACTGGTAGGACTGACTGCTTGCAAACAGGTCCACCGCGGCCTACCCGAATCAGTCCCAGACCTGTCTGACTATGTCTGGATGTAGTCCCCACTCGTCTGGGTGGGGACCGCCCCGCGACATCACATCTGCACCCACATTCTCCCTGCCGGGGATGTAGAGAGCCCTCAGGCTGCGCAGATTGAGAGACGCCCATAGCCAGAGTTCGACCGCCGCCTGGTGGAGACGGGGGGAGCGTACTCCTCCCTGTCTGTTGATATACGACGCCGACGTCGTGCTGTCCGTCCTGATCAAAACATGCTCGCCTACCACACGGTGGCCGAGCTGCTTGAGGACTAGAAGCACTGCCTTCAATTCCAACACATTGATATGTAGTGCAGACCGGGCAGCATAGTCCGACACGTCCCCCCCCATCCCATGAGGGAGGCGTCGGTAAAGACCGTGACATGTGATGGCCTGCTGCCCATGGGGACCCCGCTGGTGAGGGCCCCCCAGTGGGTGAGGTCCCCCAGTACTGACACGGGAACCTTCAGCTGCTTCCACTTGCCTCTCACAGGGTCTATTTTCATACTGAAAAACCACCTCTGTATCCTCCTCATGAAGAGGAGGCCAAGAGGGACCACAGTTTGAGCAGATGCCATCATACCAAGCAGGCGCATCACAGACAGCGCCATAACCGTCCTGCCAGGACGGAACCTCCCGAGCGCGCCGAGAATATCCTCTCGCCGCCGCTCCGAGAGGGCTGCCCTCATAGACCTTGAGCTTAGAATTAAGCCCAAGTACTCCACCTGTTGACTGGGAAGAGGAGTACTCTTCTTCCAGTTCACAGCAAAACCCAGGCTGGTGAGGTGTTCCACCACCTGCCTGGTATGAGACCTGGCGATCTCCTCTGACCGGCTGAGGACCAGAATGTCGTCTAGGTAGAATAAAATTTGTATCCCCTGACGACGCAGAGGTCCCAGCGCGGTCTCCACGCACTTGGTGAAGGTGCGAGGAGCCAGAGAGTAGCCGAACGGCAGCCTCTGGTACTCGTACGCTATGCCCTGAAACAGGAAGTGTAGGTATTTCCTGTGAGGAGGGAAGATCGGGATGTGAAAATACGCATCCTTCAGGTCTATGGAGGTGAACCAGTCTCCCACTCTGACAGCGCTTAACAGGTGTTTGACGGTCAACATTCTGAACCTTCTTGCCACAATCAACCGATTGAACGCAGACAGGTCCAGTATGGGTCTGACACCTCCCGATTTCTTGGGCACCAGAAAATATCAGGAGTAAACGCCACTCATCGCGTCCTCCCATGGGACCACGACGATGGCCTGCTTCGCCACCAGAGAACGAAGCTCTTCGGCCAGGGCTGTCATTGCCGCGGACTCTGACAATAGAGTCTGTACCAAACCCAAAAACGGAGGGTGGGGGTGTGCAAACTAACACAAGCCCCGCCCTCAGCGTTCTCTCCATCCACGCCGACATATGGCACTTCTGTAGCCATATGTGGTAAAAATCCCAAAGCGCCCCTGCCGCCAACTGGCACTGGTCCGCTAGGAATCATAGATAGGTGGCCCGGTCCCTCCCGCTGTGCGCTGTGCTGGTCTCGCCAACCGCGCAAGCAAGGCATCTCGTGGAGTCGGGATATCGCACCCTGACTCTACCAATGAGGCAATCGCACCCAAGGGGGGACCCCGACAGAAAGGGGCGGTCTGATATGGGGGGAGCGATCATCACCCCCGGTGAATGAGGCTCCCCCGCTGAGCATCTTCCCGAAGCTTGCTGGGGACAGCCTGCTCTGCAGCTGGACATGCATGGTGTGTGGTCCCGACGCTGCCCGATAGGGTGAGTCCCTACACACCGTAGCCCTGTAGTGATATTACTACCACCCAAATTACGTGTGCCTGACTCACTACCGCTGCTAGGATTGGAAGTCCGGACGGGGGAGGCACTAACATAATACCCGGCCTGGCGAGGGCGGGGCTGGGGTAACCCACGCTGCGACCTTCTGGGCCTAGGGTTCCCCCTCTGACAAAATTTTTTAGATACAGGGAACCCTGCTCCGTCGTCAGATACAACACGAGGCTCACCAAACGCACACGCAGGACGTGTGGTGCGGGAGCCTCCTGACAGTACAGCATCCTCATAGACAGACCCAGGCCTAGCTAGCAGCTGGGTGTCAGCCCCTGTCTTCATGAGAAGTGATATGTGGGGCCGCTTGCGCTTCACTGGAAGAGCGTAGGGGGGACACAACAGAGCCCTGAATCGCATAGTGTAGCGGGGGGAGTGAACGGAGAGCGTGCTAGACACAGCTAGATGGCAACGGTTTTTTAGGGCGTGCCCATCTAATACAGCCGATCCTTCGGCCGCCGAGGCTGTCGGCACCGTGATAACCTGTTCTCCTTGTTTCCAGGTTATCCCAGGCGTGGGACACATGGCCGCCGGTCGGGGGTCTCGCCACAGCCGCTGGTGAGACCGTGCTCTCACCTCTGGCTGCGCGGTGTGGGGCGGCGTGGGGCCCTGGTCAAATACTGCCAGCGCCTCCGTTGACAGACCAAAAAGTCCATCCACGGAGAGGGGAGCCCTGAGGCGGAGAACTCTCCTCTCCTCCTCCAGGGGAGATTGCTCCAACCAAAGATGTCTGTGAACAAGGGTCGACAGCATCCTAGCCCTCCCTGCGGTTATTGCCTGCAGCTGGGTCAAAAGCTGAATAACCTCAAAACCTTGCGCGATGGTTTTGACGTCGGCTGGCCCTAAGACCCCACCACCCGACACCATTTTCGACAGAAAAGCAGCCAATTGAGTAATGTTATTAGTTGCTGCAAAATTCTGTACTGCGCCGGTATAAGCTTCATCAGCCCACTCAGCCACCTGCCGGGCCGACTCGCCCCTTGGCGTTGGCTTCCGGGCGGGATACCGCTCGACCATGTCAGGGCAAAGGACCGATGCCACCTGCTTCTCTAAGCACGGCACACCTGTCCTGAGCCCCGTCGTCAGACCATCCACCCGTGTAAAAGGTAAATAAGCCTCAGCTAAACCCTCAACATTAGACACCGATTGACCTGAAGTAATGTAAGGGTTAAGCGGGGGGAACACTGGAAATAGTCCCTGTGAAACGTAATGGAGCGGCGTCCCAAAGGCATTAGCATTAACAGCTAACAGCTGCGCGCGCCGTGATAATTGGAAAAACATTTAACAACATGTCATGTTGACCACATTCATCCAAATACACAGCCCCCCGCGCCATCACACCGCCCGGTCATCTCACGGGACAACGAGCAGTAGTGAACATGCTAGTACCAAAACCTGCCAGTGCTGGCCCTACCTGAGCGCGACGTGGCTCGACCGCCGCGCGAAGTCCGTCGGTCCACTGCCAATCGAGGACAAACCAGAATAGGGCCGCCGTTCCGTCTGAACACGCCGAGGAGGGTCCGGGGGCTGGCGAACCTCTGGCGAAAGTCCAACATTGTGTAATTTCTCCTTTCGCTTCATAACAATTTCCACTGGTTGAAATGCATATGAACAATCTCACGCTGGAAAAGACGAAGAAGGGCGTGAGCGTGACCACTTCCTGTGTTTTGAAGGAACACACAGGAGTAGGCGTGGTCACGTGCAAGTGATGTGCATGTGTCAAGTTTTCACACGCACAATAGGTGCATGGAGACGATATCTCATTATGGCAGAGCGAGACGCGATGTCATTATGGCAGAGCGAGACGCAATGTCATTATAATGAAATATAACGCTTCCTTCTGGGGACCCCTGAAACCCCCCAAGGGGTCCCTGGGGGTGCCTGGATCCCACATTGAGAAGCACTGACTTAGAACATGGTGCAAGCATGTTATGTGCAATAATGGCTGAGTAGAGCATGCATATATGCATGTTTTGAGTAGACATTTGAATGATGATGAATTCTTAATTAATTCGTCTTTGGCTCCCTCCAATTTTTTTTTGCCGAACCACTGCTGCCTGGGCGCAGTGATTTCATCACCTCAAAAGCCCAGTTTTTCAAAAAACAACAGGTAATCGGAAATGTTGGTGGCATTGCATACACCTCATAATAAACCTGGATGAGCATACGCCATACGTGCATGGTACACTGCAGTATATAGTCTTCATTGATAGGTCCATTTACCAGAAAGCGTACAACCAGACTGCACAGCAACTCCTTTGAGAAATCCTATTATGAACCCTAACACTCAGTGGATACTGACTAGTAACGCTGTGTATTCAGAATAACAGTTACTGTAGTTCTTCTTTTCTGGATTTCAGCTGTTTTATCCTCACACGGCTAAATGGTGGATAAAAAACATTGTGGCGGGGGGGCTCCAGTAGCTCACCGCATATCTCGGCGCTATTTCTGCGTCAGGGAAAACCGTGCTGCGTCACGGATCTGGTGGACTCCGATTTCGATTCCCGGACCCGCCGTCATTTGCCAGAATGTCTTCCCCTGCTCTATATCCCGTTTCACCCTGTATCTGTCGGTCATGCTTGACCAGAAAAGCGATAAACGCTAAAAAATTAAGTTTAAAAAAAAAAAAAACATTGTGGCGGTCAGTGCTGATATTGTAAATATGTGAATAGGAGTGAATGAGGCTACATAGCTAAAGTGATGATTCATGTGACAATGAGGATTTCTAACCTAGGTGTTTTCATGGTTTTGGATTACGCTCAATATATGTTTCTCAATATATTATGGCTTGCCCTTAGTTGTTATTATTTAATAAAGATATTTATTCCTGACACATCCCTGCTAGCACAGTAGCTAACCAATGCCTATTTTCCAATCAGTCTCACGTGCAGGAGCGGACCTAGCACATTTGGCGCCCTAGGCGAGCTTCACCACTGTGCCCCCCCCCCCCCCCCCCCCCCAAAATCAAAACATCTTAACCCTTTCACTGCCACGCTACCAAACGGTTAACCCTTTTCACTGCGACAATACGACCGTCGGTTGTGTGATAGTAAAGGGTTAACCCTCTGTCGTGTGGCAGTGAAAGGGTTAACAGTTATACAGTAAAGTACTGCACCTTTATTTTTTACAAGCAAGAACAAGAGCTAAGAATAAATGTAAAGTGCTCGGGCGGCTACGTTGTGCAGTGGGCAAGGCGCTCACCGCGAATACTGGAGACGCTGGGTTTGCCTGTTCGAGCCCAGCGCTCCACATTGCTTTCAGTTTAGCTGGTCGTCCGTACTAATACACATTGGCAGTATTAGGGGGTGGGAAACTGATGGGTGGGGATCGGGCGTTGTGGACAGCGACTCCTACAGGTCGGTTGGTGTGCCTGCGCAGTAGAATCAGGAAGCGATGGGGGCGGCGCCCCTCCAAAGCGCAGACCCTTGACGCTGAAAGATTGCGCCGCGCAGGTGAAAAGATGTGACTGCTGTTACCTCGAGTATCGGAGGGGACTCGTGCTATGTATGACTTAGTCCACATTGCAGCTGGCTTGTGGGAGGCAAGAACCAGCGTTCGAGACAGGGGAGGGTTGAATTGGATGATACGAAATTGGGATGGGAGAAAAATAGGAGAAAAAGTGGATAAAAAAAAAAGAATAAATGTAAAGTGCACACTAAAGAATTAAAACAAATAGAGGACTGGGGGGGGCGGAGCCAGGCATTCATGGAGTAGGACGTGTTTCACGAGAGCTCCCTACTATCGTGCAAAAATACACTTTTCTCCCCATTAGTCTTTATTTTATTTTTATTTGTTATTGGTTTTCTTGTTGAGTCGTCGAGTATCAACTACTTTCGTCGACTTTTTTCAACTTTCTGCGGTGTTAATGGAGACCCGAGCCATGAGCACGCCAGCCGGCAGACTGTCACCGAATCTCTCCTCGCCTTCGCCCGGAATCAGTGAAATAAGTGAAGCTGTTCTCTCGGTCATGACCAAACTCCATGCAGACTTTGAGGTACGCTTCGCTGAAACACAAAGAAAAGCACAGGCGGAATTTTTTGATACCCTTCATCGGGCAATGACAAAGGAAATTAGGTTGGCGGTCGACCCGTTGAGAGAGAAGATGGAGTCGCTACACGCTGCCTCCACGGCTAATGCTAACGAACTAGCCTCGCTAACGACAGAGGCCTCACAACAGGGCGAGAGGCTGGCGTGTCTGGAGAGCTCCCTGCTGGCTAGGCAGGCTGACGTTGCCAAACTACAGACGGTAATTGTGGAAATGCAGTCCCGGGAGAGACGTTACAACATCAGGATCGTTGGTGTCCCGGAGGGCAGTGAGGGAGGTAGTCTCTCGGAGACCATGCCGGAGTTGTTGCAAAAGATACTGGGGGAGGATGTCCTCCCCAGCCCCCCATGTGCGAGTCGGCCTACAGAGCGGGCAAGACCAGTCCTGGAGTGAACAAGGAGCCGAGGCCCATCATTGTTAAGCTAAACAGGCTACAACAGAGGGAGCTCATCATGCGGTCGGCCCGTGCCAGGAGGGGTGAACTCGGTCTCGGCAATCACAAAGTGGCCATTTTCGAAGACTTTACGCCGGAGGTTCAAGCACAGAGAGGTGAATACAAAGTGGTCATGGCCAGGCTATGGAAATTGGGCCTGAGGCCTACGCTATTCTTCCCCGCAAGATTATCTGTGCTGTGTAAGGGCGATGATCGTCGATCATTTTGGTCGTTGGCTAAAGCGGAGGAATATCTCGGGGGGATAGCTGAGACCGTAGCTTGATAACTGTGTCGGGTGAGTGACGTGGCGATGTGGGCCTAAATACATTGATAGGGCGGACTACTCACAAATGTTTATTGTCATGCCCAAACAGGCTAACTGGCCATTGCCCATCCAAACTAGCGGGGCATCCCAATGACTTCTGTTACTTGCTAATGCTGACCTCATGGTCGTACGTGTGTGTCGCCTCTATGAAAGCTAGCGAGCTAGCTGGACAATGTACATAACAGATACTAGCGTGCTGGCTGGATTCACCACTAGCATGCTATGTCTATCGCCCGCACCGAGTCATTCGGGACCCGTTATTGTTTACGTATTTTGGCTGTTGTTGCTGTTTAAGTGGCATATGTTTGCACAATTTAACTGTGATTCGGTCCTGCCTTAACTATCTTCTGGTATGCTTTATTTTTTTTAATTTTCTTTTATCCATTTGTGCTATAGCATTGCGACGTTGATACGCAGATTCAGAAGTAGTTGGTTACAGGGATGGCGTTGAGTTATTATATAATAATAGCTAATTTTTCCCTTATAGTTGGCTCATATTAGGGCCAAGGCTCACGTTTGTTTTCGCTAGTAGCACCTTCGGTTGATCTGTTTTGTTGTGTTTCTAGGTCTTGTTTTCCTTGTCTAGACAGGGTTTGGCTGTTTTTGAGCCTTAGGCTCCGGTCGTTGAAGGTCGGTTATGTATATATATGTAATATATAATAACAGGTTGTGTCAGGTATAGCGTATTACTACCCGCAGGTTAATGAAGGTGTTTACTTCTATTCTTATATAGGATTTTGTCATTCCAGCCTTTGTGCCTGACCAGAGGGACTGTGAAATGCTTGCACCTTGACCAATAACCTTTTTTCTTTTTCTTTTTTTTCTTTTGCTGTTTAAATGACATCTGTTTGCACAATTTAACTGTAATCGGGTCCTGCCTTAGACTATCTTCTGGTATGCTTTAATTTTTAAAATTTCCGTTTATCCATTTGTGCTATAGCATTGCAACGTTTATACGCAGATTCGGAAGTAGTTGGTTACAGGGATGACGTTGAGTTATTATATAATAATAGCAAATTTTTCCCTTATAGTTGGCTCATGTTAGGGCCAAGGCTCACGTGTGTTTTCGCTAGTAACACCTTTGGTTGATCTGTTGTTTTCCTTGTCTAGACGGGGGTTGGCTGTTTTTGAGCCTTAGGCTCCGGTCGTTGAAGGTCGGTTATATATATGCAATATATAATAACAGGTTGTGTCAGGTATAGCTTATTACTACCCCCGGGTTAATGAAGGTGTTTACTTCTATTCTTATATAGGATTTTGTCATTCCAGCCTTTGTGCCTGACCAGAGGGACTGTGGAATGCTTGCACCTTGACCAATAACTTTATTTTTTATTTTTTATTTTTGTTTCTTGGACTAGTGGGGGGTTTAATCAGGGTTTTATCTAGAGAGGGGGTTGGAGTGGAGAGCGTCTTATTGGATCCATGATTCCAGTGGGAAACGATAGGAAGATGACCATCCTTAGTGGATGGAGCATAGGGAGGGGATTGGAGAGTGGGTATAGGAGGGTTAATATTAGGATGGGTGGGTTAGGGTATAGAGTAGAAGTAGGGGGGGTTGTAACTGGGGTGTTATTTTTCTGTGTTTTCTGTACTGTTGTCCTATATGTGTGTAATTGTTCCTCCTCTGAACTCTTGGGATTGACCGTCTGGGCCCGCCTGGATCAGCGCCTCTGTCCTCAGCCTGGCTGCACTGGTATGTTCTCCACGCATTTAGACAAATTCGACCATGGCTAAATTGAATATTTTAATTTGGAACGCAGGGGGTCTTAACGCCCCACACAAGCGTGCCAGTGTCCTTTGGTTATTGAAGAGAAGAAATATTGACATTGCTCTCCTTAGTGAGACGCATTTATTGGTGGGTGATGTGTCAAGGCTAGCAAATCGACAATATCACGTTATCTCCTCATCCTCAGCCGACAATAAGACAAAAGGAGTCGTCATAGTTACAAGACGTAACCTTGATATCAAAGTCCTGGATGTGTTGTCGGACACGGAGGGAAGGATTACTATAGCAAAAGTTGAGTTTTCTCATAGGAAGATGGCAATAATAGCATTGTATGCCCCTAACACATTTGATTCAGCGTTCTATAATACAATCACAAAGAATATGTTGGAATTTACTGGATACGCTCTCATTGTGGGTGGCGATTTTAATGCGTGCTGGGATGCGGAGATGGATAGGTCCGGGTCCTCTGAAACAAGCGACCAAAAACAGTCCTCTAAGGCCCTCAGGATGTGGGCCCAGGACACGGGGCTCGCAGACCTCTGGCGCATATCCAATCCCACCCTCAAGGATTACTCTCACCTGTCAGCCAGACACAAAACCTTCTCTCGAATAGACTATGCATTCGCGTCCCCTAATATGTTTGATAGTTTCGACGTCTCATTGGTTCCCCTAGCTCTCTCGGACCAGAAGGGGATTTTCCTTATGGCAACCTTTGGCAGGCTCTCCAAGAGAGCTCCCAGATGGCGTTTTAACTCAACCTTATTAAAGAACGATGATTTCTGTACTGAGTTCAGGAGTAAACTAGTTGAATTCTTGCAGATCAATGTCGGCACAGTCGAAGACCCTAGGGTCCTGTGGAACGCATTGAAGGGATTTATCAGGGGTCATGTCACACTTTTCGCCTCCAATTTGCGTAAATCCCGGTCAAAAAAACTAGAAGGACTGGAAACATTATACGCGGACCTATACGCATCTTTGCAAACTAACTATAATGAACGACTAAACACACAACGCAAGATAGTCAAGAAAGAAATAAACTCCATACTTAAACAACAGTCTGAGTTCTTGATACATAGGACAAGGCAAAATTACTACTTTCACGGTTCCAGGCCTAGCTATCTGTTGGCAATGAAAATACGCTCGACTGATCATTTCTCGGATATCCCTTCGATCAAGACGCAACAGGGAACAGTCACTACTGATTCGAAAAAGATCAACAACACTTTTAAAGAGTTTTACTCACAGTTATATAGCTCAGAGGTTAATTTCGATAACTCTAAATTTGAATCGTTCATTGGCGGGCTTGAGATACCCCACATTTCTGAGGAAGAGGCTAAGGAACTGGGGAAACCGATCACTCTTATGGAACTTAGGGAGACGATTGCTGAAATGCAAAGGGGTAAGGCACCAGGCTGGGATGGGATTCCACCCGAGGTATATTTAGCTTTCTGGGACCAATTGGGTCCATTGATGCTCGATATGATCAATTACGCTATCGAACAAGGGGAGTTCTCAAGAGATGTCAACATGGCATTGATTTCTTTACTTCTAAAGAAGGATAAATATCCCAA
This sequence comes from Notolepis coatsorum, assembly GCF_963971535.1. Taxonomy (NCBI): domain Eukaryota; kingdom Metazoa; phylum Chordata; class Actinopteri; order Aulopiformes; family Paralepididae; genus Notolepis; species Notolepis coatsorum. The sequence continues at coordinate 69,586,643 of NC_140171.1, forward strand.
TGATTGTAGTAGCTATAGGCCCTTGAGTCTTCTCGGGGCCGATCTAAAAGTGTTTGCCAAGGTGCTGGCCCGCCGCCTGCAGAGGTTTATGACGGTATTGGTACACTGCGATCAAACTGGTTTTATCCCGGGGCGCCTGGCTGCAGATAATCTTAGGAGGCTGTTGCATGTAGTCGATAACAGTAAAGACAATACAGCTCCGTCCACAGTTCTGTCATTGGATGCCATGAAGGCTTTTGACAGACTAGAATGGTCATACCTGTGGAAGGTACTTGAGTTTATGGGTCTTGGAAAGAATTTTATTCATATGCTTAAAGTCCTGTATGCCTCGCCATCGGCAATGATACTGTTCCACACTTTTTCCAGTCTCCAGATCTTCTAGACAGGGTTGTCCTCTGAGCCCAGGACTATTCGCGCTTTCCCTCTAACCATTGGCCCAATTTATTAGGCAATCGGAGGACACTGTCCCCATAATGGTCAATAATACACCACACAAAATTGCTCTCTATGCAGATGACCTACTTATTTTTATGGATGACCCCTCCCAGTCGGCCACAAAATTACTGGGAATAATCGACGACTTTGGTAAATTGTCAGGCTTTAAGATTAACTGGAACAAATCAGCCTGCCTACCTCTTAATGAGCTGGCCAAGGCGGTGCAACTACCAGCTGATATCCCCATAGTGGAACATTTTAAATACTTAGGCATAGAGATATTCCCCACTCTAAGTCAAACTACTAAGTACAACTTCACGGGTACTTATGATAAAATACGCCAGGATCTAGACAGATGGTCGTCCCTTCCTAACTCCTTAGAAGCCCGGGCTTCCATAATCAAAATGAACGTCCTGCCTAGGATACATTTTGTTAGCTCAATGCTCCCCCTGCCCCCTCCAATAGACCACTGGCGCAAGGTGCAATCGATGGTATCTAAGTTTATCTGGAATAACAAACGCCCGAGAATCAAAAGAGCTACCACTCAATGTAGAAAACAAGATGGGGGCCTCGCAATCCCTGATTTTAAGCTTTATTTCTGGTCCTTTTCACTGAGACCTCTGATGTACTGGCTAGACCCTGTAGATGCTGTATCTTGGCGCTCCTTAGAAGCGGCGGCGGTCTCACCGCTAAGATTGCAGGATGTAGTGTACTCCACTGTCCCTATTTCGAAATGCCGACTGAGGTATGGACCGATCATAACTCACGTGATCCAAACATGGCGTAATGTACAGAAGTCGTGTGCGGTTAAATGCCCATGGCACTTGGACTCTCCAATTTTTAATAACCAGCAAGTACTTGTTGGGCACAAGCCGGTTAGTATTCCTCAATGGCAAAGGAAGGGAGTTCATACTCTGGAGGATATTTATGATAAGAACGGCCTTCGAGCGTTTCAGGACTTAAAAGAATTTTATGATCTTCCCGGCGAGTCTTTCTTTCTTTACCTTCAACTAAGGTCAGCGCTGAGGGCGCATGGCGTGCCGTGGGCTCAAGCTTTGCAACCACACCCCTTCCTCAGGCTCATAGTGGACAGGACGACCTCCAGAGGGTTTGTCTCACACTTTTATACGCTCTTAATTCAATCCACGTATAAAAATCTGTCATTGGATACAATCTGGCGTTGGGATATCCCGGAGTTGGACCCCGAGTTTGACTGGGATGATGTTTGGGCAAATGTGGCATTGTCTTCCCGCAACCCAATCACCAGCAAATTAATTTTAATTATATTCATAGGACCTATCTTACACCTAGGAAGCTATTTGCTATGGGACTGGTAACCGACTCTCGGTGCACTTTGTGCTCTCAAAGGGCCACTGGCACTTATATGCATATGTATTGGGATTGCCCACCAGTAGCCCGCTTCTGGAGGTCAATAACGGACAAACTTTCAGATCTGTGTGGCTTAACTATCCCATTCACAGCCGTTACGCTACTCCTGAACGATATAACAACACTACCCGCGTCCGTACAACAAAAAAGGGTTGTCCTAGCCGGCGTCACAGCAGCGAAGAAGCTAATAGCATTGAGATGGAAGGAGCCTGAGAAGCTCACAGTGATTAACTGGTCCCTAACACTGTTGGATGTGATTTATCTTGAGATATCCACGGCGCGGGTTATTGGGGTGGGGCAGGCTGGGATTGACCTGTGGTTCGCAGCAGCTGAGAAGGTCAGGACCGCCGTGTGCGGCTGAGCGGGGTTGGGTGCTTGTTCGGGGGAGTCCGGCGGTCTCGTGGGATGGGGAGGAGGAAATGTCTTGTCTGTCTTGTCTTTTGTGTTGTCCTCTTGACTTTAACTGGGGGATTTTATTGGGGGGGGGCTATTTTGCTATTTCTTCACTATTTGGACACTTTTACACGGTTCCTGTGAGTCTATGGAACACCTCTGTAGGTTTTTGTTTTTCAAGAAGGTTCATTGTTTTGTTTTTCTAGTCGGGTACTCAAAAGCGGCGTTTTTCTACCTCAGGACCTTAGGCCGTTTTGAGGCTGGGCTCCAACCACTGTGTGACCCGGTGGCATCTGCCACATTGTTATGCAGCTGGGAAATCTCTGACATCACTGATATGCACATTTTGTGATGACTCAGCTCGGTGAGGGTGAATGTTGTGAGGTGAATTGGAAGAATGGGCCTTTTTGAGAGTTAGAGATATAAGTTTTATTAATATAGGGCCACACGGCCGGGAAACGGTGCTGAATACTGGGAAAGGCCATTTATTAGATAGTACCCCTTTAAATTTTAAAAGGTTGTACTCTGTTTTCTTTTTTTTGTCTTTATAATTTGTTATTTCTGTATTATTATTGTTTCTGTTATTTCCCTGTGAAGTTCTGTGTATTGTTATTGTGGTTATTGTGTTGTCTTGTTTTTATGTAAATAATAATAAAAAAAATGATCAAAAAAAAATTTAAACAAATAAACAACTTAGCTAACACACAATAATAATAATAACAATAACAAACAATAAAAGAATGTGCAAATTTGCTTTCAAAGAAAATTAAGAAGAAATGTAACGTGCACACTAAAGAATTAAAACAAACAACTTACCGTAATTCCTCTAATAGTAACCCCGGCTTGTATTTGTTTCAACTGTAGCGGATACCAGGCTTGTATTAGGAGGAGGCATGTATAAGAGAGAGGCCTATATTTCTAATTTTCAAACAGATCATAATGAATAAATCAACATTTTGTGTCAGTTTGAACCCAGTAAAATGTACTGGGTTCATTTATTGAAACCAAGTACTGTATGAAATACAGTAGTAAACAGTGCAATTACAGGTGGTCAAAAAAAGTTAAATAAAGTAAAATAGTGCAATCACAATACTGGTATAATAATAATAATAATAATAATAATAATAATAATAATAATAATAATAATAATAATAATAATAATAATAATAATAATAATAATAATAATAATAATAATAATAATAATAATAATAATAATAATAATAATAATAACTTTGTTTTATACAATTCTGAGGTAGGCTTACTCTCTTGGTAAACATTAACACCATACCATTATGGTATTTACTGCACAGCCAGGCCAGCATATAACAATAACAAAATATATTGCCTATAGTAAATCTGTTGAGGGAAATACCGTAATTCCTCTAATATACATGAAACCCGGCTTGTATTAGGAGGCCGGCTTATAATTGCTTAGCTCAACAGCGCACCCGGTCATTAATAGAGACCCGGTTTTTAATTGAATACCGGTTACTATTAGAGGAATTACGGTAGCTAACAATCAATAATAATAATAACAATAACAAACAATAAAATAAATTGCACATTTGCTTTAAAAGAAAATTATGTATTGTAAAATATGTTACACATATATAATCAAAATATAATATGCTAAATAAACAAACAAATAAATAAAAATTATAAATTCACTTTGTCTGAAGAACTATTTACATTCCACTCCCTATCATCACACTTCAAGGTTAGCCTGTAGCGTTTCCATTTACAGTGCAATCCTTCTGGCCTTCCTCGCTGCAAAGTCATCAATCACATCATCATATGAAATCTGACCACCAGCCTCATGGTTAATACTGATTACAGCCAGACCACTGAGGCGTTCTTGAGCCATGGTTGACCTCAGGTATGTTTTCAAGAGTTTTAATTTGGAAAAACTCCTCTCGGCTGAAGCTACTGGTAGCGTTGCACTGATCCGCAGAGCAATACACAAGTTGGGATATATTTCTGTGAGCTGCTTTGTGTGTATGAATTTCAACAACTCAAGAGTTGTCATGCTCTTTGATGGCAAGTCAGGTACATTTTCCAACTCCTGAGCCAGCTCCTTCTCATCCAAATCCGATTTCCCTCCATGGTTTAAAATGTGTACAAGTGCCTCTGCTTGCTTCATCAGCTCTTGGTGTGGCAGGTCTTGGAAGTTGTACAAAATTGCATACCTTTTACCTTGGCATGTTTCTCTTCTTCTTTTCTTCTCTTTTTATACTGCGACCCGGATGGCTTTTGTCTCTTCATAGTTCTCTAACATTAGTCTTTCTTTCCTCAACGCTCAATTCTTTTTTTTCTCCACTTTTTCTCCAAAATTTTTCTATTTGTCTCCCATCCAAATTTAGCTGTGCCAATTCTCCCCTCCCCTGTCTTGAACGTTGCTCGCATGTGCCCCCCACTGGCCGATTGTAGGGAGGATAGAAGCCCGTCACATGTCCCCTCCGATACATGTGGAGGCAGCCTGTCACATATTTTCACCTGCCAGCGCGGACTCTCATTTTGGCGACGAGTAACGTGTAGGAGGCTCACACTGACCCCGCCATTTTCCTGTCTCTGCTGTGCAGGCGCCCCAACCAACCTGTAGGAGTCGCTGTTTACAACGTCCAGATTACCACCCATCGACTACCCACCGCTAACTCTGCCAATTGAGTTAGTATGACGGCCGGCCCAAGCCGGAGGCAACGCCGACAGCCGGATTCGAACCCAGTGTATCTTGCGTTGGTGACAAGCGCAATGTCTGCTGCGCCCCCCAGCCGCCCTCGATGCTCAATTCTATAAACACTTGACCGATACCCATCAATGCACAGCGCTCTAGTATGTTATTTTTTTTTTTTTTTTGGTCTTTTTCCCCCTTCATTTTCCTCCGATTTTCTCCCATCCCAATGTTAGTCGTATGCCAATTCCCAGTCCCTTCCTGGTCGCTGCGCTTTACCCCCCACAGTCAGATCATTTGGGAGAGTGGAGGCTACCACGTGCTTCCTCCGACACACGTCCAGCCAATCACCGCTTCTTTTCACCTGGCAGCGCGGATTCTCATTGAGAGGGCGTAGCGTGTGGGAGGACCACACTATCCCCCTCACGTCCAATCCGCGCTTAGCAGGCGCCCCGACCGAACTGTAGGAGTCGCTGTTTACAACGACCCGGACCCACCCCGCCAGCTTCTCCCACCCTCTGATACAGCCAATTGTATCAGTGCAGACGGCCAGCCAAGCTGGTGACAACCCCGGAGCTGTGAGCTGGATTCGAACAGGCGAACCAAGCTCACAGCTCCGGGGCTGGTGACGAACGCAATCTCCGCTCGACCACCTAACCGCCTCGACGCTCTAGCATGTTCTGACTGTGAACACCTAAAGCTGAGGCTCAGACCGACCGACCGTTTTAGATTTTTGGCTCATTTCCCCTTATGTTAGAATTTTTTTGTATGTAAAAATAATGGTTGCAGATATAGAGGGGGGCGGAAAAACTGGGGCAAACAACAAAAAAATATATATAAAAAAAAATATATATATATATATTATATATATATTTTTTTTTATATTTTGGCGTCCCCCTCTGGGTGATCAGGTCTGTGTTTACGACACTGCTTGTGGTCAGGGTATTATGCAAATCAACTCGCTGGTGATCAGCTGATTCCCCCCCTGACCCAGTGCAGGTTATACTGATTATGTCCTGATTGTGTGATTGTTGCTCATACGTGCATACATTTGTCAGATTAATAATTGACTTCATTAAACATTATATTTTGTAATGTAGGCTGACAAGAAATGTGTTTGCCTTTTCTCCTGTTGTACAGAGAAGTTGTCATCGATTTAATTAGTATACAGCATCTTTTACCTTTCCATCCATTACAGGGGAGTATAAACAAGCCTAACGTTAGCTTTACTCCTAAAGCCAGCAGCCAGCAAGTTGTCCTCAGGGTTCACAGTGGCACGCACACAAGATGCTTTAACATTATTATAGAAGCAGAGAGGAGGAGACCCATGGATGAATATTAACATTATTATTAGGGCTGTCAAAATTAATGCTTTAAATTTGGAGATTAATTTAAATTATTTAAAGCATTAAAATAAATGTATCTAGATTAGCTGAGTCAATGTTGATGGTTTTGTTGAACATTTGTATTTCACAGGAGAGATTCAAAGAAAGCTATTAAAATAGTCTTTGAATCTAAATATACTTTCTTTGTGTTGATTTTACATTAATTCCATGATTTTACTCAAGTAAATATATGTTACAAGCTTCGGTCTTAAGTAGAAAAATGCTATTTTTAATCTAGATGAATCTAGATTAATTACAGAAAATTGTGAGATTAATTAGTAAAAAAAAAAATTATCTATTGACAGCACTAATTATTATAGAAGCAGAGAGGAGGAGACCCATGGATGAATATTAATATTATTATATAAGCAGAGAGGAGGAGACCCATGGATGAATGTTAACATAATTAGAGAAGCAGAGAGTAAGAGACCCATGGATGAATATTAACATTATTATAGAAGCAGAGAGTAAGAGACCCATGGATGAATATTAACATTATTATAGAAGCAGAGAGTAAGAGACCAATGGATGAATATTAACATTATTATAAGGGCAACCGAACAACAAAAAGATGCCAGTGAGGGAATGTGGTACTTAAGCATTACATCACGCGCAGGAGTGGTTTGTGAAAAATAAACCATGCCTAGGGGTGGTCGTTAGACCCCCCTAGGCATGGTTTATTTTTCACAAATCACGACTGCAAGTGGTGTAATACTTTTATACAACTGCCACATTCATCCAACCTTATTGCTATACAATAAACACACATTAATCGAAGATTTATTGAAAAAAACATCCGCCACAAAAAGTAGTTCCCACAACAACAAAAAAGAGAAATTGCCTCCATGTGGAAGCAGCTCGGAAGTGCATCCAACCAACTAACACATCCAACTGTCTTTCAACTAAGACATCCAACCAACTAACACATCCAACTGTCTTTCAACTAAGACATCCAACCAACTAACACATCCAACTGTCTTTCAACTAAGACATCCAACCAACTAACACATCCAACTGTCTTGCAACTAAGACATCCAACCAACTAACACATCCAACTGTCTTTCAACTAAGACATCCAACCAACTAACACATCCAACTTTTCTTTAGTTTTTAATTATGAAGTTAGCGGTTGTTATTGGAATGATTGATTGATTGATTGAACATTTTATTACCAGATGCAGAATGGGTACAATACAGTACGGCTCAATACACACAATTGTTAAGGGGATGCAGACCTACTTTCTATAGAACTTCATTCTTAGATGCTTCTATAGAAAGTAGGTAAAACAAATTAAAACGTTTTCTTTGCCCTATAGGGAAAAAAAAGTTTTCTTCGCCCTATTTTTTTATTTATTTTTTTAAACCTACTTTAGAGGGCCTAAACTTAACCAGTTGGAAACCAGGCGTACAGTAATAAAATCAACCAATCAATCAATTCAATAGGCCATGCTCACTTAAAACAGCGCAACACCCAGCTCTCTCTCAGTCTGACTCTCCTCCGCCGTTGCAGACAGGAGTGTGTGTGTGTGTGTGTGTGTGTGTGTGTGTGTGTGTATGTGAATGTGTGTGTGTGTGTGTGTGTGTGTGTGTGTGTGTGTGTGTGTGTGTGTGTGTGTGTGTGTGTGTGTGTGTGTGTGTGTGTGTGTGTGTGTGTGTGTGTGTGTGGGTGGGTGGGTGTGCCAGACAGTGTGAGAGTGAGCTCTGCAGTCAGGGGGAAGGAAGAAAAAAATAAAAATAAATTGCAAATAATCAATCAATCAATCCGCGATTTTTCTTTTGTTCCACAATGACTCATGACCCATAGATTACACAATCCAACATTGTGTAAGAGACTAAGACATTCGCCGTGACAGAATCGGTTTTTATTTAGTCGTTATGACGCTATCAACATATCCATTTGTAAAGATTATTGTCCGCCATCTTGTTTTTCCGAAAAACTCGGACGCGGAGTGATAGTGATTCGGTTGTGGGCGGGTCCTGGGACCAAGAGCGTGGATCATGACAGATACATACGTGTAAATTGACTGTTTCAGCCAATCAGAATCGAGAAATTTGCATGCCGTTGTATAAGAAGCTCTATCCAACGTGTGGTGCTGTTGATAGTAAATCAGGTAGTCTCGTTGAGTGCATTTAAAAAGTTTTATTTTCGCTTGCAGGGTGGATAAAGCAAAGCATAACATAAACTTGGTGTTTAAACTGTAACTTAAACAAATTACTTGTGTTGCAAAATAAACCTGAAAATAACTCAAAACAACTGAAAACAAACAAAACACGCACGGTTGAAAAACTATGTGGCTTCCCTGTGACATTTCCCCAATTCCCTCCCGCTGCGCACCTGTGACACACATACAAATACGCTGTGCCCGAGATCATCTGAGCCCCGCCTATGCCACTGTCATAGTCACAGCACGAGCGTACTTCACTCCCCCTCCTTTTCCCCTCACATTCACCACACACTCCTCTTCATCCTCCTTTCCATCCACCACGCACTCCTCCTCATCCTCCCTTCCTCCACGGAAGCCTCACGCCCTTATATGGCCAGCATCCCTTCACTTCCCGTCACTCAGCCCAGCTACACCTCATCCCCCTGATTCACACGCTGTCAGGCACCTCACTCCTCACAGCTGTATCCCATCCCCCGTTGATGAAGACCCTACTTCTACCAGACGACGCTGAACAGAAGTCGTCGTGGTGTTAAACATCACTACCTAGGTACGACGTCTCTGCCTGAAGCCCTGCTAACCTGCTCTTGTGATTATTCCTTGCTCTAATCTGTTTCTCTTGTGCCCAGGACCCCCGTTCCAGTGCACCTTCCTGCCTGGACATCTCGTACTGCACAAGGAGTGCTCTTGCTCTCTCTCCAGACACAGACCTGTGTCTTCTGCCCACAGCTGCACTGGGAGTGCACCTGTCCTCACCCCCCAAGAACATTCTAACCCCTGTCTGTTGCACATTCCTGTTGTAATACTTGTCTGCTTGGGAAATACCATTAAAACCCCTTGAAACGCTCCATTCTCCTCTCCTGTGTTCAGCGATTGGGCTGTGTTCAAAACCCACTTCTCACAGCCACCTGCCTAGCTAATTAGTCAATAATCTCAATAGCACCTTCACAATAACACAGCACCTTCATACAATAAAGTAACCACGGTAAAATCGACAACACCACGGCCCCTAATTGCTACTGTATAAAAACATAACAATTTCAACACATGCAAATTATTGTAGCCAAACAGGTAGTCCACCCTCTTGTCCAACAGCTCCTGTTTCTTTTTCTTTTCCTGATTAGAGTCAACTGACATTGTCTTTACGTTCCTTGTGTTTAGCATCCACAGAGTCTCTTATCTTTGTTGTGTTTCTCCAGGGAGCCATTCCTCTCTTTACCCTTGTCAAATATGGCCTTTTCCTTCTTCTTCTCTTTATGGTCTTTCTCTTCTGTTTTTTCTGATGGGAAGTGGTCCAGTTCATCCTGGTCAGGTGTTGAGTCTTTCCTATGGGTGTCAGAGAGGCCTGGAGAATCACTTAACTTAGCTACACTGCGTTTGTGGGATTTGTATTCCTTGTACTCCTTTATGGGACCGTCCCAGCTGTCCCCATAGAGGGAGGAATCGGAGGAGAGGTCTGAGGCCCACCTGTCGTGGTGGTCATCGGAGGCACTGAGCTTGGTATCTTCCATGTTCAGGAAACGGTTGTTGATGTCGTAGCCTTCATGTTTCGGCTCCTCCTTTGGTGCCTTCTCCTTTTTAGATGTCTCCTTCTCCTCCCTGTTGTTCTTCTCCTTGTCCACCTTCAGATGTTTCTCCTCTTTCTGTTCACTTTTCCTGTCAGCCTTTGAGGAAGACTTCTCCTTGGACTTTTTCTTTTTTTCCTCTTTGTGAGCCTTCGGTTTCTCTTCTCTTTGAGGGTCCTTTCCTTCTCAGCTTTTACAGTCAATCAATCAATCAATCAAATTAATTTATAAAGCACATTTCACATGACGCATGTCAACCAAAGTGCTGTACAGAGGGTAGTGTTGTGGAAAATGTGTATACAAGGGTGAAGGTAGGAAAGGGGTTAGTCTTGACTAGTTTAATATAGGTCAACTAGCAGGGCTCAAAGACACTAGGGCGACAGTCTGGCTGATGTTCTTAAAACAGCCTCAAGATAGCAGATGGACATTTCAGTACATCATATCGTGTGCTCTAATCTTGTGTCTTTTCTCTCTTTCATACATACACAGCACACACACACAGACACAGCACACACACAGACACACACATACACAGCACACACACAGACACAGCACACACACACAGACACACACAGTCACACAGACACACACACACACACACACAGACACACACAGTCGCACAGACATACACACCGACACACACACACATTCCCTGTGTCACAATACACACATACAATACACACACGTCTGTACACAGACGCACACACACAGACACACACACACAATACACACATACAATACACACGTCTGTACACAGACGCACACACACACAGACACACACACACATACACACACACACACACAAACACACACACACACACACATCTCACTCTCTCTTCGATGTTCTTAATGTTTTACATCATATCGTGTGTGGATATCATATCTTGCTTATCTCTCTTCATGTTCTCTCTCTCTCCGATGTTAAATCTACGTATCATCTTAATGTACGTCATGTCAGATCTGACATGATGTGATACGTCATCATATCTGTCATGGGGGGGCAGGACTGAGAGGGGATTTAGGGACAGGCAAAGGGATCCAGGACAGAGTGTTTTTGTTCAAGCTGTGGCGATCCTCTTTGACCCATAGCTCTTGCTGTTAAAGAACTTCTTTTCTTAAATAAATTACCTATTTGTTACAATTGGAAATATCGTCTCCTGCTGTGTTAAACAACCTTTCCACAACATTTGGTGACCCTTGACCTGTAGACCGCCCTGCCGGGCCCCCTCACACGGCCAGCTCCGGACCTCTCCCGTAGAAATTCTGCCGGTTGTCGACACCAAGGTAAGCGTTGGGCTTGTAATTATAAATATCCGTCAGAGTTTCTGCGGGAGGGAAAAGTTGAGCTGACTGTGTTGACGAGGTCTGGGAAGGACGGCTAAAACGAACATGGTGAGGTGTTTTACACTGGGGCGACTCCTTTTTTAACAAGTGGCGGCCACTAATCGATTTTAATTGCATGTTTTCGACCTCTGGTCAAATTTTTCTCTCCATCTCCCTTTTTCCTGATTTCTTTACACGACACTCTCCACATATACACATAACTGTGCCTTTCTGTCCTCTGTAGATAAGACTCTCAAGTTTTCAAAATAAAAACTGCTGAAGATAGCTCATTCTGGGCGTTCTGCCAAGAGAGATAGCTCTCTCTCTCTCTCTCTCTCTCTCTCTCTCTCTCTCTCTCTCTCTCTCTCTCTCTCTCTCTCTCTCTCTCTCTCTCTCTCTCTCTCTCTCTCTCTATTCAATTCAGTTCAATTCGGGTAGGCTTTGTTGGCATGAAATATCAACATACTTGTTGCCAGGTCAGGGCCAATATACAAACGGTGGCATATATATTATTAAGCAGTAAAACATACCATAATATTAGCGATAAGTAAAACAATCAACAGAAACATATTAAATTGCAGGGTGGTCATTCGATCGGGTAGTCGTTTTGCAGATGTGGCCACCCAGATACGTGTATTTACAGGCTTGTTCTCTTGTTGTGTGACGGCCGTCTGCATGTTTTGCAGCTGGTGCTGTGCACTGACTTTTCTCCCCGCATATGTGTAGCAGCTTTTGGTTATCGGGGAGATGGATGAGCTGTGGATCAATTTTGTTTA